>NW_024340692.1:4420268-4809431 GCF_902729225.1 Pteropus medius | reverse complement strand
AATCAAAGGAGAACTAGGCTGCAGATCAGAGCTTAAAGGCCAGGGAGTAATGGGCCGAGAGCTGTTCTGCCCAGTCAATGAGATCTGGGGGGGGAAAAAGCTTTATTACTCATTTCTCTTTTCTTTTCACCTAAAAAATTGAGTGGGTTGCCACATGTTTGATTTTATCCAGCCTTAACACCTGTTAGTCCTCTCTCAAAGAAGAAATATTTATTGAGCACTTATCATATGTCATGTACGTGATACGTGCTTTCCAAATGTCTTTTAGCCCTTACAAATACCTGGTGAGGCAAGTATTAATATCCTCATTTACTCCTAAGAAAACTGGCTATGTAACTCACCCAACATTACAGAACCAAAGAATACTGCAGCACAGGATTGGAACCCAGTTGGAATTTATTCAAAGGCCACTCTTTTTTTCTACTACACTACTCTGCTTTAATCTCCATGATCTATCAATACTACCTTTTGAGTTTAAAACAATCACTAGTGCTTACTGGACAAAGTAGAATCATCCAACCATGTTCTAATAAAGGGGAAGAGTTACATAAAACAGAATTAAATTATCACTGTTGTGTTGCTGTGTTGTCTTTCCAATGAGGAGAATCACTTTTACAGGAAAAGCAGATCTGGGCCAAGAAAGGAATTGTTAAAAAAATCCAACAACTTTCAAACATTTGGATGAGTCCTCATCTGTGAATTTTGAGCCTTTCTGAAAGTCTCTTAACTTCACAATGATTTTGACTAATAATTTACAAAATAAAGAATTTTTGTGCTAACAAAAAATGTAGACCTTGGAATGAAAATACCATGGCATTGAGTGCTACCCCATGAGACAAAGTCCTGGCTCATTTATTTTAAGAGAAGAATTCAGAGAGCATTTGTAAGCACTGAGCAGCTAGCTGATAACACTTGATAGAATGAAGAGATGGGCTCCCCATGGAGATGCAACACCCGATGGAAGAACTTGGGGCTTAGTGAGTCCTGGAGTGTTATCTGTTCCCGTCTCTAAAGTAGCCGGATAAGAATTTTCAATGATAAAGTTGAGAGTGAAAAGTGATATACAATCTTAGCAGCCTTTTCATGATGCATAAAAAAAGTATTCTGACATCAGATCAACAACCCCATAAGTAGGAGGGATGAGTGAAACTAAAGACTGTTGTGCCATCTCCTTTAAATTTACCAAAGAGAAGCTGAGAACATTTTGTAAAACAACAACAACAACAACAGCAACAACAAATCTAACTTTACAATTTTCCTGTACTCTGTCCTCTAGTGAGTAGTTTCCCACTCAAACATGATATCTTCAGACAACTGGAGGGTATATTTGTCAGAAAAGCACAGAGATCACAGCTATATTTTCTTATCCTGATGGCCAATTTTTAGAATCCTTTGAAAATGTTGCTCCAGTCACCACAGTGAAAGAAGCTACACAACAGACAAAATGCAAGATTTCATTAGGGAGTTGTTGTTTTTTCCCCCCCAGCCCTTCAAAGGTCTCTCTTTGAGCTTCTCACCTGGTAGCACAAAAGCTATTAAATCACTTGAATAAAAGGGTCAGATTGCAAGCTGTGCAAGTATGGAAGCTGGCAAGCCCTGTTCAGACCACCCAGCTCTCCAAAGGGGTAGTAACACCAGATTCAGACAAGATAAGAGGCTGCTATCCTATGTAACCTGGCCTGGAGACACAGCCTTTCTAGAGAGTTACAGGATTCCATTGTGAAGAATGACTGTGTGCTTTGAAAAAGGTGGCATTTGTCTAACTCACTATACTGGTGGTCTTGTTATTTGTGAGAAAAAGAAAATGTATAAAATATTCTTGAAAATTTTTGAAGAAAAGCAGTAAGCCATATCTTTGGGCCTGTTCTCAAAGCAAATGCTAAAAAGTTCCCATTCTGTCGTATGCCAACTGTACTTTAATAAAAAAAAATTTTTTTAAGTTCCCATTCCCCAATAACTGAATTTAGAAGACTGAGCCGTATCCATCAGTATCAGAAGACCAGAGCTGATAAGATACCAAAACTCATTTATTCAGCCCTTTTGCTTTATTAATGGAGGAAGTGATGCTTAGAGAGAGTACGTGGCTCATCCAAGATTGGTTAGCAACAATTAAGATTTGAAACATCATGAGGACAAGGACTCTGTCCATACTATTCACGCTGGTCATTTTGGAGTCCTTGGAAACTAGCACTGAGCCTGGCATGTAGCAGGTACCCATGAATATTTGAAAAAGGAAGGGGTGCTGATGATCGCATCCTATTTTCCTTTTACTATAAATATACAATGCCATAAAATATCACTGGGGATAGGATGGAGGTTTTCTTACTTTCTTATATTGTCAAATGAGGACCTTAATATGATGGAGGAATCACCTCCTATTTTTGCCAATCCCTATGGGCTGGTCAAATCTAAACTCAGTTTCTATGAATTAGGCTGCCCCTGAAAAGTCCCAAGAAAGTCAGCTGGGTTCAGCCTAGCCTGTCCCAGAAGCAGAGCATCCCTGGAAGCTGATAAAGAGTTAAGAACAGCTTTAGGCTTAAAGTTTCCAAGACGAATATTAGTTGGCCATGTGGGGACAGGTTAAATCATACAGCTCAACACATAGGGGCAGGGAATATGGTGTCCGGTACCTTTGTTCAACTCCCTTTCTCTTTCATGGAAATGGAAAAGCAGAGATGAAAAAGGGAGCAAGAAATAAAAGGGTGAGTTTGGTGGGAAAGCTAGTTAAAAAGCCCTGGTTTGTCAATCAAACATGTAAAACCATTTTGCACATAACTTATATTCAACATCAGCCCAAACTCAAGTTTATTAATTAGATATGATGTTTAATATTAACCAAGTACATGACAAGAATTTAATTGCCAAGGACAAAGGAGAGCAGTGCTTATCCAACCGTGATCTCATCTGCATCAGAATCACCTGGGTAGATTCCTGCCCCCTCCTCAGGTCTAAAATTCTTTGAGAGTGTGACCTAGGCACCTGTCTTTCACCAAGCAGGCTGGTGGTTCTTATGCACACAGAATTTTGAGAATCCTTGATGGAGTCAAAGAGCAAAGGTAGTTACCATTTTCCTAGAGTTCTGCTGAAGGCAGAACTTTTATCAAGTGCAGGCAGGATACCTAGAAGCAACCCTTCAAGTGCAGGCAGGATACCTAGAAGCAACCCTTCAAGCTTTAACTAGAGCAGGAGATGGCAGTATCAGTTTTCCAGAGTAGAAACCTGAAGAGCATTGGTTACCAGTAGGTCTGGTCTAAGGAGCAGCCCTGAAGAGGTTAATCTCTGCAGCAAGATTCCCAGGCCATAAATTCCAACCAGCCTCCGGAAATGCTCTTTTCAAGCTTTGTAATTCATGCCACGCAACAAGACTGAGAGTAATAGTAAAAAGGCAGAAATAAAAATTAAATGCCTTAAAAATTATTTCCGAGATCCAAATGAAAACTGAAAGAAACTGTTTATGACAGCACCAGAATCTCTAAACAAAATCTGGGTAATAAGCAAAATCAATCAAAAACTTCAGAACAATATGATCTCTTTGCTTCTCCAACACTCTCTCTCATCCCCATTAAAAAAGAAACCACACTTTTAAAAATGTATATCCAAATATAACTAAACTAAAGCAAAGCTACCCAAAAATCATCACCTCCAAATTTCCATATCTTTATACCATGAGGATGTTATCTGTTTCATTAAGTTTTGCATCTTTTCCCTTTGCCATTTCACTTAGCTGAGAAGGAACATTCTGATTTTGGGGAGCGTGAGGGATTACAAAAATTTTAAATGGTTATTTCATTGGTGAGAATCATTGGAAATGGATTCAGAAGAGATATAAATTTTTATGTAATAAAGAGAATCCAATTTTTGGCATATTATTTTTTAACACTGCAAGTCACCACCCTCTGAGTTTACATGAGAATTAAACTTTGCAAGCAGACTGTACACTTCCTGCACTGTAACTTGGTTGTTAATGCTACCACCACACACACAATCTCTGGGATATTCTGCTAACAACATTCACAGTTAAATTGAGAGGCAGTACATAAAGTAGATACTTACAGGTAGTGGTTTTCCTTTCCAAGCCCAAAAGCTAGAAATCCTTGGCCCAGGGCAGGCGGGATCAGAGTCACTGACCGGCTAATCTCTGGTTTAAAGAGCTTTGAGAGGAAGGGGGAAGAAAAACAATCCAGGAAAGGAAAGAGAGCTGAAATTCCAGTCTTTCAGGTCAGCTGAGTGTTAGCTTTCTTTGTACTAAAAATCCATTAACTCACCCAATGCAAAAATATAGAATTGAAGTTCACATACACACTTCACTGTCTTTGCTGGGTTTCTCCAAGGCTGCTGCAGCAGCAGCTTTGAGAACTTTCCGATTGCCAAGCCTCAGGACTCCCTCTGAGAAGAGCATGATAAAGGATGCCTGCAACTGTTTGCAGGGATCTCAACCTCCCTGGCAGATTGCCACAGCTCCTCAGTCCCTTCTGCTGGTTGGGTCCGCAGGGACTAAACTGAGCTTTTGTTAATGAGGTCGGTTGCTTCTCTTCCTAGTCTCTCCCCAGCTTCCTTTCTCACTATTAGTTATGAACTAACTGCTCTGCCACTGGCTGAGCCGAAAGCTGCCTCTCCCACCAGCCGCCCTCAGCACACAGATACACATCTCACACACACATACACATGCGACATACACACAGTCACTCAAACACCACACACAGGTGTACACATGCTACACACACATAGGCAGTCACAGGCGGCATACCTATACACACACAAACATAGTCACAGTCATGCATACACAAGTTCACACCCTTCGCACCCACGTGTGTACATAATCACACATACTACACATACATAGGCACACACACACATGCTCACACCCACCCATATACACAATCACACAGTTGTTTCCTGAACCTTCAAACTCTTCAAACACACTTTTTCTCCTCTTTTCTTCAAATTCCCATCCTGAGAGGCTTTTATTCAATTGAGACAAGTTGCCCAAAATTGAGAAGGGAGGAGGAAGGGGTTGTGGCCCCTCTTAGCTTTTGTCACAGATTCAAGGGAAAAGAGATTTCTAGGGTTGTATTTTTAAGTATTACCTTAGTTTTTTCCATTTATAAAGCTTTTCGTGTATCTAGTTCTTTTTATAAATCCACAAAAGTTCCATTAATCTCATCTCATTTGCATATAGTTTATGACCCCATTGATTCAGATATTTCACAGGTCAAGAAATGTCCTCTCAACAGAGGTTCATTTAGTTAAACTTATCAGGATTCAATGGGTGAGTAAGAATCTTGTTCCTTAACTACTGCACACTAAAATGCTTTCCTGTATTTCGTCTCAAGAAAAAAAAAAAAATAGCATACTATCTGGCCTAACTTTTAGACTGACCATATATAGAGAAGCTGGAGTATTATCTGACTTCAAGGGAAATGTTTATATTGAGACATGTCTAGCTATGCAAAACCTTAGCCAAAAGTACAGGGCACTATAAATCCAATTCAACCTAAGTTGTGGTTTACCCTAACAAAGTCATCATATCATACCCCTTTCCTTGGAAAAATGAGGGAAAAAGAGAGGGAAATAAAAAAGGTAAGAAAATTATATGACAAAGGAAGGATGGAAGGAAGAAAGGAAAAAAGAAACAAATAAAAAGGTAAAAGAAGAGAAAAATAATTAAGTTAAAAACATGTTTTTTAAATATGTCAGCAATGATACATATGCATTTACTCAAAGTCTCCAGAAATTTAAAATCTTTAAAAATCTTTCAATTCATTCTCTTTGCTGTAAGAATAAATGGGTGAAACTTATTGAAGAATCCCTAAGCTCTTTATAAGTAAACAAACATTATTTAATAAACACAATTATTAGTCAAAAAGAATACAGTGACAATGTGTATTTATACTAATCTTGAAAGGGCAAGAAATAAAGCCTTTATGATACCAGGAAACACAACGTGATAGACAATTTTGTTCTGATTCAATTTAAAAATTGCCCGCCTGTGAATATCTCACCTGCAAAGAAATGAAGATGATTCTAGCTGCTATTAGTTGAGATACAAAATCTACTTGATAAAAGAATTCTAGTAGGTAGTTGCATCAGTGTGCTTCTTCCAACATCTGTGTTAATAAGGTTCATTAATTAGTCTAAAAACGAATAAATGTTTTATATCACTTCTAACGAGAAAAACTACCTTCAGCATTCTAAGCAAAAAGTAACAAATTTAGATAGCAAGACATTCCAAAATAGGAGCAGGAAATGTAATTTTCATAAAGTTAATTATATACACGATGTTTGGCCTAACTTCTGCTGAACAAATCTGAAGCACCTGCTTATACAAATAAGTCACTCTTTCTCTTATATCTCCCAAAAATGGAAGAGTCTATTGAAATAATACCATTATCAACATTAATAAAATACTCTTTGGACAAGATGAAATGCAAAGCCAAAGTATTTAAAAAGATCTAGGCGAAAATTATTCCCCTAAAAGCATGTGCTTCTGAACTTAGTGCTGGAACAAAATGCATTTGAAAGAAATCAGATTTCTTTATTTCTAACCTTAGGGCTGGAGTGATAGGAAGAAAACATAAAATGTCATGTGTTGGAAACTGGCGTACCTTTTTGGATTATAAATGTGTGTGATTTTGTTGAATTGCTGTAGAGTATGGCATTCTCTGAGATGCACAGCCAACACCTTCACCAACAACTCATATAAGGAAATTAGTACACCTGTTAAACGTTTCTGATGGCGCCAAGCACAGAGGTGATATTGCACTGCGAGGTTGGTTTTCCACTGAATCGATAAAACTGGATGGCTATGGGAAGCAATGCTGCAATAAAAGAAGACTATCAGTCCGAGAGAGGAAAGGACACACATATCTACACTCTAAATAGATCAGTTTAAAAGCAAATAAGTAAATAAAATAAAAGCAAAATCAATACCTCTGTGTACCAGAAAAGAACAGAAACACAGCCCAGTGGGAAGGTTTGGAGGCTGAGGCTCGCTGACCTCAGAGCTCAGAGCTGACAGGGTGGCTAGGAGACAACAGGAAATAATCCTCAAGCAAGGTGGGAAAAGGATCTGTGCACTCTGCTTAAAATCAGAAAAATATAGACAAATATCACTTTTAAACATAAATGCAAAATCCTAAATAATATATTTGAAAATCTAATCTAGCTATGTATTTTAAAAGACATGATCAACAGGGTTTATTTCAAAAATGTAAGGACGGTTCAAAATGAAAACATCTAGCCATTTAATATATTAAAGGAGAAATAAAGCCATGTCATCTTAATAAATGCAGAAGAGAAGTATTCCATAAAATTCAACACTCATTCACTAAAAATAAATAAACAAACAAAAAACACTATTAGCCAACTAGCAATAGAATGGCTTTTTACCCAAAGATTTCTGTCAGAAATCTCATGCTTAACGGTAAATTTTAGCAACCACTAAAGAAGGAACAGGAGAAAAATGCCTGCTACAGTCCCCACAATTCAACATTGGATAGGAGATCCTAGCCAATATAATAAGTCAAGAAAAAAAATGAGGCATGAGGATCAGAAAGCAAGAAAATAAACCTCTTATTTGTAAAAGATATGAGTTTCTGTATAAAATATCTTTTAAAAATCTTCTGAATGAGGATGTTGGAAGAGGGTACACCTGACAGTAGAGATGTCAAAGGAACAGATTTTCCAAATACACACATGCACACACCAAGCAATATAGCTGTTAATCAAAGGAATCTCTCTCCCAGAACTTTGATTTATGTCTGGAGCTAATGATCTAGCAAGAGACCTGAAAGAATCAAAGATCTGGGTCCTCTAATTTTATGAGGGCCGATCATGTGCTTCGCTGAATCTGTTCAAGCAGATGCTTCCTATTCTCCATATTCAAGGCTATTGCTTGTGGAAATGAAAACTTCAGACTAAAAATGCTACTCATTACATTCATTTCCACATTTGTCCACTAAATTCCGTCAGGAAATCAGAATAAATTGACTCATTTAGCTTCACTCTGTCCTCACAATTAAAAATCAAACAGGCTCAAACTCATATGAATATCAATTCTAATTGAAAAATAAAAGTAAAAAAAATCAAATAGTGCATCATTCTCATTACTAATTAATCTGAACACAGCTTCACGTGCTAGCTTTAAAGTAAACAGACATTAAGAATTCTGCACATGAAAAAATTATCAGGAATCCTCTTTATCTTCATCTTTTACAGGAAAATTTATTAAAGGCAACATACACAATTCTAAGATGTTTTACATTTCAGCTATCTTTGTGAGATTTTGGAGTAATTTGGTCTTTCAAAGCTTAACACCAGAACAACCAAAGAGTTGGGAGTCTTTGCTTACTGATTCTGGAAAAATTGCCTAACTCTATTTCTCTAAAGTCATGCATTTTTCATCATGAAAAGTCAAAATAAAAACAGTTGTTATATTAAAAAAATCATGGCTGCTCAGCCTCAGTTGGCCACTCAGCCTAAGTTACTCTGAAAGTAACAAAACAAACCCAGAGGCAAAAGATGATTTTCACATCTTAGGAGTAAATGGCACAAACCTACTAACATAACTTGTTTAAAAAGATGAGGTTGAAGGCATATACTGGATATGTCTCACAGAAACCAGAATGTGCTAATCTATTGAATTCCTTTCAACAAGTACCACTGAATTTTCAATAAGGTGCTGTCCAATCATGAGACAGTGATGAGTAAAACCCAATGCCTGCTCTGGAAACCTTATAATCTTGTTGGAGAAGAATACATAAAAATATTATATATTGAGATATAATTAACGATAGATAACAATTTAATGAACATGTACATCCTTATGAACATATTTATTTACATGAGTTTATTAATTCATTTAACCCTGACAATAACTCTCATACCTTGAGTGGATCTAGGAACTCAAACCACAGCATCAGTTTTCTCTCCTTCTATTGCCAATCTCTGTCTCTGCTTCACGTTGCATATTAACCTTATTTTTTTCTGCTCCATACAGGCACTTTGTGGCAAAGAAGACCACATTCAGCGCAGGACTACATTCCTATGGCTTGCAATCCAAAAGGAAGGGAGTCGTCTTTCATATTAGCTTTAGCAGAAAAACCTTAGGGCAACTAGGGAAGGAGTAGGGGTTATGAATGTTGACACATTAGGACAAGGTGGAGTGGGGAAAGATTTTCCAAATGGGAGCAGGAGAAGAAGAGTGGGGAAGCAGCTGAGCAGGATAGTCAGGCACCATGAGAGATATGTAGTTTAATCTTTGAGGCAATAGGGAGCCACTAAAGGATTTTACAGAGGGGAGAGAGATGGCCCTAATCATCTAGCCAGTGAGTAAGCTTTGCCCACTGCTCAGAATCTTCTTTTCACCAAGGCTTTGCTCTTCTCATTTATTAACTCTGATCTCTATTAATGTTGAAGAAAGTATTCTTCCTCCATTTAAAAGAAGAAAAATTAAATGGTATATATAAAGACTTTGAATGTCAAGTGTCTAATGTACAATAACTATTATGAATGCTCTCTCCATTACATTTCTATCCCTATATTAAATATTGAGCATAAGGTGCTGTTGGGGAGATGAGACTTATGCATTAATATCTGCCACATAAAATGGAAAATGATGCTAAGGCAATTTATACAAATTATACCAAGAGATATGGTGGTCAAAGAGGGTCTTTCTGAGAGGTAACACTTAAGCAAAAACCTGAATGAAATAAGGATTCTGGGGTAAGAACAATCCAGGCAGTTAGTGCTGAAATGGATTTTAGAGACTTTCTGATTTAAATGATAGGTTTTCAAACATTTTAAAAATTGGAAGAGCATTGTAAATAACTTTTTTCATAGAATCCCAATATATAAAACAGAAAAGGAGCTCTTGATTTCCAAAGTAGGGATAGAGGGCCAGCAGCTCCTGTCTCTTGAATTTGTCCATTCTGCAGTCCAGGGGCACTCCTAAAAACCCCAAGACCCTAGGTAATGCTGTCTGGAAAAAAAAAGTATTCAGTTATGAAATCTTCTCTTTAAAGATGGGGTAAACCATTGCTGAGAGAGTAAATTGCTCAAGAAATCACAGCTATTTAATGATGGTTCTGAGTATAGAACTTGCACGACTCCTTTCTGCAAACAAGATTCTCTCTACCATACCTCACTCATTCATTGCACCAGGCACCAGGTTCATCACTGAAGAAACATCAGTAGAAAAAAAACATGCCTCCTGGTCTTATATAACTTATGCCATAATCAGTTTATGCCTATATTTTAAAAAGTAATCACAAAATTAAATAATTTTGAATTATGGTAAGTACCACAAATAAATGTGCTATAGGCTATTATAACATGTCTTTCATAAGACTAAGACCAGTGAAGAGATTTATCACATGTGATGTAAAAAGATTTTGCCTTAAGAATTTGTATTCTCGATAATATGCCCCTCCCATATTATATACATTGACCCTTTGGTGATGTGTCTGTTAAATACTGATGTGTCCAGCATTTACTTTTCATCTAACTATTGACTTTTTTCTCCACTGACCAGATAAAGAAGAGTAGTACAAAGTGTGTACTCTTCCTTAATGAGCACACACTTTGTAGTTGGAAAAAAAAAAAAATCACATTCTTTGGTCAGATTAAAATTCAATGACATTAAGAAAACAAATCAAAAAATGGGCCAAAGACTCTAACAGACACATCACCAAAAAAATATGCCGATGAAACATAAATGTATGAAAAGATGCCGTATATCACATGACATTAGGGAAATGCAAATTGAAACAAAAATGAGATATCACTACACATCTCTTAGAATAGCCAGAATCCAGAATACTGACAACACCATCTGCAAGGGTATGGACCAAAAGGAACTCTTATTCATGACTGGTAGGGATGCAAAATGGTACAGCGACTTTGGAAGACAATTTGATGGTTTCTTACAAAAGTAAGCATACTCTGTGCCATACAATCCAGCAATAGTGCTCCTTGATATTTATCAAAAGGAGTTGAAAATGTATGTTCACACAAAAACCTGCAATGGTGGCCTTATTCTTAATTGCCAAAATTTGGAAGTAACCAAGACATCATTTAGTAGGTGGATAGATAAACTGTGGTGCATACAGACAATGGTATATTACTCAGTGCTAAAAAAAAATGAGTTCTCCAGCCATGAAAAGACATGTTAAATGCAAGTTATGAAGTGAAAGAAGTCATTCTGAAAAGACTACATACTGTATGATTTCAACTATATGACATTTTGGAAAAGGCAAAACTATGAAGACTGAAAATATCAGGGGTTGGGGGATGGAGATATAAATAGGTGGAGTACAGAAAAATTTTAGAGCAATAAAACTACTCTGTATGATACTTTAATGGTGGATATATGTCTTTATAAATTTGTTCACATCCATAGAATGTATAACACCAAGAGTGAACCCTAGCATAGACAATAAACACTAGGTGATAATGATGTGTTGATATAGGTTTATCACTTGTAACAAATGTACCACTCCGTGGGGGATGTTGATAATGGGGGAGGTTATGCATGTGTGGGGGCAGGGCGGGTATGGGAAATCTCTTACCTTCCACTCAATTTTGTTTGAACCTAAAACTGTTCTAAAAAATAAAGTCTAATAATTTTTTTTAATTCAAAAGTTAAAAAAGTAAAAGGCAATGGCTCCTCTAGTCACAATCCCCAGAGAATCAATCTCTCAAGGAGGAAAAACAGTCTTAAGAATTCCACATGGAGAAATTGGAAGCCTCGTGTATATTGGTGGGATCGTAATATTGTATACTCACTAGAGAAGGCAGTATGGAGTTTCCTCAAAAAACGTAGAATTAACATATGATCTAGCAATCCCATTTCTGGGTATATATCCAAAAGAATTGAAAACAGAGGCTTGAAGAGATACTGGAACACATATTTTCATAGAAGTACTATTCATAACAGCCAATAGCTGGAAGCAACCAAATATCCATCAACAAATGAATGGATAAACAAAATGTGGTATATACATACCCTGGAATATTTTCAGCCTTAAAAAGGAAGGAAATCCTGCCTCATGATACAACATAAATGAAATGAGAATAGTATGCTAAGTGAAATAAGCCAACCACAAAAAGACAAATATTGTATGATTCTACAATATGAAGTACCTAAAATAGTCAAATTCTTAAAACAGAAAGTAGAATGGTGGTTACCAGGGGCTGGGAGAAGGAGGGAAAAGGGAGCCGCTATTTAATGGATATGTAGTTTCAGATTTGCAAAATCAAAAAGTTTTGGTGATGTTTTCACCGCAATGTGAACATACTTAACACTACTAAATTTTAAAAAGGTTGAGATTTTAAAAGGGGGATATCAATAGAGATTAAAAAGGAAATTCAGAAAGGAATTCTTTACAAGCCTGAAATCCTACAGACTTGGCATCATTTGAAGAATGATCGACCTGCAATGACTATTCTTTACAGCCAGCGTATGAACATTTGCATTACTTCTCTGAAACTCAGGTCACATCAGACAAAGTAAAGAGGGTCAGATGTGCAGTAGTGTGCATTATAAAAGAGGGACCTTGAGTTTAGAGAGCCTGAATCTTTTATTCTTGGGCAGTAAGCCTGTCTGCCCTTTGCCTAAAAAGAAGGCATTATCTTTATTTTACTGTACAGTAAACAAATCTGCCCTCTGCTCTAGAAGGAGATACTATATCTTCCAAAGCTGTTTGCTCAAACATCCTTGAAAGGATAGTACAGATGAAAGGCACTCATTGCCTTTGCTCAAGAGACATTAAGAAACACAAGCCAACTGTGGAGAACTGTCTCTCCAAAATATAGTCCTTACTCTCAAGAAGCTTTAGGTCTAAAAGAGAAACTATAAACGTTAGAATACTAATATTTATAAGATGGCAGGTAAAATGATAAGATATATACAAGTTATTATGGGAGAATGAAGGATATGCTCTGAACAAAGACTGTGGAAGAATAACATTCAGAGAAGCCTTGTCAGGCTGACTCTGAAAGGATGGATAGAAAAGGGCAGATATAGAAAGAGGAAAGAGGTCATTTTAACCAGAAGTCTGCCAGATCAAAGGCATGGAGATGAGAGTACTTTGCTACAAATAGAAAACTATAAGAAGCTGGGTGTCACTGGAGCTTAAAGCATAAGATAGAGAGAGGATAATGTGAGATGAAGTGAGATAGGTGAGAAAGCCTAGATTTTGGAGTCTTTCATTTCTTGCCAACGAGCTTGGTCTTTGCCCTGTAAGCACTGAAGAGTCACTGAAGGGTTTAAGCCAATAGTTAGATTTGCACTGGATAGATGACTCTAAACAGAGAGGGGTCCAAGTCTCTTTGGGTTATTGTGATTTTGGTACCTCTCCAAATGAAGCACAGACAAAGGTCATTGATGGCAACCATACATACTGAATATTTGTAGCATGTCCTCTCCAATCTCTGAGGACATGCTACAAATATTCAGTATGTATGGTTGCCATCAATGACCTTTGTCTGTGCTTCATTGATAATCCAGCAGTATTGTTTGCTCTTCTCTCTCAGTCCTCATAAATGTGCTCTCTTTCTTAACATTTCTGCATTTCTCGTAGGATACTTATCAACCCAACTGTCTTCCAAGAAGTTTTATTTTCTTGGATTTTAAGAGTCAATGATAAAGTTATCCAATTCAGTATTTTTCTATCATCTAATTTCCTCTTCTGACAAATGCTATCATTGAAAAATGATGGAGAATTTCCTGAGGCCTTCTGTTTCCCTTATTATGACCCCTCCAGAACATTCCTGCTTAAGTGCTGTTGATGGGAACACTGGATGCCTGGGAAGTGTGCTGACACTACAGTTTCCAATCATGGATAAAATAGGGGAGGGGGTCCCTTTTAATTATTTCTGAGAGATGAGAATGTAAGTATTTTTAGAATTTTTGGACTTGGATCCAGTGGGACATTTAATTATATATCACCGGCAGTTGTTTGGACCTAAAATATACTCTAGATAATTTATCATCTACATATCTTACAAATGGCACCTAAATCTGTCACAACTATGGTTACCAGGAATCAAAAAGACTAAATGGATTTCAGAAACTCCATCCCAGAAAAATTTCAAAACCAAAATTTATTTGCCAAAGTACTCTTTTCATGAAACATCTGACCAGCTACATTTCAGCAAAACAAATGCTCATCGAAATAAAGTAGGAATGTATAACCTATCTGGTCCAAGCTTTTCCATTAATCTTTTATCTTGCCCAACTTCTGCAAAGGCACCTTCGAACCAAGGGGATATTTGTCAAGTGTTCATCTTCTTAACCAGTAAACACAATAGAACTGACTCTTCACCATCATTAATAGAAATATCAAGTATATTCAAACCTTGAGTTCTAATAGTAGCTCTTACTTAAGGTTTTAAATGCATAAACTGCAACATTCAATGGGCATCACTTTTAACTTAGTACATGAATAAAGATGTCTAACCTACTCCAATATGGGTGACCTCAAATAAACTTTAATTACTCTAACTAAATATTGCAAATAATCAAGCTAATACAATATTTTATAACCTTTTTCCATTTCCAAAGCTGTTTCATAGACATTAACCTGTTTGATCATTATAAAACATTACAATTTCAACATTATTCTGTCAATCTCACAGATTAGAAGAATCAATAACTTTCAGCTGTACTTCTCACAGATTAGAAGAATCAATCTCACAGATTAGAAGCTGTCAATCTCACAGATTAGAAGAATCAATATCTTTCAGCTGTAGCAAGAGGCTGCCTCTAGGAATTGTATCTACTGAGTGTATTCAGTTTTAGGGGTAACAGAGGTGAACCGCCTGTGGGTCTTCATTTTATAGAAAAGAAATTCAAAATCAAGAGATGTGCTCAATTCGCAGAACTAATGGTGGAATGGAAATGTAAATTCAGTTCCTTTGCTTCCAAGCTAGGGTTCTATATTTTGTAACTTGTTCCTTTACAATATAATCCATGTTTCTAATTCTCTTGTGGTAGGACAAGCAGGGCCAGCCTGCCAATCTTAGCATTTCCACTAGGAGTGATTTCAAGGAGTCTTCATTGTGTCAGGAAGTCACTACTACTTCAACCTGCTAGAAAATAGTCTGTACACTGCACAGCCCAGATCTAACACCCGGATCAAGATATAAAATATTTTCAGCAACCTAAAGGGTCCTCTCATTTCCCTGTCCAGTCAATACCTTCCATCTTCACTCAGAGGTGACAACTATTCTGGCCAAAATTACTATAGATGAGTTGAGACTGTTCCTACACTCTGTATACATGGAATCATGTAGTACATATTGTCTGTGTCTGGCTTTCACTCAACATAAGTTCTGTGAGATTTATCCATATTTTTTGAATACCAATAGTTTCTTTTTATTATTATGTAACATACTATTATGTAATTTAATATTTAAGAATCTATTTTTTAGTTGACGAACATTTAGATTGTTTCCAAGTTGGAGGCATTTTGAATAAAGTGAACATTCTTACATGCCTTTAGGTGGACCTACATACTAATTTCTCTTGGGTACATTTCAGAAGTTGTTATGTCAGAGTAGGTGTACATTTTAGCTACAATGTTTTAAAGAAGCAGGATTTTAAATAATAACATAAACTTCCAAGTTCAGTCTAACCCAGACTGACTCTAATTCTATGCATTTATTACAATAACATTCATTCAATAAATATTTGTTTAGTATCTGCTATGTATCAGAAATATAGCAATAAATGAGGCAGATGTGAACTCTGCTTTCATGAAGCTTACCATCTGTTGGGTGGCAGATGTTGAACTAGAGATTAGAATGTGATGAGTTAAGTATGACGGGGAAGTGCAAGTCACTATGAGAGCATATAACAAGGGGTCTGACTGGTCTGAAGCTGGGTACATTTCCCTACTTCTACTGGAAATTAGGTGTTCCAATCTAGTTAAGAATGAGTCATGATAAAAGTGCTGAATAAAGAATCAGAAGATTGGGTTCCATTTGCAATTTTCCAACCAGCAGCTGTGTGACTTGTGGCAAGTCTCTTACCTTCCTGGGTCTCCCCTGCAATGATAATATCATCTTACGTTTGTATCAAAGCAAATTGTTTCTTTTAAATTGTTTGAAGAAATGAGTTCCTAATCTAGTCACCACTTATAAAAACGAGCCAGTAGAAAAGTAAGTCAGAGGAGTCCTGATGCATTTTTTAATACAAAATCATATCTTTAATCCCTATATATAGGTGAAGAAACTGAAAATTCAGTTCCCCTGAATACAACTAGTCTGTTTAGCTATAAAAACAATTGTTAGCTATCTTAAATTTATACAATGTTATATCTCAATTATCTCTCAATAAAAAAGAGTAAGTTCAGAGGGGATTATCATTAATTCATAAGGTCTTTAAACAACAGCCTAGAAAAATTATGATTACTAAATCAGATTCAGGTATCTGAATAGGAGTACCCTCTGATAGGGTGTAACCTCTTCATAACACAAGATACATGTTTCTAGTATCTTGTAGGCGAACAGTCAAAGTAGTCAGGAACACCTGGGGGTCCCCAAGACCATTTCAGGAGCTCCATGAAGTCAAAATTACTTTATGATAATATTAAGACATTCTTTCCTTGTTCATTCACATTCCCTCATGAGTTTAGAATGTAGTTTTCCAGAGGCTATGTGACGTCTGATATTTGCAAGAGATTGAAGGCAGAAGCAGATGTGAAAATCCAGCTGTTTTCCATTAAGTCAGACATTAAAGAGATCTGAAAAAACTGTAAAACGCCACAATTTTTTCAGTAATTTTTGTTTTCATAATTATTTTTATAAAAATATTTATGTTAACATGTAATAAATTTATTATTGTTCCTTAGAAATAAATTAATAAATATTTAAATATTTCTAATATTTCTAGAATTTCTAATACAGTAAATATAGGTTGATATAACTTGATTAAACAAAAGCTCTTTAGGGTCTTCGATAATGTTTTTAGTGTAAAGCAACCCTTAGAACAAAAATTTTTGGAAATATTGATCTAAGCAAGTGTTTTGCAAATATTCTCAATCTCCTTATATAATAAGCTCCTAGATCAACAGTCCGGCTTTAGCCATGGTTACATCAGCCAACAATGAATCAAAGAAAATAGGACTTATGTAAATCAAGGATTTAATTAAAGAATGTAGGGCTTATACTTTCTCTTTGAATAATATCAGACATACACTTTTTCCTGTCTCTACAAATAACGTCACAGTTCATGATTCCATATTTATATTCATGATTTGATTTAATTCTCACAACTGTGAGGTAAACAGAAAAGGCATTATCCTTTTGACATTCCACATGAGGGAACTGACCTAGAGAAATTACATAATTGATCCATGGCCACAAGTCCAACTGGCTGGACAGGGGTTGGAATGTAGATGCTTTTGACTCTCTTTGTAGGTACAACAGAAAGAAAGAATTGCATCTAAATATTCTCTAAGTAAACTCTGAATCTGAGTATTTTATAACTCCATGGTTCTTAATCCATGTTATTTTTCCTCCAAAAAAATTCAACATTATCTTTTATCTAAAACCTTTTTTTTACCAAATCTGAAAGTATCTGAAGAAAAGCTAATTTTCTAAAAATATCTTTGTACTTTAAAAAAAATTAGATATCCATTTTGTCTTTGCATTCACTAAAAGCAAGCATGGTTTAATTTGTGTTAAAAGCAAATATATCCAATGAGACAGAACTAAGAGTTAAGCATATATATTCCATAAAAGGAATGAAAGCTGTCTTTAACACAGCAAACTGATAGCAGTTAAATGCCTTATGAGAACCAAGTGAGCGTTTAAATTTAAGAAAGGACTGATTTTGTAGTCGTTTCCTAAGATTAGGTGTTAAATTATGGCTTTCTGATTTACTGATAATTTTATTTTTTTCCTCTAAAGCTCTGCACAATTTGACGGGTTTCCCTACAATTTGATTTACTTTTCAAATTGATGATTAAGTGATGCCTGACACTTCCATCTCTGCTTGAGATTAATGGCATGCCTTTAACTGATTAATTAAGGAATCAATCAAAATGGCATATAATATAAAACTTTAATTCTTTTTACTAAAGTGGTCTGGTTTTAAGTAGACAAGAATCTTAGTTTCAATTTGGGGGTAGCTAAATGAGAGATTCAGATTATCAAGACAAGTTCTGTTTTTGCTACTCTTATAGGGATACAATAATTTGAAGTGACTGAACGAGGTAATTAGAGCCAGCAGAATCTTTAACATAGATAAACAGCATGGTTGTTAGGAGGCTTTCAAATATTCCTAAGTACAAAAGCATTTTAATATTTATTAATGAATAATGAATCACTTAAAAAATAGGTCAATGACTTGGACTAACAGGGAGCTTTTTTGACTTCACCAAATACAAGTTAAATACATGAAATGTGAACTTCCAACTTTTATATCTGAAAATTTTCAGATAGTAGTAGTCATTTTGTTATTATAATTGAAAATATGTGGAATTAGAGGAAGGAGCAGAGTTTGAGGACTGAAATGGAGAGTAAGGTAAGAATTTTTCTTTTGTAGCTACCTTCTTAAATATGACTAGAGAATTCCAAGTTATCCCATCATAATTAAAATGGAAGATCACAAATTTTCCATATTTTGGTGCTTTGGAGCTGTTTTTATAACAATGACAGAATATTGTACTCAACAAAACATGAGAATGAGGAAGGAGAAATCCCCCAATCTCTAGACGAAGTGCCATTAGAATGCCAGAAAATGACAAATCAACATCCAGTTGTACTTTCTTCTAAGCAAGTCATGACACTTTAGCAACAAGACAGCTTTAGCAAAAAGAAATTTCCTTTAACAAAAGGCTGAACACCACAGTCACAGGCTGGGCCCTATGATCATCAGAGAATTCAAACACAAAGCAAGGTTTAAAAACGTGACCTACAGTGCTTCTGCAACTCCCCAAACTGCTCTCACAATAAAGCACTCCTGGACAGTTAGAGACTGAGGGAGGCAATCTTACCAGAGTAACTGATGAAATTCTCCATCTATTTTTAGTCCTTCAAAGAAAAACCCTTTACCTTGGTATTTTCAAATATCACTGAGTTTAGCTCTACATTAAAAAGAAGTTATCATCAGTGTAAACTAATGACGCCCTATTCCACAGACTGAAATGGGAATTCAGGCACCATCCTGGCAGGGAGGTGGAATTTCTTCTTCAAGTCAAGCTCTATTTCTATGCATATACTTAAATGCATATTTTAGGCATACTGTCTTACCACTTTATGTTAGAGATTTGTAACATGTTTTCAAATTATTCACTAGTGTGCATACATTTTAATTAAATAGACAATTGTTTTAAGATTAGATTTAATTTCGATGTAACACAAATCTTGGTCAAGTAAATATCTTCAGACATTTATGGCAGTTTCTGCCCAATAGGCTAAAGCTTCTTGAGTTCTGTTTTGTGGGAGTGTAACATCTGCTTACTATCAAGAGGCAAGGGGATGCATTTTATGATGACTGTTTCCTGGACAGAAAATAGGGGAAAAAAACTTAATTTTTCAACATCCATCCCTTTAAACCTTATATCAGCAGCACTTTTACTACTAATGATCTGGTTTTACAATGATAATTTAGAGCTGGGGGAAATGTATTTCCTTTACAACCACTTAAAAATAGACGATCACGCTGTCCAGAGGTCTTTTGATTGTGAGATTTATTATGTATCTTTTCGATCTACTCCCATGATAAAACTGATTTAAAGAAACTTGAATGGCCACATCTTTTCTAACATGTCGGATTCCTAAGACTAAACCTAAATACTGTTTTACAGTGCTTCCTACACAAACAAAACTGTTGCTTGTGTTACTTGCAAAATCAAACCAAATCAAGATTCTATCTGAAAGTCTTAGCTCAGCATCTAATTAGCAGGAAGCTGTTCTTCGGTGCTCTCCTACGCAAGTACAGGAGGAATGTAATCAAGCATTTAGGATGTGGTCATCTGGTATGCAGACCTCTAGTTTAGTTCATTACTAAGCTAAAGTCACTAGAGTCATGGATTCTAATCCTAGAACTTTTAACCTCCCAGAAAATTTATTTTTTTGTGGGTTGTACTTTGGCAATATTTTCCTCCTGACTTACATTAAGAGACACTATGTATAAGCATACAACACCCACTAGCTTATTTATTGAAAGATTGTAGCTGAAAACGTTAACTGCATGATGAATTTTTTAAACTAATATTTATAAAGCACTTACTTTGTTACCAAGCACTTTCCCTGCATTACCGCATTTATTAAACATCCCAGCAACACCGTGAGGAAAGCACTTGTATTCTTATTCTACTTGGAAGAGTCCAAAAACTTGATCAAGCTCGGAAGCTAGGAAATGAATGAATCAAGACTTGAAAACAGGACTATCTGATGCCAAAAACCAGTTGTCTAAATATGAGACCTTCGTGGGGAATCTATCTTAGGCCTAGACACCCAAGGAGACTAATTTTCCTGGGTGACAGCATGGTTTTTTCTTGTGGATAAGGAAACCACACAACCTACACTAGTTCCCTTATTACATTGGCCAACACTAAACTCGTCTCTCTTTTTTTTTTTTTCTTTTTAAGAACTATTTGTTTTTCTTTGTAATTCTCCTTAGGAAAATGTCAAGCAATTAGAGAAAAGTACAAAGTGGAAAGTTTTAAAAACAAAATTCTACACCCAGAAACAATTTAATTCCTAGAATATCAGCTCTTTCTAAAGAGTAAATAACTGATAATATGCAATGTTTGTGAGGAAGAGATAAGAAAGATACATTTATATCCTGCCAGTGCAAGAGAAAATAGGGGAAATTTTTCTGGAAAGCTATTTGGCCGTTAACTAAAAAGTTTTTAAAATGTCTGTCCCTTTGACTTAGCAATAGAACTTCAAGGACTCTGGCCTACACAATCAGGAAAAGGAACAAAAATTTATAACATTCATAAATTATTTTATAAATTTATAAACAAAATATTTGTATGAATAAAAATAAAAACACCAAAAATTTTAAATTATGATATATATCAACAATAAAACTCATGTATCCTTAAAAATCAAATTACTTATGATAAGAGTGAATAAAATAAGCTATAATTACTATGCAATATTATTTTAATAATATTATTTACTGCAACAATAAATATTAGTATATTAATATTACTGTTAATATTAACATGTCAATGTTATCAATACAGTAAACATATTGATCAAACATTAATATGCTGATATTAAATGTGATATGTATATGTTGATGTTACTATATTGCTATTGACATTACTATATTGATCAAATATTAACATGTTAATATTATATTAGTTTCATAATGTCTAACAACAAATTAAGTTTTTCTTTCTATGACAGGGCCTGTGCTAGAACTTCTTTATGGATTATTTCATTTAGTCTTTGTAACGATACTGTAAATACTCTTGTTATTGTAACTTTAAAAACTATTTTTAAAAAACTCCTCAGAGAATTGCAAGAATACTACAAAGAACTCTTCTATATCCTTCACTTGAATTTACTAATTAACATTTTGCCACATTTGCTTTACTTTTCTCCTTTTCTTGCTCTCTGTCTCTGTCTCTGCAAACACACACATACATTTTCAGAACTGGAGTAAGTTACATATATCATACCCCTTTACCCCTAAGTGTTTCATTGTATATTTCCTTAGAACAAGGGTGCTTTGTTATATAACCACAGTATAATCTTCAAATTAGGAAATTTCATACTTATACAATAATATTGAATATAGTATATTGTCCCAATAGTGCCCTTCATAACAATGTTTTTCAGAATCTAAGACCCAGTCCCAGATTGCTCATTGCATTCAGATGTTATGTCTCTTTAGATTCCTTTAATCCAAAACAGTTCCTCAACTTTTATTTTTTATAACTGACATCTTTTAAGTATGTGAGCCATATATCTTGTAGACTTCCCCTCAGTTTGTGTTTCTCTTCATTTTTGGCAAAAACACTGTATGTGAGATTTTGTGTCCTTCTCAGTGAATTGCATCAAGAAGTACATAATGTTGGTTTATCACATTATTGGTGATGCTAAACTTGGCTGAAGACATCAGTTAGTGCCAACCTGGTTTCTACACTGTATAGTCCTCCTTTTTTATTCTTTGAGAGTATGTATATGTGCATCGCCTCATCAAACATTCACTTACTATTGTAATATTTAAGACAGTTTTCTGAATCGGTTATTATTATAATGGTCACAAAATAGTGATCTACCTGTATTATTTCTGACTTTCCCCTTTAAGGAAGAGACTTTTATTTGTTTTGTTTTTTGTTTTTTACTTTCTTGTTTGTTTAGTATGACTATGGACTCACGATTCCTATATTATTCGGTGAGTTGTAATCCATTTCTATCACTATTTTCTCTTTCTTCATAGGTCCTGTGATAATTTTATGTATCAATTTGACTGGGCAACGGGCTGCCCAAGTATTATTCTGGGTGTGTCTGTGAGGGTGTTTTTGAATGAGATTAACATTGAAACCAGTACACCAAGTAAAGCATATTGCCTTCCAAAATAGAGTGGGCCACATCCAATTAGCTGAAGGCCTGAATAGAACAAAAATGCTGACCCTCTCCCAAGTTAAAAGAATTCTTCCTGCCCGAGGGCCTTCGAACTAGAACATTTGTTCTTTCCTGCCTTTAGATTCAAACTGAAACACTAGCTCTTTCTGGGTCTCAAGCCTTCTAGCCTTTGGACTGGAACTACACCATCAACTACTCTCCTCGGTCTCCAAATTGCTGACTTATTCTGCAAACCTTGGGTCTTGCCACCCTTTATAATCACATGAGCCAATTCCTTATAATAAATATATTCTTAAATTCCTTATATATTTAATTCCATATATATGTATGTATGTGTGTATATATGTTATATAGTGTATATATATATATTCTACATATACATACTAGAAACCTATTGGTTTCTCTGGAGAACCCTGACTAATAGATTTCCATTATTTTCTAAGTATATAAGTACTTTTTAGACAAGAAGATGTTCCAGGCTCATCTTGGTTTTTCTCTTCCCTGGCCCTGGAATCAGTCACTAATTATTTCTAGCTATTTTATTGTGGTATGTTATTTGAAAACCAAAATCTATTTTGTTTTATTTGGCTTCTAAGTCTTTTCAGTGGGAAGGAAATGTGTGTGTGTATATACATTCATATATGCATGTGTATTTACACACATACATATATTCATATAAATAGTACAGGTGAGTATATACACACATATAAGCATATGTGTATACATACACATATTTGTATCCCTCCCCCAAAAATCCATGTTGGAACCTAATGCCCAAAGCGATGATATTAGGAGGTGGAGCCTTTGTGAGGTACCTAGATCATGAGGGTGTTAAACCTTCATGAATGGGATTAGTGCTTTTATAAAAGAGACTCCACAGAGCTCCCTAGTTCCTTCTGCTCTGTGAGATTACAGTGAGAAAACAGCCGTCTGTGAGGAAGTGGTCCTCGCCAGACACTAAATCTACTGGAGCCTTCATTTTGGACTTGCCAGCTTCCAGAACTATGAGAAGAAAATTTTCGTTGTTTTCAGGCCACCCAGTCTATGGTATTTTGTTATAGAAGCCTAACAGACTAAAACAATACATACGTGTATATACAGGTATGCAGATATTCCTGATACCTCCAATTACAACACCAGACACCAGTGTTTTCCTAGTCTTCCCCTGCTCTTTATTTGTATTTCTCTTCTCCAACTGTGAGAAATCTGGCCACCAGCACAATCAACATATTTACTCATTTTCTCAGTCCTAACATAAACATAGTTTCAGAAACGCTAAACCCATATATTGTGAAAAACTAACTCAGTAAATATAGTTCAAGACTTGCTTTTGACTGATAATAGCTAAAATACTATGTTCAGTTACTTGAATTAGCTGTTGTTCACTATTCAGTGTTGTTATATTATTCTTTTGAAAATTAGGTTTATCTACTTCTATTTGTATTCCATTTTGTTTTTCCCCCTCTACATCCTTATTGATTTAAAGTTTTTACTAGTAGAAAAACATCAGCATGATGCCAAAAGTCAAAATTACACAAGAGAATAAATTAATAAAAATAAAATAAAATAAAAATAAATAAACTCACTTTCCTATACTTTCTACCCTGTAAATAACCAATCTCATTAGTTTCTGATTTTTCCTTTTTGCAATGTATATTTTCTTACCACCTTTGTTTCTTACATAAAGGGTAGCATACTATATATATCCTTTTGCCCTTTGCTTTTTTCATAGGAAATTACTTCATTTTGGTTTATGACCTATATTTCTTTCTTTATAATTGCATAGTTCTCGGTATGTTCCATTGTTTATTCAATAAAAAATTCCTATATTTGGGGATTTAGGTTATTTTCAATATTTTGTAATTTGAATAATGCCACAATGAGTAATCTTGAGGTTATAAATTTTCATATTGTTGAGATATACCGTCAGAGTAAATTCCTTGCAGAGGGATTACTGGATCAAGATGTAAACATAATGCCATCTGTTTAAGTATTGCCAAATTCCCCTCTATAAGGGTATGCCGTTTTGCACCTTCACTAGCAATGTATGAGAGTGCCTATTTTTCCCTACCTCAATAACAAGGCGTATTGTCAAGCTTTAAAATTTTTGCAATTGACATTTTTTATGAGTAAAATGGAATATTTTTCATAGATTTAATGGCCACTTTTATATCTTTTGGTGAATTATCTTTTATGTCTTTTGCCCGTTTTTATCAGGTTTTTCTTATCATCTCTAACATACGAAGCAACAAACTCGGAAAGGAGAAGAAACCGAGGGTCATACATGAAGGGAATTGCTGGAGCTGAAATTGGATATTGATGGTAAAGGAGAAAGTTTCACACGCAAAAAAATTCTTTGTGAACTAACTCAAGTATATTTTTGTTGTTGTTTTTGCTCTCTAGACTTAACTCTCCAAATTTTTTGCCACAGTAGACATATATTACTTTGATAATTAAGAGAGAAAATAAAGTTTAAAAAAAAAAAAGAATTAAAGAAAGTAGAAGAAAAACCAGCTGCTCCTTAAGTCACAACAACTTTCAACAGTCTGCCAGTATAATCTGTACCTCAAAGGTGGGAGCAGCCAAGCATGCAGGCTGCCAGCTGTCAAAGGCTGTAGGAGTTTGCCATATTTGTTTTTGTTTTAAATGAAAAAGTAAAAACAGAGGGAGAAAAGAAAATATTGATAAGGTGACATTTGAGAAGACTGAGACTGCATACTGAAACTAAGGAGCAAATGGAGAACATAGGAACACTCTGAAATCAATGGCTTGAGATTTGTAAGGGAAATAAGAGGAGAAGACGCTCACCTATAAATCTCAAGACTGTTGCAAGATCTCAGACGTGACTATGATAAAGTTTTCATTACAGAGAAGAATGTAGAAGTAATGCAACCAATCTGCTCCCTTGGAGAACTGAAGAATGGCAAAGTCTGAGGAGGTGAGCTATAAATTGGTTTTTATTTTAGCAGTAGTTCTTAGCCCTGATAGCAATTAACATCAATGGAAAAACATTTAAAGCAAGTGGATGTCTGGGCCTCATCTTTAGAAAACAAAATTGGAATCATTGGAATCTCAGGGGTGGGACGCTGGAATCTTAAGAACCACAGATCTGGCCAATGTACAAAAGGGACCTTCTTAGAAGTTTTCAGGCAATCTTTCAAGGATAAGAGAAAGAGGTCAGCTCTATATTTTAACTCAAAAGGTTTACCCATCACTGTATATAAAGAAATTATATTACCATCATGTTTATCATCATCACCACATCATCATCACCTTCATCATGGCTCCACTTTAGTGAATACCCTACTGTGCCCCAGATCCTATGCCAGGTTCTTTATACTCATTACATATCCTAAGCTTCACAGCAACTCTTCAGGGTCTGTATTATTTTTATTTAGAGTTGATAAAACTAAAGTGCAGAAAGATTAAAAGATATACTCAAGTCTGGTCTTGGCATATTTTCTATCCCAGTTTTATGATTGTACCACATCGTTCACATTTATCAATGTCATCAACCACACTTACTCTGTAATACAGCAAATACATTCCTAGATATACACCCAAGAGAACTGAGTGCCTGTGTCTAAAAAAAAAAAAAAAGATTTGTACAAGAATATTTATAGTGACCATAGCAACTCTATTTATAATAGCCCAAAGTAATGTCCCCCAAAGTAATGTCCATTAGCAGAAGAAGGGGTAAACAAATTATGAGATATCCACACTAAGCAATACTACTTAGCAATTAAAAAGAACAAACTTCCAAACTGATATACACAACAATATGGATGAATTTCAAAAAAACATTTCCAGGAACAAAAGCAGACAGACATAAAAGAGCACATACTGTATGATTCCACTTATACGAATTTGAAAGACAAAATTAATCCATAGTACTAAATCAGAATAGTGGTTATATTTGGTGGGGAGGGGCATGTATATGGTCAAATATGGGTATACATATGTAAAAATTGATTGAGTTATACCTTTGAGATCTGTGCATTTTATTATATGTAAAAGACACCTCCATCAAGAGCAGTAATTTTAAAATAAATAAAAATAAGCTTACCCAAGGCCAGAAAGCTAGTGGTTGTACCAAAAACAGAACCTAGGCTTGTCTGAGACAAAGGCTATGGTTTATAAATAGGGATTATTTTCTCTCTAAATATGTAACTGAAAGCAGCCCAAGTGTTTAACCTTAGGAGAATTAAAGTATGGTATGCCCACATAATTAAATATAATTCGGCCACTAAATGATGACTACGAGGATTTTAAAGCAATAAAAATAAGTGGTTATGATGTAGTATATGTGAAATAAAGCATAATATTGAATTGTGCCTACGTAAATGATTATAACTATGTAAGATTTAGAAATGCAAGTATATAACGACTAGATGGGAGCATTAAAAACTAATTTGTTACAACCGAAATATTGCAGGTGATTTTTTTATTTGATTTCCATTATTGTTACAGTACTGTCTTGACAATAAATTTTAAAGAACTCAATAAATATGAAATCTTTAAAACCATTATGTCATATTTCCAATGAAATGAATCTAATAATTCATATCTAGAATAGACACCACCTTATTAGACCACTCAGAATTATTTTTGAAGATGAGTGGAGCTGTTAAATGCCTCTGATATTTCCAGTAAGTGAAGTTTCTTGGATGGGACCAATTTTAGAGCCAATTACCTCTAATTTAAGAGTTAAGGATGACAGGATATATAATTATATGAAATTAAAAAGTAAAAACAAAGAAATAATGAAATATTTTAAAGGCACCATTCAAAAAGCCAACTCCAATTAGATACATGAATATAAATTTTTTATTAGCAATACCAGTATGAGTTATTATTTATTGCTTATAATTGTGAACTGTTAGAGGACAAGGTTAATTCCAATTCATTTTGTACAAGCTTAATTTCTTTATGTTTTAGTCAAGAGAAGCACAACATATCAGTATCATTGATTTAAACAATAACATACACTTTTTGTTAAATATGGCAGATGGAACACATATAATTTTCTCTGATTTCCCAAATCATACAAAAATGTCATAAAAGCATAAAATTACACAAGTCTGCTCAACCAAACAGAATACCATAATATGATAACAGTAGATGGGTATATCAATTGATGAATGGATACCCCATGTGGCATACCCATACGATAGAATATTATTCAGCCATAAAAATAAATGAATAATAGAGGGGTCATAGAGGGTTATAGTAGTGTAGGCTCCAAAACTGCTCAATAATCATAACAATTACTTTCTACTTATTGAGTTGGCCCTGGAAAGCTTTATCTACATGTTTAATATTTTTACTGAAAAACATGCTATAATAAAACTAGAAACTAGTAAATATTTCTTTCCATTATACAAGTGACATTAGCCTTCTTGTAGTTAAGTTAGTAGCAATTGATCATTTCAATAAATACAAAGAAAGAGTAGCAAAAATAAACTGCTTGATAAGTTAGGACCAGTTATGCTCACAAATAAATTGAATTACTAGTAGAATCTGTGAAATATGTAGTCCTCGAGTCGCAGACTTTAAAATTTCTTTCTGATGGAAACAACAACAAACTCTATTAAGTATGTAGCCAAAGATTGTATTTTGATCTCTATAGATCATAAACTTCAGTCATGTATGTAATTACACAGAGGGGAATTACACAGACAGTATCAAAGACCTTTAAGCCATGATGATGGATGTGATCTTGGCTCACAGTCTTTTTCATGACATACAGGGTTTCACTGCTTCTAAGAGCTTGACTCTTCTAATTGTTTAGTCATTCAGTGAAAAGGAGTACCATCTATTTAAAACAACAACAACAACAACTAAGGTACCACAACTGAACTCCTGAATGAAAAATATCCAAACTCTTTCCATCCCATACAATTTTGTATAATAATTGGAGTTTGAGGGCACTCAGAACTGCTAGCATTTGATGGATACTTTTCATTTCAAACAAAGTCTGTGAACAAATTGAGTTAGAAAACATATGGGAAAATGTAGACTTGCCAGAAATCTCTACTTCTTCACTCAATATGTATTTATGTATGTACATATGTATGTCCACCTTCTCCCAGAAAGAATTTAGTTTATCTTTGACATTCCTCCAACTGTACAAAGCAATTAGTTCTAAGTTCTTTCTACAACCTGCAAATATTTACTTGAATCCCCAACCAAGTAAATTGTGGCGATAATATCTAAATCTTCTAGAAGTTTACTACCTTGGAAGAGAATGTTTCGTTTTTCTAAATAGAGAAAAGCAAAAATTGAAAAAAATTGGTGGGGAGTGTTGAAGATGTTGGTTATTATAGGGAGAAGAAAAACTCTTTGAAGAAATTAGGAAATTAATACAAGCCATTATCAGATGGATATGGCCCTTTACAAATTTAATGTATAGGGTCTATTTCCAAATAAAATATACTGTAGATTCTATACATGATTAGATTATAATCGTATTATGCTTCAAAAAAGGGGTGGGGGAGGGTTAAAGTAAATTGTCTCTGGGAATTAGTAAAAATTCATGGGAGATCTTCAGATCTCGAAAGTCTGTGAAAATGGTAATGTCCAAGTCTTTATCTTTAAGTAGTAATGGATAACCAGCTAATATTTGGGTTATAGACGGAATATAGAGAAAACTACACCAACGTGTATACATATGTATGATATAGTGAAGAAAATAGGAAGAACCAGAGGAGGGTAGAGAGATCTAGTGGCCATGAGCTGGTGGTGGGATCTACTAGGCTGGATAGTAGGAGAAGGGATGTATGTTCACAGTCCTATTTTTATCCCCTCATCTGTACTCAAGAGCCCTTTGTTACCATCCCATAACCCTGCGATGGAGACCTGGAACCTTAGACTGGAGCATGCATTCTCTGTGCCTTGTCTCCTGAGACGGCAGTGTGTATGAGATGATGGTGAATGTTGTCTGGTTTCTTCTGCCTTTTAGTGAGTCCTGGAAATGGGGTTCCATCTTTTTCTTCTTCTTCTTCTTCTTTTTTTTTTTTTTTTTTTTTTGGTTGGAGTGCTAAAGGCTTTCTGTCTTGTTATTGTATTCAGTGGGATCCAAATTTGAGAAAGACCCTGATACCAATCAGGTAGGGGACCTCTATGTCCAGTTCACAGAAGTGATTGACTTGCTTTTCTTGTTCTTCCTTTCCATTTAAAAATAAATAAATTATTGAGATGGAAAGATACCAGGAACGGGACCTCCAAGGAAGGATTATGACATCTAGTTTAGGAGAACAGCTTGGGCAGTGCAAGGAGAAGAATGGGAACCATTCTCCACATATGTATGAGAGAGGGAACCAGAGTAACCCCAAACCCTGTGATTCAGGCGCTACAAGATTGGCTTATTAGAATTCAGGACATCTGAGGTGAACTGGTCCTCAACATTGCCCATCAGCAGTCTTCCCATCTCAGATGTCTCTGGGCAAAACCTCCCCATTTTGTTAGAGCTGATCTGTTAGCAATACTGTTGTCCAAAAACAATAATTAGAGAAAGAGATGGAAAGAAGAAAACACACACACACAAAAAGTAATTTCTTTAAAATCCACATACAAAGCAATGACAAATCTTCTGAAAATGGGCAGATTAGTTGATGCCAAATATTGTGGGGGAAAGGAGGGAGGAATAAAAAACATGAAACTATCCAGAGTAAGATAGCATTAGGTGAGATGTCTTCCTACCGTCAATTGTAAAGGCAACAAGCCAAATGTTAATGAAATAGCAGTAGTTTCTAAGAAAGACTAATAAATCAAAGAAAGAGAATGGAAAAGATAAACAATATAATTATCTGTACCCTTCCAATTCTTTGTCCCACAGTTTCTTCTAGTCTAGGGAAGGAAATAAGAACTGATATTTTAATAAAGTTCACCTGAGCTTCCTGCCGATTAAAATCTCATGACCATCACCAGAACTTAAAACATCCTCCAAAACATGTGGCCTTTCTAAGGGCTTCAGATAGATTATAAAGCAAACCATGTGTCCCATTTCATATTTAATCACATCTCATATGGGCCTTTAACAGGCTCTAAATCATAGTACTTTAGAAACTTCCAACTAGAAACAGTCATTTGGACAGGTTGCCTGGGGTCAGATAGGGCGCCCACCCCTGTATAGTCTAGCTACTTGCTCCGATTTTTTTATCCTCTACTTTGAGGTATATCATGCCATCCATGAGAATGCACTGCCAGGGATTTTCTGCAATGCTTCCTGCCTGCTCTTATTAGTCTAATATTTCTCATTAGTGAGGACCTAGACTACTCAGAGATAGTTTCCTCACCAGGAAAGGAGGGAAACTGAATAATGTGGCTGGAGATTTTGGAAAGAACATAAAAACTGAGGGGGAGGGACAAAATATGCTTACAAATAAATGTGTTGTGTCTCCTTCTTGTTATCTAGACGCCTGACATTGACCCCTCCTGCCCCAGGACTTCTTACCTTCCCACTCTGCATTGAATTCTGCTTATCCCTATGTCTCCCATCCAAACGGGAATACTCAGTAAGTATGATATATATTATATGTGTATTGATGTGCCTTGTGAAGAGAAATTTAAATGCCTTTATCATGGCAAGGAAATGACAGTTTAGGTTTTGCTGGGTGATTTTGGTTCCTAAAGATGGAAAGGGTGACTCCTGTCAGAATAATTCTTTCATCAGAGCCAGGCACCAAGATGGTCTATTAGTTACCCAAACATTAAACCAAGAGTTGTGCATTGCTCTGGCTGGGAAGATGTAAACAGCCATTTGGACTGTCCCAAACCTTGAGCTCCTACTCTTCAAATGGATGGACCGGGATCCTCTCCTCAAATTACTGATACTCCAGCCTTGCCTCTGGATTGCTTCAGGGACAACAGATGCCAACAGACAAGGTTTCCAACATCTTTTTGCCACCAAATCCCCAACCTGCCTGTAGCTATGGCTATCCTTTGTTAATTCCCTCCTGTAAAGGCAGCATCAAAGCCTCTTCGTACTGTGGGATGGGATTCTATTCCCTCTCTCCCTCTCAGGAACTTCATTTCTTCAGCGTGCTGTTCGCCATCCACAGAATCATCCCCTTCCCTTTCTGTAAGATCATTCCCATCAGCATCCTACATGCTCTAGTATCACCAAGTTTGAAACATACAAAACAAAGCTCCCTTGACCCCACAGTGCCCTAAGCACACAATCTCATCAGCTCAGTCCCTCAATTCAGACGCTCAGAAATGTTGTCTGCAAATCATTACCTCTAGTTCACTCTCAGCCCTCTCCAAATCACCAAAAGTCACCAAAGCCCTCCATTCTGTAAAATCCAATGAACAATTATCTTCTCAAGAAAAAAACAAAAACAAAAAAAAAAACACACTCCTTCCTGAAACACTCCTTGAATCCGTTGCCCTCTCTTCTGTTTCTCCTCCTACCTCTCTGGTTCTTCCTCACTTTCTTTTGCTGGTCCCACCTCCTCCACCCAAACTCTAAGTATGGAGTGGCTCAGGGCTAAGTCTTATATCCCCATCTCTTCTTTTATTATACCCTGTGCATAGGTGATTCCCTCCACTCTTGCAACTTTAAATAAATATGCTGCTGACTCCTAAAGTTCTATCTTCAGCCCAGATCCTCCAGGCTCCAGAAACATTTGCAACTGCCCATTTAACATTTCCACTAGTATGTCTGAGAAATATGAAATTTAAGATCTACAAAACAAAACTCTTGATTCTCCAGTTTTTCTCCCAACACTCATCCAGCCAAGTCACACCCAAACTTTTTTTGAGTAAATGCTCCCCCACCTTCCTAGTTTCTCAAGCCTGAAACCTGAGTCATTCCTAACACCTTCTTTTCCCAACTTCCTAATATCTAACTCAACACTATATCATACTGATTCCATATACAAAACATTTAAGATCTGTCAAATTCTTTCCATCTTATAGCCTGTCAATGGTCTTCTTGCATTCATTCCTGTCTCCACCAACTCATTCTCCAAATATCAGCCAGGCTAATCTTTTAAAAAAATATGTGTCCATGCCAATTTCTGCTTTCCATTGTATTCTAAATGGAATATAAATTCCTTAACATGGCCAAAAGGCCTTCGTATTGTGGTCCTACCTACCTCTGTAGCTTTCCCATTACTCCCTGTACTCCAGCCCTACTGAGTGAGTTGGATCCTGCAGACTGACTGCCCATGCCTTCTGGTATGCCTCCCTGCACTGCATGACAGGAAAGCTAAGAACTACATTTCCCGGATCCCCCTTGAAGGTACCAGCATGTGATTTAACTGACTATCAGAAGCGTTTGTATGAGACTTGACTTTGGGCCTCAGTTAAGTAGGGGAGAGGCAGAGGATGTGACATTCACTTTGCCGATGTAGACTGGGCTGGACTCAGCATGCTTATGCAGTCCCTGGCTTCTAGATTTTGAGGTTTCCTGCAGCAGCAGCAGCAGTTTTCCCCATCACAGAAGAAACAACGTGGTTCTGGGAGTAGGAGGTTGTCTCTGGAAGATCTGCCTACACTCTAGGCTTGAGAGCTTCCCTTTCAGCTCCTTCAGTGATTTCGTAAACCACTAAGTAGGTGATAATCTCTTCTTCTTCAAACTAGCTAAGGTGGTGTCTGTTGTCTGCAACTGACCCCTGATGGATGCACTCACCAACTTTTAGTTATTTAGCTAAACCAAGATTGTGGTTTGAATGTGAGTTCTTTGATCCTGAATTTGAAGCCCCATTCCAGCACTTACATACTATGTGACCTTGGGTAAGTTACTTAATCTCTCTAGCCTCAGTTTTCTCATTTGCAGAATAAGAATAAAAATAGTATCTACTCCAGAGGATGTTTGAGGATAAAATGAGATACTGCTGGTAAAGCACTTGGTATAGTATCTGGGACATAATGAAGAGTTCATTAAATGTTCACTTTTATGATTACTATAATAATTATTATTATTCCCTTACTCTGGGTCTTAAATATGCTCTTTCCTATGCCTGGAATGTTCTTCTTCCTGCTCTGCATCCGTTTAACTCCTACTCATCTTTCAAATTTCAGCGTACAAATGACTTACTCAAAAGTTATTTCCTAGCCCAATTTAACTATGCCTACCCTCTTGGGTTTCTGTCATAATGGAGTATTTCCCTCTTAGAGCACTCATCAAAAGATTCGATTATGTATCTTTTTCTATGTTTATGTATTTGATTCTAATCTTCCCCACTGAAGTAAGAATTCCATGAAAACATAAGTGGTGACTGCATATGCCCCATCATATAAGGAACGCCCAGCATATTGCTGGGCACATAAATGAACTCAGTAAACATTTCTCAAGTGAATGACTCAGTCATTTGGTGGCAAATGTAACAAAAATTGCTGACCATGTGAAGAACTGTGTCGCCAACAATTTCTAATAGAGGGAATCCAGGCCTGCTTTGGCATAAAACAGCCCAAAATGAGTTTGGGAAATTATCTGTAAGTTTTCCTTATAATATTAAGTTACATATTGATAGTATTCTGTCATGTTCCAAGCCCTTTTAGATATATTAATTCTTTTCATCCTAACAATAATTCAATTATCTTTTTATTCCATCTTACAGAATAAGGAAATGCAGACTGCAGCATCCCCAACATCACACAGACAGGAAGCAACACATTTCATGAATCACTGATTGGTAAACATGAGTTCTCACCCAGGCTTTGCCACTTTCTTGTTTTGCAGCAATGGGTAAATTACTCAATCTCTCTGAGATGTTTCCTCATCTGTGAAAAGGAAATATAGTACATGTGTTGTTGGGAAGATGATATGTGTATCTAAGATGATAGGTAACTAACTAGCAGATCAGTTGTTATTATCGCCATCATCACCATAATAAGATCACTCAATTTAACTCAGCAAAATAGCGAATCAGGCTACCCCATAAGAACTTTGGATTCTAGAATGGTACCTTAGAAGTGCGTACATTAATCAAAGCTTCAGCTTTGAATTCTATCCTCCATTTTATTAAGAGTGATATGTAACATCCCACATATCAGGCACAGATCCACAAGTCTAGCTTTCACGTGAGCTTGCTCCATCTCTGCAACCAGATTGTAACTCCTTGGTTGCAGAGACCAGAGCCTCCTTTTTCTAGAGTACTTTGGACATAGCTTGTGATTATCACTAATAATTTGCTATATCAATGGATTAATAGTAAGCAAAAAAATAAAGCCATGGACAGGAAGTCCAAAGAGTTTTAAGAAACTGACCTATTTCAGAAAAAAAAAAATCTGCAAGGCAGATGATTCAAATCAGAGCCAAAGACTCCTGGCTCCATCTCAGAACTTTTGTAAACTTTAGGCCAGAAAAACCAAACAGTTTGTATCCTGTCTCTGGAAGGAAATCAACTCTCTGATGAGTAGACTGTTAGGCAGAATGCCACAAACAACAGTCACGGTTTTTGCTGTTGTTCAGACTGACCTGGTTAGGCCATCATGGAGCAGGTACGACCCTGTCACAGGGAATTCAGTGAAGTGAGGAGGACAGATGGCAATAATTAGGAGGCCGGGCGATAGGGGTGAGTACTGAGGTTTACGATTTCAGCATCCCCTAGATGCTATCTGGTGTAACCACAAGCAAATTGCATGTAACCAATGCTTTTCAAAGGGGTTATAAGGGTTCCCAGTTCCTTCCTCAAGGCTATGACTTCAACATCTTGAAAATCCACATTAATAAAGATCCCTGGTTTTAATCCTATGAGATTGACCACATCATTTCCTGTTTGCAGCTCAGCTGAACACAACGGCTGGGATTCTGAACTCTGGCTCCCCTACAACAGCCAGTCTATGTCCTGGCTGACCCAGGACATAGGTCTCATTAAGGTCCCTGGCCATTGTGTCTCTATACTGACAAATGAAAACTACTTCTTCACATTAGAAAAGCTGCTCAGATATGGTGGAGGCACTAAAAAGCAGTGAATTTGTGGCCAAACTGCAAGTGACAAGAAACCAAGCTTATTACTAAATCAATCTCTGTAGTACAGCTCCAGAACTCCATGCTTTAATCATAAAAATAACAGCTGCTATCCTGGGAAAACAGCTAATATATATGTTGAAATAATATAGCCAATATTTATTTAACACTTACTGTTTGCCAAGCACAATGCTATATTTTAGAGAAATTAGCTCCTTAATCCTTATCACAGCCAGGTGAAGTAGGTGCTATAATTATCCCCATTTTACAGATGAAAAATAGAGGCTGAGAGAAGTCAAGCAACTTTTCTGAGGTCACACAGCTAGTTCGCAAAGGGATACTCAAATTCAGGTCAATCTGACCTGAAATCTATCCTTATTATAGCTCTAAACAGGATCCTTTCACTCCCCAAGGCCAAGTGTCACTAAAGTCAGTTCTAAAGGGATCACATTCTTCTTGTTCTTTCATCCTTCAGGTATCAACTTAGAAGTCCCCTCCTCCGGAAGCCCCCTTCATTTCCTGCTTGCTTTAGGCTCCCTCAGGGATGCCTATAGCACTCAATACCTCTTCATCACAACACTCCTTATAACATCTGATCTCTCCCACTAGACTGGGAGTTGGCTGAGGGCAATGGCCAGGTGTGTTTTGTTCACAGTTAGAACTCCAGTGGTAAAAATGTCTTGAGCATCATAGGCACCCAAGAGATATCTGCAGGATGTATGGATTCATGAATAAAGACGACACTCCACAATGGTTCTTTATACAATGTGAAAGCAGAGGATCTCACTGCTTCTCTCCAAAACTTCTTTTGTCCTAGGAATTGGAGAAGCAGGGGCATGTCTTTTGAAAATGCTGTAAATACCCTAATAACGCTGACCCTTTGGTTTTCAAGGCGCTCAAATTTCTTTGTGGTATGTGAAAGCCAGCTGTAGCCTAAACATATCACTATGTTTTAGATCTCCTCTAGTGGCAACAGAGTGAAAGAAAATTTGGCGTAACATACATTCACAAAGGTAAATTTTTAGGATATTAAGCTTCATGTTATTGTCAGCAACGATAATTGCGTTAGGAGGACAGCACTAGGTTAAAGCATGGCCTTGCCTCTTTACAGTGAAGCGGGACCAGCTGCAGAATGTGTGGGACCCAGTGCAAAATGAAAATATGGGTCCCCTTGTTCAAAAATGTTTAAGAATTTTAAGACAGTGACAGAAGAGCATTAAACCAAGTGTGGGGCCCTTCTAAGCACAGGTACCTGTGCAAATGCACAGGTTGTACACCCACGAGGTCAGCCCTGCAACTGACACTTGCAGAGCCTTATTAGGTTCTTATTATTCATATTATTTCATTTAAACCTCATGACAGCTGCACGAGGTAGTTATTTATAAAGACTAGACATTTTGGCATCAAGGTTTTTTTCTAAGTGAATGGTAGAAAGGGACTGACAGAAGGACTGAAGAGGAAAAGAGAGAAGATGAAGACATTGAGCCAGAAGTACCTGTGTCACTCTGACCAATCCCAAATTAAAACTCAGCTCAACATTTTGTTTTTGTTTTTGTTTTTGACCTTTGATAGAGAAAAGGAGATTAAACAGAGTTAAAGATTTCAAATAGTTAAAACTGAGGATGCTGATAATTATCAGCCCAGCATAGACGATGATAAGTATTATTAATGCACTTCCTCTGTTTCTCAAGAAGCCGGACCATTGAAACTCACAAACATTCTCCCCAGTGGTTGGAGCAGTCTCCTTTCATCAGCCTCTTACAATCAGGGTGTAAATATTGACACCTAATAGTGCTTTGCAGCTACAGCGGTATTAGGCGTGGGTTCTTGAGAATTGGTTGAGTAGAAAATGAAAGAAATACAATACAAACCATTTCTCTCTGACCACCATTTTACTTTTTTTATAGCTGCAGAGCCACCCTCTTCAACTAGAGCAGTGGTTGCCAAACTTTTTGGCACCAGGGACTGTGCTCCTATGAGAATTTAATGCCTGATGATCTGAAGTGGAGCTGAGACTGTGATGCTAGTGCTGGGGAGCAGCTGCAAATACAGATAAAAATACAGATGAAGCTTTGTCCCCTGCTGCTCACCGCTTGCTGTGCAGCCCGCTTCCTCACAGGCCATGGACCAGTACAGGTCCACGGCCCTGGGACTGGGGATCCCTGAATTAGAGGGTAAGCAATGTGTCTGAGCAGGGCAGGGGTGAGCATTCATGTTTTCCCGGGCACTTCATTTTTAAGCCCTAGATTTTGTAGGAAAAGCTTTTAAGTATTTGAAAAACCAAAGAATATTTGAAAACAAGTCTCAGTTTCATTTATGATGAGATTTACACAGATTCATAAGGTTTAGCTGAAGAGCAGTCATTAGTGAAACACACAGTATCACCAAAGGTCTCTAAATGAGGACATTGTCCTGAACTGGAATCTTAGAAGCCCGAGCATAATTAACCATCAATTAAAAGGTATTGCTCCTTCACCTACGGAATAATTCCAGTAAAAGACTATTAGGTTACTTCTTTAATTGCAAAGTGTTGCTGTTAACTTTTAAGTTAAAAAACAATTAGAAATGAAAGAGCCCACAAAGATTAAGATCCTGGCTTCAATGCTTCCTTGCTTTATGACTTTGGGCAAGTTCCTTCTCCTCTCTAACCCTCAGTTTCCTCAACTGTAAAAATGAGATAATAATTCAAATAACATGATACCTCCAGGAGTGTCATGAGGGTCAAATAAAATAATTAGGTAAAACATATAGTATGATAGCTGGTACATAAAAAGCGCTGATCAATAGTTATCTATTACTATATCACTACCATGACACTAAGGTTTCAACTTACAGTTTCGAGCTTGGTTAATGGTCCCAAAGACAATACATCTGTCATTGTTGCCATAATATTGTTGCCTAGGGCCCAGAAAAGTGTCTCTCAATAATAGACATTTAATAAGTATGTGTTGAATAATAGGTTCACTGAAAATCGGGGTCTCTTTATAACACTAGATTTCAAGCTTCATTGAGATTGGGACCAAGAATTACGTATCCATCTACTTCTTCAAATCATATTTATTGGATTTCTACTATATTCCCAGTAGTGTCTATTTCATATAAAGCAGGGGCTCAACCAAATTTTATTTAAAAGAGGAATTTTTGATCGTGGCCCTAAAACTTAATTGCAACACAATGTTAGTTCACTGGAACTTTTAAAAGCCCGTTGTACTCTTTTACATGTAGCTCATGGTTTTCGGGAATCCTTTACTTCAGAGAAACCAAAGTCTATAAAGAAAACTATGAAACAATTAGTTTTACCAAAGAACATGACCTCTGTGTTAGGCACTTTTATGTCAAAAGTAAATAGATGCTTCTTGAGGGCAGGGATGTTTTGTTTTGGTTTTTAGTTTTGTCTTTAAAGAAAAATGAAAACGTATGTACACGTGCACACACATGCATACACTCAAAGGCTATAAGTAACTAGAATCTCTTTAGTTTATAATTACCATCCTAAAACCTCTCTGAAATCGAAAAAGTCTAACAAAAGGGCTCTTAGTCTACAAAGCTAAGCGATTTTTAGTCATTCTTCTCAGCCTCATGCATGAAGGGAACTAGGTATATGTCTTCACATCGCCAAAAACTGCCCATTAAACAAAATAAAATGAGATTGCTCAATTCCTCTTCTGCCCTAGGCCCCTACACTGCCTCCAGTGACCTTCCATGAAATGCCATTGCATCAAGTATGAGAACCAAAAACTTGGCTCAGAGGAAGATCCCAATCATCCAAAATGCTTTCTGAAACAGGGGTGGTATAAAGAAATTAATTTTTCAATGAGTACACTCCTAAAAGATAGGATAAACAGCCTGCCATAGTATCCATCACATAATAAATACCTGATACATATTCATTGATTAAATGAATGACCTGTCTTAATGGAGATTTTTCCAGTCTTCTGGGCAGTAGTCCAATTCTTAGTAGCTATTAAATTAATCAAAGCCTGCAATCTCTTTCTTCACTTCTTTTTCTTTATTTTTCTTTTAAACAAACTACAGTCTTGCAGTAATCACTTATACATTCCGGCAGTTTGAATTAGAAGGCTTAGAATTATAATGTTAAAATATACACCTGACTGAACTGGGCTTGGCTCTGGGCTGGACATAAGTGCATTGTCTAAGCAATTTCTGTCTGTGAGGTATTGATAGGCTTTGGTTTGTCAAACTCCAGGAGCTCCTTAGTGAAAAGTCTCATAGATAAGGTAAGTCCCTTCAACTCACTGCAAGTGGGGACAAGGCCATGTTAACGGTCTTTCCAGAGTCCTTGAATAAAAATTATTTTAAATAAACACACGAGTTCTTTTGTACATTGGATTTGCAAAATTTATTACTTTTAAGAATTCCAGAAAGTAACAAGTCACTAGAAAAACATAATAGAGTCTAAAATGTGTATATGTTGCATTCTCTAGTTTGCTTTAAGGCGTAAGAAAAACATCAACATGAATTCAAGGGTACGACATTGCTCTCTTTGATGCCTTGATTTTGTTCATTCTCTAGGCCACCTGGATACAAGATAGAAGGGTAAACACCAAGTGGACACTTTTCTCCTCAGTTTCAAACAGCAACTTGTGCCATTCTTTGGAAAAAATAAATAAAACAATATTTTTAAACATCTGCATAAAGAGATCTGCTTTTCTGTAGATAGAAAGTGCACAGTGAGGACCCTGCAAAGGAGAAGAGTTCTAAAGACTGTCTTTCATGTCTAGTGGAACTATTTTAATTGCTTCCAGGACTGGCCTAACAAATGGTTTCATGACCTCTGACAGTTTAGAGTGTCTGGGAGACAGACAGATACAGACACCAAAAAAAAAAAAAAGAGAAGAAGTAGAAGAGGAAAAAGAAGGGATAGAAGAAGAGGAAGGGGAAGAGAGGAAATTTCCACAAAAGGCAAAAGGCAGCATAGTGTGGCATAGGCAATACGTGGATTCAAAGCCATACTCGGATACTTCCTAGCTATGTGGCCTTTGGCACAACTCACATGCTCGTGGAATGCCCATTTCTGCTATAAAAAACAAAATGTAGATACTAGTATTTAGAATATATGGTAGAGTTTTTTCAGAATGCTAGTTGCTACACATTAGCAGCTCATAAGAACAATTTGCATTACGAAGACTGTTTTAACTAAATGAAATGGTATAGCATATAAAATATCAAGGATTCTTTCTACATCATAAGGGTAAGTGTTGTTTCTTTAATTTTATGTATAGGTATATAATTATATATATTCTATACATATGTATACATAATTAAAATGTACTTCTTGCTAAGGGTCAAGGGCAAAAGTTTAAAAATAACTTATAGGAATTTCATATGGATTAGAAAGAGGCTGTGCATATGAAAATATCTAGCATGTAGTAGGTGTTGTCACTAATGGTTTTCTATCCAAGGAAAAACTACTATATTTGGGAAAATTTGTTATGAAATAACGATTTGTAATGGACAGAATGTTTGTGTACCCCCAAAATTCATATCCTGAAAATTACCCCCCAATGTGATGGTGGTAGGAATTGGGGCTTTGGGGAGGTAATTATGTCACAAAGACTTTGCCCCCATGAATGAGATTAATGCCTTTACAAAAGGGACCTCAGGGAGCTCTCTGGCTGGCTGGCTGTCACTCTCTCTGTCTCTCTGTCTCTCTGTCTCTCTGTCTCTCACACACACACACACACATCATGCTTGCCTCAGAAGTTCTTCTCAAAGTGCTATCCCCCAGGGACATAAAGGAAGTCAGCCATGGTTATCTCACATTTGGCAAAAGCTTTAGTGGACTGACTGTCTTTTCTAGACAAAAGCCAGACCAGGCAGTGCACAGAATGGAAATGTCTGTAAAAACCACTGTCAGGAAAATAAAGTGTTCTTATCACTGAAATATTAGGGGCTAAAAAAAAATCCTGACTTAGCTCAAAATAACAGAAAACAAAACACAATAGGATTCTGAAACAGCTCAAGATGATGCACTATCATAAATAAATAATTGAATAAGGCTGGTCCGATACAATATCTAGACCTAAGGAGAAAAACCAGAATTTATCAATAGGGTCAACTTCATTCAATATCTTCAATAAGAAAAGGATAGAGTTTACCTCTCTAAGCTCTCATTTGTACTTTTATTGGTCATAGATACTTTTGATTTTAAGATTTTTCTTTTTTTGTTATCAAAACCAACTCTCAAAGAAAGGATTTTTGTTCATTTGTTCCCATTAAGGTAAAAATTAATGATATGACTCAATATGCTACCTATTTTCTAAGGGTTTCTGTCTCATAACCAGAGACAAATATAGCAAATATTTTTAACTGCCTCCTAATTTTGTTCCTTGAAGCTAGTTTTTCTTCCTGATTCCCTTTTATCATGAAGCTATATAAGCCATGAGGCTGGTAAGGAGGAGAAAATGACAGAGGCAAAGTCCCAGCCAGTCAGGGAAGAGAGGCACAAAAACATCTACCCTTTCTAGATCAGTGGCTAGTTAGAATAGGGAGGGAAACTGAGGTAACGTGAGACATTAGGCTCCAGATGTCTTTTCTTTATCTGCCAGCTACCTCAACAATGATGTGACTCCAGAAACATCCAGAACACTAGGGCTGGTGACCCATCTTACTCAGCATTGTGTTGGGGAGACCATGGGTCTAGAAATAAACTTTAGTCTTGAGCTATGCATGATATTCAACATAGTGTAGGAAACAGGAGGGGCTTGGTTGGGGTATCAGTGTAAACTTAGAGACCAAGGCATAAATTTAAACTATTATACCAAAGGCTGAATTTATTGTTAAGTTGACCATAAGAAAGTACCAATATTCAATACGTTTTGATCTACAAAACAGCAATTTTGAATGGTTCTACCTGAAAGAATAGAGTGAGGATTCACAATGAAGATGAGGTCAGTTAAGCTATATTTTATTTTTTGTACAAGTATAGTGAGATTAAATGATTAACCTTGCTACCTCATGGAAAGGTATGGAGGATATCTTTCATTCACTTCTCTCCATGCACTTTCCCTCCTTCTTCTGCTCTATAGCCTGGAAAGCTATAGAAAAGCGGTCAGAAGGCAGAGGAGACAACGCTGGAAGTAGTAACATTTAAGCTGAATGAGCAGAGGTTAGTCAGGCATTCACATAGGGAAAGACGTTCCAGGCGGAGTTTGACAGGAAAATAAAACCACTCTGAGCATTAAGTTCAAATAACTCTTTGCATAGATCCTCAGAACAGCTCGGAAAACCGGAAGAAGCGATGTCTCAAAAGCCATTTTGAGAGAATTCAGAAATAGTCCTCATGTGATTATTTCTTTTATGAACTCCCTCAAAAGCTTAGAGGAGTGAAGCTCAAGGAAGGTAGTTCAGCGGGGAACGAGATGAGGCAAAATTAAGTGCGTTGTTTTCAGGTAACCTCGCCCGATTCAAGAAAAGATGTGGGAATCTCGAAGCCCTAGCCTCTCTTTCCCTCACACTAGTCATGCATCTTAATTTTGCTCTCTGGAGAAGAACCAAATGCTAGTCGAGTTAAAATAAATAAATAAGAGTGCTCTCTTGTGAGTACCGGAAAGCCAAACTTGTTTTAAAATATAAAGAGCATTAGCACCATGTGGCCCCATGACCTAAGCTAAAAGCAAAGACAGTTTCTTCTGTGTTTTTTCCCCCCCAAACCATTTCCATTTATCTGGGGGCTGAGATGCTCGGGGTGATAAGTGAAGAATGTTTGCCTAATGTGTCACATGCTTAAGTGCTTAAACAGCTTAAAAATCCTTTCCAATCTGTCTCATTGATCATAGCTACGATTATTTATAAGATAGAAATAAATTTCAAGATTATGTATTTTCTTGGTTACAGTCCTCATTAACTAATATTTATGGACAATTTCCACATCATCTGCTAGATATAATAACTAAGGTTTTTATTTGCCCTTAAGACTAGTAATGTCTTATTTAGTTTTCTGTGATTACAAGAATATCGTTTTTCAGAATTAGAATTTTCATTTCTTTATTGTGGGTACTTACTTGCATTTAAGCTGTTTATTGTCTGCCTTGTCCCCTGCCTAGGGGACCAGGGGTCTTGTCTCCTGTCATTCTATCTCCAGTACTTAGAACAAGACGTGGCCCATGGTAGAAGCTTAACAAACGCCTGTAATTCGGCTAAAGAACAGCCATGGTAGAAATAGAAGAGGTTGGGCTGTGAATTCAGAAATCCGATTCAAATCCTAGTTTTGCCATTAACTAGTTGTATAAACTTGGATGAGCAAGTAATATCTGGGAGCCTCAGTTTCTCCATCTTTATTGTGGGATAAAATACTTCACTGGATAATTGATTGTTACATGAAATAATGTACAGAAAAAGCCTGTAGGAGATCAATAAATACTATTGGAATCGAATCCTAAAACAATGCTAAAATTATTATTACCTAAATATAGCCCCAGAGGGTCATAACCTGACCATTTAACGTGACTAAAATGCTAGTTACTGATAAGCGATTAGAACAGTGGAGCTCAAACTCTGGTTTGCCCAGGCATCTTGTTAAAATGCAGACCCCTGAGCTCTACCCAGGAAGATGTGGATCCATTAGGACTCGCGTGGTACCTGGGACTCTGCATTTCTAACAAATGCCTTAGGCATTTTGATGCAGGTGGTCTACGGACCACACTTGGACAAACATGGAACTTAGGGCAGCAGCATAATTTAAGATGCCAAAAAATTAGATTAAGAATTTGGTAGCTCTACAGTTAACTTTCACCCTAAAATATGGAGAGCCAGAGGGTGAGAGGTAGACAGAAAGCAAGCAGGAAAGTTTTCACCAGCCTCCCAACTCAGAGTTGTAGGATTCTCACTGAATGGCAAGACTGTTGCGGGAATGAGGACATCTGTGCTGCTGGGGTTATGACTAAAAATAGTTCTAAGTGTTTGATGTTAGAAAAGTCCAAAACGTATTTCTTTCTCCCTGTGCTACCACTATCACAGACCAGTCTTAAAGCCATGTTTATTTCAAAATAAATCTAATACATGTGTTTGTCTTATTTAGACCTGAGTCAAAAATGTTTTTAGTGTTAATTTATAAGCAAGGAAACCCTTTACCATGAAAACAGCAAAAAAGGAATTAATTTACCTTTGGTAAGTGTATTTTAACATCATTCAGAATTAAAGAATGAGGGTTAAAACGGGGAAATAGAAAGAAGAAGGTAGCAATTCAAAAGCAAGTAAGAAAGATTCTTCTATTGCTGTTTAATGTTTAATTCATTTCAAAGCAAACACTTTCAACTGCTTTGAACTAATTTATTACTCTCTCGCATCCATCCTTTCACTATGGTATATATTTTTTTTAAAGGCACATTTTAACCAAGGGTAAGTTAGTTTTAATATCTCATTATAACATTTGTTATTGCTTTAAGCTATTTTTTAAAACTTTTTCATGTAAGAGACTTGCCTTTAATCACAAACAAGCCACAATGCTCTTCATGTTTATTTCTTGAGGATAAACCAAATACATTAGGGAAGCAGGACAGCTGTACTGACTGTCCTATCAGTCTGAATTTAGTCACTGCTTTTATATAGTTCTTTTCACAATCAAAGATGACATCATAAGAGCTTTGTAGAACAAAGACCCAAAGTATTTCTGTCACCAGGGAGAGAATGGGTATTTGCCAATTGCCCCAAGTGATACTCCACTCTCCATGAGATTCTAGAAGCTGAAGAGAGAGCAGCACTAATCTGCCAAATCCTAGAATAGAAGGAAAATTCTGTGTCCTGATATATTTTCCAGGCTACCTTGAAGAGGCAAGGTAGTGGGGAAGCACAGTTATGCACACCTGAGGTACTGGGTTAAAATCTTTACTCTCGTCTAGCAGTGTCCGTGAATGAGATTCTTAATCTCCTCAAGGTTTATCTATAATACAGGGATGACAACACCCTGTAGGATCATTCCAAGCGATGCAACAAATAATATAGGTGAGGTTTAGAGCAGTGGCACACCAAGAGGGGTGCTGAGAGGCGACATGTACCCCAGTGCAGGTAAAAAGGGGTGCATTAACTATAGAGAATTTTAAAACAATAATAAAACTGCTAAAAGTTAACCTGCTTTTTCTTACTATATTCACAGACAATTCTAAAGAAACTCAGTGATTAAATACTTCTTCCCCTGGGGTAGGAAACTCCCCCTGCACCAGTCCCCACCTTGGTGTGCAGCTGGCTTAGTAACTGGTACACAGCAGGTCCTCAGGAAATGTTAGTTCTCTCTTAGGTGAAATAGGGCAAATCTGTGTGAAAAATAGATCTAACGTAAGAAAAGAGACTTTATGCATGAATCCTACGATAGCTTGACTGAGCCCCAGTTAAGGACAGTGACAAATGACAATTAAATCATATTACGAAAATAATTTTTGTAATCCAAGCGTTGACTGCCTTTACATGTTGTCTCTATTTTCACGCTGCACTTCATCTCCTCCACCCACAAGCATCAGTAAGCCATATGGATTTTATGATTTCTCAGGGAAGATGGAGATAATTTATATCACACACAAAGTGTTTCTCTGCAAAAATCCTCATTATACATCTCCATTTCTCCAAAATTTCTCCTCAACCACCATCCAGAGTCAACTCTCTTTATACCCTTTCCATGTAGATGTCAAATCTCCTCGCAGAACTGACTCATGGATCTTTCCTCTGGGCCTCTTGGTTTTTCTCTGTTTTAATCAGATCCTTTATACTATTTTATATATGAAAAAGACCAGCAAATATCAGATTCTTCAGTAACCATGTGTTATATGACAATAACAAAAATAACAACAAAACCTTATTTTTTTCTTGTTCACGTGAATTTTTTTGTATTCTGTTTGTGATCACTGACACTCAGAAGTAACCTACCCAACAGAAAGAGACAGAAAGTTACACCTTTAGCTTTATAATAAATCACTCAGTTGTGTTTTGATTAATAAAATTAATTCCAATTAAAATAGCCTCATGGCTGTTAAGTATCATACTGATATTTACTCAATTCCCTGCTCTTCACGCTCAAAACACAACCCCTAGAAAAACTAAAAATATAAGCCTAATAAATCATTGCTTTTATTTCTTAAAGAAAAAAAACCTCACAAAAAACACACTCATTGATGAAATGGAAGCAACATAGCAATAGAATGGAAAAAAAGATTAGGTTATCATATAGAGGACATTAAGTCTGATGTCAGCAGCTTCAGTTGAAGTCACCTCCTAATTATTTAAATGTCTTTGTAAGTTATGCAAATATCTAATCACTATGCTATACACCTCAAACTAATATAATATTGAAAGTCAACTGTAATTGAAAAATTTTTTTTAATTTTTTAAGATTAAGAAAATCCACTATTAGTCTCTAAAATTCTTCTCTCTTCAATATTGTCCAAACAGGAGATTTAAAATGGGAATGTGGTAAGACCACTCCACCTCTTTCACATCCTTGGTGGTGGTTGTAATACCTGTGGTTTTCCAAGGGATGTAATACTGCTTTTTATTTAGTTTTTGGCAAGGGAAGTGAAACACCACATGCTTCCTTCTTTTGGTCTTTTAGACCATAATAGCCTTTATTGTAAGAGCCTGGGAGCCCAATTGAGGATTCTGCTATTAGCTAAGGATAGCTATTTAAACTACCACACAGAAACTAGAAATTAACCATGAGATATAATCAGGAGTCCACTGGGGGATATCCTGGTTAAAAATCTATCTCCTAAGTTTGGGTCCCACAAACTCCCATGACACTGGCATTCTGTGTCCCAGGTACCAGTGTTGTTTCAAAGTCACTGTTCAATAGTTCCTAGAAGTTTGAGGTATTTGCCTCTTCCCAATGTGGTGACCATGGAAAATGCCTGCAGGTGACCTTGGGGAAGGTTAAGAGAAGTAATCCCCATATGTATTTGTGATGTTATTCAGAGTTTCTTTCTCAAATGTACCTATCTCTTTTTCAAAGAGCTCTGGGTCTATGAAGTGACTCATTCTAAAGATTAAAGGAATAGTCACAAATTTCTATATCGTTTGCTCAATTCAGACAAGGTCATAAAGTAAACGAGGCCCAAATTTTTCAATTATATCAAGCAGAACTTGGCGAACTAACTTTCAATTTAAATTCTTTAAGACTCCATAATCAAACAGCCACATTAAAAGACTCCTGTGAAAAAAAAACAAGATAAGAAAAAAGGTCATGATATTTCATCCCTAACTACATCCTCAAGCCAGCCTAAAAACAAAGGACATTATCTTACAATATCATTCATTATCACATCTAAAAAAACTAATGATGCCTTAATATCATCTAATACCTAGTTCATCTCAAAGTTTCCTTACACCCCAAAATCTGTTTTACAGTTGGTTGGTAATAAGCCTACAAAAAATTGAAGCACAACACAAGGCTTATCTATAAGTGAAGCTAATGGAAATAGTGGTGTCTCTTATTGAGGTGCATCCTTGGAAGCACATGTGCTATTAGACGAATCATGATAAATTGTTCATTTTATCTAGAGCAGTTTAAGGTAGACTGATTAGAGGATGATGATGCCCTACACAGGTGTACAAAAACTAGGGACATATGATTCCCCAAATAATTTAAACTTATACACCTTATATTGGAAATAGCCTTAGAACCTAATCATTCCTATGACCCAGTTGAAAAATCCACTTAATATGATCCCTAGAAGATGATACACATAGAAGTCTCTGGAAGAAATAAAATTTATGTAAGGTTTAGCAGAGTGGAAAGGTCTGAAGACAAAGAGACCTCTTTTCCTTTCCCTGAGGAAACCAGCAGAGAATGGTTATAGGAATGAGATTCACAGTGAAAGATTTTAAAGAAAGTTGGAACGTCACTCATTCTTGATATAAGAATGACAGTGAATTTCAAGATCCCACCCCTCCCCGGGGATGATGATCAGCTTTCTAAATACCCCCGTGGAAAGCCACAAGAGGAAAAATTATAATTTATAAGCCATTTCATTCTCTTTTTCATTGTATTTAAATTATAAAGCAGAGATATATCCTAAAAGAGAAAAGGTAAAATAAGCTACTGAGAGAATGTGGCTAAACTAACTCACTCCGGAGATGTTTGAAAACTGGACTGACTTAAGTGTAGCCTAAAGGCAAGAATGGCTGGATGACCTCTGCAAAACCCCAGTAGTCTGGTAAGGAACACACCAAATCAGTGCTCTCACAGTGTCTTTCATGTACCTAGGGAAGAATTCAGGAAGTTCAGTGACTTTAGAGGTCAAAGTTAAAGAGTCCAAGAATTCTACAGTATTGCCAAGAATCTCAGAGTTTATTAATAGTTTTCAAGGATGGGTGAGCAACTTCATGAAGGACAGAGAAAAGAAAAATGCTTTGGAGCTCGAGTTCTTTCAAACATTTCTGTAAAGTTTTGCATTCCTTTCCTGTTACGTCTGAGATTTAATTTTAACCTATAAACTAATTGATTAGCCTGTTATTGTTTTATGGAGGCCGACAGAAGACATGAGCTCTCTAGGTTGAAGAGAAAGGACTTACTCATGACACAGCAAGCAGTATGAATGTCAGTGTGTTTGCATCAGTTTCATTTGCCCTCCAAATCCCACAGAGGTAATATGGAGAACCCAGATGGATGCCCTCATACAAGGAGTGGCACTATAGGATGGGAACACAGAGCCTGGGGGACTCACCATTTTGAGGAAATAAGAAGCAAACCTGCTCTTAGTCTCTTAGATGGAGACACAGTTCATCCCTCAAGGTTGTTCACTACAAACACAATCTTGAGAAATGGCCTGGGGTATAAAGCAGTGTTGGCCTTGCATTCTCAGCATACACAGCAAAATATACAGGATTACGGGATACCTATGGAAAACTGTCTTTCCCATTATTTCCTCTTATCTAACCATCCTTTCTCTCCTGAAGTGTGGGGAAAACTCCAGCCAATGGACTCAGATCCTTTCCACTCCCTAGCTCATCACATCTTTGAGATCTGTGGACTAAGAAGAAACCCCCAAACTCAGAGGTTCCTATACCATTTCAGATTCTGAGAAACAAATGTCATCAACTCAGGATATCTTCTATGACCACCCAGGCAGAAGGGTGGCTGTTCTTCCTTCTCTTGGCTTCCTTAAAGACTAGTTGCCCATAGTTTTAATCTGCTCTTCTAACTTTCCTCTCTCTCTTTGTCTACACAGCACTGGAAACTTCTTACAATATACCATATAAAGATCTCCTGAAAGACCCATTTTCTCAGTTTTATAACTCATCAAGGCACTGTATCCATAGACATTCCTGAGAAAGATGAATTTCAGCAAATAAAACATTGAATTATTAAAGCATTATGGTTCCACCTCAGAATCAATAGTGACCCAACATATCCTATATTCTGCCTGTTTTATCTTTATAAAAATATTTGCAACAGTAATGACAAATGATGGCCACATCTTAGGTCAGGGAAAAAAATCTCACCCACCAACCATAATGCAACTCTTTTTTCTTCACCCATGAAAGCATAACAAAAGCTAGTAGAAGTAATGTCATTATAGAGAAAAATTTGAATTTATTCTCGTCCATTTTGTTAGAAAGTAAATCATTTGCAAGCTTGACCACTTTACTAATGATGTTATTATTAAATTGTTGGCAAGCCTGCTCACAGCTGACTGCAGGCAGCACAGCGGTGAACACTTACCTGCAATTAAGAACTATTAAAACCTTCAGAGTGTAGCCAATATAAATGTCCATTAAAAATATTTTCGGACTGGATCAGTTTTGATCTCAGCATTTTTAGGTTAATTTGGAGAAAGTACTAAGAAATTGTAACTGAGATTTTTTTAAATTTGGGGATTTTTTTCAAGTATTGCTAAGAGAATGGTTTGATTCTATTAGCTTACCTTTCTCTGTCTCTCTGTCTCTGTCTCTGTCTGTCTCTGTCTCTCTGTCTCTCTGTCTCTCTCTCTCCCCACACACACACACACACACACACAGAGACACCCCATTGTCTTGTATAACCCTTACAATTGGAAAAGCGACAATTTATCACATTTCTTGGCTTCTCCACCAACCAGATACTTGTGCAAAGCCTGTGGGAGACAGAGGAAGAGCAACCCCAGGAGAAGGCCCTCTTACACATTGTTCTTTAAAAAAAAAGTCAGCAAATAATAGGACCACCATTTCTCCTTGCTCTATATCGGGAAATCCCCAAGTTTAGTCACTCATCCACCAAAGAGTGTCTCTGTGCCCAGAGGCACAAGAATACAGACCAATTAGTGATCCCCACTTCTCCCTATCTCTCAATATCTAATACTCTTTGAACTCTCTGATTTTAATTTTCCCTGATCACACTCATTACTTCTGGGTCATGTAGAAGGTAGAAGGAGTAGGAGGGAGAAGGAGTAGCATTCTCATAAGAAGGCTCTCCTCCAGTGGGAGCTCCGGGGGTTTATGCTACCATTTATCAGGACTTTGTCACATGTGGGCACTATGCTAAGTGTTCTCTCAGCCTGGATTTCTTTAACTATTCCTTTAATGACAGTCCTCTGAATGTTTCCTGATAGATGAAAAATAGGATGCTGAGAGGGTGTTAAATGCTTTGCCCAGGGACCTGCGTGTCAACCTCCAGAACCCACGCTCTGTCCATGGCCTAAGAGCTATTTTCTAGAACTTGAACCACAAGGAGATCATTGTCCACCTGTTCCTTCTGCTAAGGTTCAAACAGAAAATATGAGCTTAAATGACATGAAAAGAAAGTTTGATAGACAAGTTGATAATGATCCCCTGGAACAGGGAGCTGAGAAAACAGTAGATGCTCCATCCTTAAGAGTGCCTATAAGGGCAACAGCAACTGTCTGTCGTGGGTTGTTTAGAGAAAACACAGGAAATCTTTTTTTCTTTCAAGGTCAACTTATATAAAGGGAAAAACTGAATTGAGGGAACATTCATCGCTAAGATTTAATGTAGTGCTTTTTCTGCACCAGACTTTATTCAAGTGCTTTGTATTAGGTAAGAAAACTAAAATTGGAAAAAGTGGAGCACAATTTTTCCTTGGGGAAAAAAGCATTCTCCTCGACCTATTTCTAAAATTACAAACAATCAAAGTCTATTTCACAACTATCATCAAAATAATACTTGAGTTCCATGAACAGTTAAAAAATTGGTGGAGTAGGGATGGAGAAGGAAGAGAAAAAAACGAGAGAGAGGCGAGGTGGGCAGCAGTGGGGAGGCGGGAGTAAAGAGAATATGGAGGGAAAAGAGAGACATTTAGAGCGAGGAGGGGAGAAAAGAGAAAAAATCAAAAGGAGAGAACGGGAAAAAAAAAACTGAGAAGCAAACAAACAAAAAGAGAAGATAACAGAAAGGAAATCCAGGAAGATTATTTTTATGTCGCTCTGCTACTCAGTTAGGTCGTGAGTGGGTTTAAGCCAAGATATTAATGAATTATTTCCTTTTACAATGTCTTGTGAACTGTTTAACCATTGTTCATGGATCTCCAATGTCTCTTACTAAGCTTTCAGTCTTGGCTCCTACTGATGTGACCACGGTCTCTATTTGGCAAAATTATGGTTCAGGCTCCTCTGCAGGTGGCCAGGGACTATCACTTTCACACTGAACAAAATCAAAATGAAAGACAAATTGACCCTCAAGTCTGAAACAACTTTAATTCTACCTTAGGAAGTAGAGCTGACTACATGGTTTATACTTCAGTTCCATGCCAAAAAAATTAAATTAAATTAAATCTATCTAGAAGCATTCTCAACTGAAAAAGTATATCCTTGGCTAGACTCTAGATTTCCTCCCTCTCTGGAGCAATCCTTTGCCACATCTGTTTCTCCAGCTAGTCACAGCCTATTTATCTTCCTTCTATTCAATAGGTTCTGTTGGCCAGTCTCATCACCTCCTTAAAAAATTCTCTGAGGTGTTCACTATGTCATAGCAATACATGAAGTGGCTCTCCCAGCCTCATTCATCTTGGCTTTCCATCATTACTATTTTCCACCCTAACTCAAGGAATTGAGGGATAGTAGCACATTTTTCAAATGAAGTTGAAAATTTTCCAGTTCCCTAAGTTTCTGCAGGCAACTTACAGATTTGTATAACACAAAATGGCATTTTGAAAGCAGAGTGAAGCTGTTTTGGAATAGTCAGAAAGTCACCAGATGTTACAGAGGATATAAAATGCTTTCTTCTAAATGTGCATGTGATTAGATCCTGGGGAACTACTCTATCATTATAGTAATAGGGGTTTTTTTTCCCCCTTACAAAGTTGCATTTTTCCTAGTCAAAGTCTCTTTTGACAAAATGAATTTCATATGTGTAATCAAAGCATTATAAATGCCATTGTACTTGGAGTTAATTTGAGCAATTTTTGTTAAAATTTACCCACATGGTAAAACACTCTTTGAAAAGAATTTCATGAAAGGGACCTTTAAAGTTATTTTTAAACATAACTATGCATCTTTACTTTAGCAGTATTTTTTTCTCTTGGGCTAAATGGGCATCCTTAGATGCAATATGTTTTTACTTCAGTATAGAAATTACACTTTGGCTCTTAAGCAATGACTAGAAGGTTATATATTATTGCATGGGAAAAATTTTAAACTTCAGACCTCCTAGAAGTAAAGGGATTTTTTAAAATATGATTTATAGTGAAAAATTAGAAACAACTTCAATAATATTCATTCATTTATTCATTCAATAAATATTTATTGAGCACTTACCTTGTGCTAGCCTTGTTCTAGATACATGAAAACCATGGTACTTGGCATAGTCCCCATCTCATGAAGCTCACATTCTAGAGAAACAGAAAATTGGTTATGTAAATTATGATGTATTCAAACAATGAAATGCTGTATGATCCTATAAATAATGTGGTACATGTGTATTAACTAAAATGATATTTACCATTTAGTAAGTGAAGACAAGTTACAAAGAGAATTACAATGTGATAATTTTTATTGAATACATATATAGTAATATGAGAGCTAACAATTATTCAGATTTTACTCTTGGGAAGCACTGTTCTAAATACTTTACATAAGTTATCTCATTTTATCATTGTAATTCTGTGCAGAGTTGGGGTTAATATCAGTATTAACCCCATTTTAAAGATGAAGGAATGGGAATTGAGGCACAGAGAGACTAATTAGTTTGCCTAAAATCACACAGCTTTTTAGTGACAGAACTGGGATTTAAATCCGGGTAGTCTGGCTCTGGAAATGTGCACTTTGATCAACATGCTGTTTGACTCACATTGCTTGGGTTCACACCATATGGGTTCAATCCAGGCTAAGCTACCTGGCAATCATGTGATCTTGGGCAATTTCACCTCCCTAAGCCTCAGTGTCTTTTTTCTGAAATGGAGAAAATTAAAGTTGACCTATGATATAGTGTTAATGTGGATTAAGAAAATCTAATTAAGTGTTTAGCACAATGCCTGGCATACAGTGAGCATTCAATAAGTGTTTATCATTATCAACATCTTCCTCTTCAAATTCTAGAAGAACATATGCCCAAATATTAACAATGGTAATCTCTAGGAAGTATAATTACTTCCTTTTTTCTCTTTCCTTTTTTCTCTTTACCTAACCATATTTCTTACTTTCTCCATAATAGATATGCATTGTGTGATTAACAAACTATTGGATATAAGTAAAATTCACATTTCTCAATTGTTTCATCTGCAAATATAATAATTTCTATAGAGAGTAGACTAATAATGCTAAACTTTTATCAAGCACACTCTTTATATAAGGCACCATTTGGGGTGAAGAAAACATGAAAATGAATAAGACATGGATTAAGCTCTGACAGAGCTTGCAGTATAGTGTTAAAAAAAAGTGTAAAGAGCTGTAGAGATGGAATATGTTAAAAGAGACATCTACACAGTATTATAAAAGGCCAGTGGAGACTGGGAACCTGCCCAGGAAGGAGAAGGCTTCACACTGAAGGTGATTGGAGTGTGAGTCCCCAGAAATAAGGAAACATGTCTTCCAACTTCTCAGAGGAAGAAGTAAATTATAACTATAAAGCAGGTTGTTGAATAATGCCATTTCATTGTAACATTGATAAGATGCCGTAGGAACTTAACTCTTGTTTATATTAATTAGTAAAACTGGTTTCATTACATGTTGTTTTGCTTAAAGTCATAGAACCTATCAATGAAGTTAATTAAGGACTTACTATAACATGATAGAAATGTCAGAAGTAATAAAATCAGCTGCATATTTTGTGAACTGTAAGTCACATTTCTGTTTATATGGGGCTTAAAATTTACCCGTATTATATCTAAAGACTTTGTATGCTTGGCAATTGAATGATCTCTCATCACGCTTAAAGATCCTTTATGGACTTAAGGAACTTGCTTCTTATCTGAAAGAATTGGAGCATTTGAGTTAATCTAAGGATGAAGTTAGATTACCAGTGGAGAAAGTTAATTTTGAATGTTTCTTGGAGGATGCTGCTCATATACTGTTATTCTTCCCATTCTTGAAGAGAGGATGTTTATTTTTAAGAAAACTAACAAAACTTTCATACTCTCTTAACAAATTAAACAATAAAATCTCCAAAGTTGTCAACTGAGAAAGAATCTCTCATAAAGACAAGAATTGGAACTACATTAAAGACCCGATACGAATTACTGTGATAAATGAGAACACCTCCCACAGTAAAATGTGTAGAAATCTTGAACAGGTCGTTTACACACAAAAAAGTACCAATGGATAATAAACATACAAAAATTACAATTCTCAGTAATAGAAGAAGTACAGATTAAAACAATAATGAAGTATCATTGTTTCCTATCAAATTGAAAAATACTTTTCAAATTATAATGAGCAGTAGTAGTGTTTAAGGAAACTTGACAGAACAGCTTGATAATACTCATCAATAAATGTACATACACTTTGACCCAACATTTGGACTTCGAGGAATGTATTATAAAGAGATGGATATACACAAAAATTTATGGAAAAGATATTCACTACAAAGTTATTCAAGAAAATAAAATTTAGAAATACTCTAAATATCTAACAATCAGTGATTAGTTGGATAAATCATATTACTTTTTAACTTACTCTGAAACAATTTTAGACTCATCTAAAAGTTGTTTAACAGTCTAAATAGGTCTTTATAATAACTTTAGGACAAATTCAGACTGAACCTAGAAAGGTATTTTGGTGGGTGCTAAGTGGCCAAAGCGGAACTTGTCTACAAATTCTATAACTTTTTTTTAAGAAGGGTATGAATATGGCACACTTCTGTGCAAGCTCAGAGACCCAACAGTCGTATTGACTTTAACCAGGCTCATGCAGGGCTGTGAGCCCCCATACTGCTGACTTAGTTATAAAACAGCAAAACCTATCCTGTATCCCTTATGGATGGTGCTGCCTGCAGAGGAAAGTGATCAATGTTCAGAGATTTTTAAAGGTATAAATCAGTGAAGTCGACAATAAATGCCCAAGAAAATTCTAGAATTGACTGCTATTCAGAATTTGGAAAAATTTAGTAAAGAAAATTACGTCACTATGAGATAATATTGGTTCATAAAAATGAGTCAGGACAGGTTAACCTCTTTGACTTTTGTCAAAGGGCCTCAAGATTCGTAGAACAAGAAAATATCATAGACACACTAAATCTAGATCTCATCCAAGTATTTTATGTCTCTTTTGATATCTGTGACCAGTAGCAATTTTGTCCCTTGACTAACACATTTATCATAGTTTATTAAATGTGTTTGTATAGATGTACCATCCACTCTCACCTTTTTATCATTTCCACAATGCCTGCATGTTGTAGGTACTAAATAAGTGCTTGCTGAATTAATGAATAAATTATGCAGCATTTTTATTTTCTTTGGAGATTCTAGTAAATTTTTCAGTGAAAGTTTAGTTTTTAGAGAAAAGTTCCTAAAGATAAATGTGAACAAAGGGCTCTAATTTCCTTTTGCAAAAGAAGGGCAAATAGATTTCTTCTCAAGTTCCTCGATAAGAACGAACCATATTTCACTGGGTCAGGCAAGGGGAATCCATTTGTTGGTGCTTATAAAACAAACACTTGGGGTTCTATTAGATTCAATCGGTCCATAATTATTACCCCCAGTACCCCATTTCTAGTCCTAAAATCTGAGTGGTACTGATCCAGCTCACTTTCCCTAATGTCCCTGGAAATCAATTTTTCAGGATAATAAAATTTAGCATGATCTAAATAATAATAAAATAATGATGGAGCCAAATAGTGAGAAGGGAGGCACATGATATGATCAGCTTGGGTCTCACAAACCCTAAAAAAAAAGTCTTGTCCTCGTTTGGATAACCAGTTTTTTGCTAGTTTTTCCTCATTTGCTTATGCTTTTCCAGATTAAAATTAAGTATGTGTTCACATTCTGAAATACTGCTATTTCAATAATTCCAACTCTGTACCAGAAAACAGACATTAAAAGCTGAGCAACAGCTACATTTATTGATTGTATCCACTCACCGTTGACGATGACATTGAACGTAGCTAGCTTATTTACATCACTATGTTTTTTTGAGCTTGTTCTTATGTTTTAAGAGGTGCCAGGGGTACATTTTTGCACTGAAATCTAAAGATGTTTTAAAGAACACTTTTCACAGAAATAGTTCTTTGTCATTACATTATTTACTCATGCGTTTGTACATTTTTGTGTTTGTATATTTTCAGTAAAAAATACATATTCAAGAACTAAAAAAAAACTCATAAAAATATATACATATGTGTGTGTTTGTGTGTGAACAAAAAAGAAAACAGAAGTCTTGATTTTCCAACCACCTCCCAGTTGCTTAAAAAAAAAAAAAAAGTAGTAGTTGAGGTGGATGGAAAGGAAAGGGAAGGGAAAAAAGAAAGAAATCAGGTCTTTAAACAAAAAGAAACAGCTAACCTTAAATGTTTAAGTGAAAACATAAATTACAGGTAACTCCCACCATAAACACAGCTGCACTATCTCATCTCGTGACATTAAAGACAAACACTCTTCTGTCAGAATCTCAAGAAAAGCAGCAGAAGTCTGCCTTTGAATGGAGCAAATTAAAACAGTCCCGTTGGCATCCCCAAAATGCAGTGTGTTTGAAGATGAGTGCAAAAGAACTCCTCCCTCCCATCTACTTTGTCTGGCTTTGAGATAAGTAGATTCCTTTAAACAACTTCTACATGAAAGACAAGGCTTTCCAGCTGGAATGGAAGCCTGTGTGTCAATGACAAACACATGCACTGAATGTCAACAGCATAACAGTTTGAAACATTACAGGAAGTGCCTCAAATGACTCTGTTCATTGTAGGCCTGACTGGCCTTGCAGTTGAGACGTAATTATAAAGGGCCCACAGGCACAGCTCCAGAGCTGCACCCCATATCAGGAGAGACTGGGCCGAGCTAGTATAAGAAGGTAACAAAGTATCTATCTCATTCTCGAATAACTCAGATAATCTCAGCATCACTGAGAGAGTTTCAAAGCACCTAAGGGCAAATAAAATTAAAATATTTTATATTTATTTTTAATAGAATTATAGCTTTGACATCTCAAAACACAATAGTTGAAAATAGGAGAGAGAGGCAATAGAGGAGAGAGGAGAGGAGAGAAGAGAGGTAAAGAGAGGTAATTTTCCTACCAAATCTCAAGTTAGAATCACAGAATTTTAGATCTGGATGAAATGGCAATGACGTAACCCAGTGGTTCTCAAGCCTATTTGCACCTCAAAGTCACCGGAAAGCTTAAGAAGAGTGAAATGAATGATTGATAGATAGATAGATAGATAGATAGATAGATAGATAGATAGATAGATATAGACTCTCCATTCCCCACCCCAAGATTCTGATGAATTTGAGCTAATGCATGGGAATATTTTAAGCTCTCGAGCAGAGGGTTCTCTAGTAATTTCAGGGTTGATAAACACTAATTACACACAAAATGTGTGTTTAGGGCTAGGATATCAGAGGTTTGGTGTGCTATAGAATCACAGGCAAGAAATCTCTAACCCAGTTTGATAGGCTAGAAGAGAGTTGAGACATACTACTTAAATTGAATCTTAGACAAGGTGTCAAAGAAAAGAGAAGCAGAATAAAACTATACAGGTAGACAAGGTATATGCTAAGGAGTTTTGCAATTTTCCAAAGACATTTGGGAACGGTTGCAAGATTTTAAACTTAGAACGTCATATGCATCTTTTGTGTTTGCCTGCCAAGCCACCTTTCCCCTCATCAGCTGGTAACAAAACCTATACATGGGGTTTGGGTGGGGTTGACTCTGCCCTCTAAGGCATAGGGATTGGATGTATAACCCATGTGTGCCCAAAGAGAAACTCACCATTGATTCATGGATAGTCCTGTTACCCTCCTTGGAACCATTCTGCCAAAATCATGTGTGAAGATCTGTTTTTGCTGGTTAGTGCAACTGGTAGACTGAGTCCTGGGCTACCAGAGACCAACGCACCCAGCAGTGGCTATATTTGAATCTCTTTATCAAGCTGGGCCTTTAGTCAAATTCATCTCTTGGATTTCCCAGTGATGTGGGCCAAAAAAATTCCCAGATTTTCTTAATATAGTTTGAGTTGGGTTTTACTCACTTGAAAAAAAAAAAAAAGCTGACTAATACAGGAGCACTACTATATTTTAGGAAAACCAAACTAGCTGGTGGAGAATGGCATACCATGCAGCTGCAATGCCCCAAACGTATCCACGCTAGACTGAGGACCCTTCTAAACATTGTAATGACAATTGACCTTGACAAAATCAGGGAAGTCCATTCCCGAAAATAATCTCTGGGGCATCCCAAAAGTAATGGGATGAAATTGACTGAGCAATGCACTGTTTCACTTTATAGCCTTTCCATTTGTCATACAGATTATAATGAATACTTATTTCTTGATTTACATTTCAGCCTTCACACAATTTGCAGCTCCTGCCATGTTTACATGCACCATCTGGAAGAACTAATGAGCCAAGGAACACCAGAAATTATAACTTGCTTTGACTAAACCTAGGTTTTTACTGGCAGTAAAATAATTTTGCTTTTTTTTCTTTCTAGTTTTGCAAGGAGATTAAAACATGAGTTTCACTGAGTATAGGCAGAAATGTGCAAAGCTAATTGTAATAGAATGAACCTGAAGGCATCTGGCATTTTTAATCAATTCAGAATAATTTAATCATTACAGTAATAGTCTCAGGATAGAAAGTCTCTTCTGACATTGGAATTCTTAAAAATGATTACCTAGCCTACATGCAAAAGTCTCAGTGGGTCTCAGTGGGCATAGGCGGGAACGCACAGGAATGCTGAATAGCACAGAGTCTAAGAATTGGACTCAACTCTGGCACTTACTATTGATATGACTCTGGACAAGTTACCTAACCTCTTTAAATATCGGATGCTTGTATATAAGACAGTCATAATAATGGGAACAACGTACTGGCATTACTATGTGAATTAAATGAGATAATGCAAGTAAATAACATTGAATCATTAAGACATGACACTAAAGAAGCACTCACTAATCTTTAGCAGTTATTATTTCCTGTCTTTAGAGCATTTACCTAAGATTTAAAAAATTCTTCTTTCAAAGATAATTTAGTCTCTCTCGGGTCCAAGTTGCACTGGGAAAAGGGTAACTAACGATAACGTGGGTGAATTCAGTCCAAGCACTCATTTTTGTCTGGCAACCCAGTATGAAGGTCTTCTGGTTAGCCCTGATCTAGCAAGCTAAGTCTCATGGACTCTAGGAAATATAAATGGGTATATAGATGGGCCAACTACTTGGAATACAATTCACACTTTAATCTTTTTAAAAGTTAAATTTAGAAAAGGAAATAAGTGACTGTTCTAATGATTTCTGTTGCCATAGCAAACATCTCCCACACTGACAAAGTGAAGGAAAGAGGCAAATATCTAGGACTACCCAGTAAATCTAAAAAGATGTTATTAGAGTCCTTGAAAGCCTCTTCTAAAAATAATATACTCAGCATGTTAGCATTAATGTAATTTCTATAGTTTTTATAAAACAGTATTTGTTATTTTTGATTATAACAAAAAAATTCATATTGTAGAAAATACATTAAACTTTTAGGAAGATAACGAAAGTCATCTGAATCCTACAATTCAAAGAGTAAACACAACATATTGAAGAGTTTCCTTCTAGTATTTTTTTAAAGCATAAATAGGGGTTTGTTTTTAGACTCTTGATCATATAGTCTATTCAGTATTTGACCCTGCTTTTTTCATTTACTAATTCATATAAACACTTTCCAGTGTCTTTATCTATTTTTTGAAAATATGTATTATATAATACATAATATTTCCTTACATAGAGTCCTATAAATCATTAGTTGTTTTTAATTTTTTAAATGAAGCTCTAATTACATCTTTGTACATTAATCTTTGTCCAAATCTCTGATTTTTTTAAAGAATAGCTGCCTAGAAGTGGAATTACTGCAAAGACTGTGTTTTTAAGCCAATTATTCCCCATTAATTGCTTTCTAAAAAGATGATACTAACTCACATTCTCATCAGCAACGCATGAGTACCCCCACCTTACCAAATCTTTGCCCACATCGAATTTCAAAACTTCTAAGATTGAAAGTATTTGATACAAAATGATTGATCTTGGCAATAAGAATATTTGAATTACCTAAATTAAAATTCGAAAGTAAATTCATGATGATTGAATCAAACTTAATTATATTCTCTATTATGGTTAGTTTCGTGGTTGAATTATTTGTGTATTCCTTTTTCCGTTGCCACTAGGTTATGAAACTCTGGAGGGCAGCAAACGGTTTTATGTACCTCTCACACCACCTAGCAGAGTGTCTGTACACAGTTCATGCTCAACAATTATTTGTGGAACAGAACTGATTTTGCTATCTAGCCTTTATGATGATTTCAGCCCACATTGTACCTACCTTCCCATTACCACAGTCTTATCTGGATCAGAGAAAAATAAAAGCAAAACACAGAAAAAATAGCTCTACAGTGACAACACTGGCATATCTTATGCTGGAATAGCTTTCAAATTTTTTTTTGACCATGGCCCACAATAAGAAAAATATTTACATCATGACTCAGCACACACACACATATTTAGAGATACATAATGAAAATAAATATTGCACTCTTCTCTTACTAGCTGTGATGCACTCTGCTGTTTATTTGCTTTCAACTTTTAAAGAATGTTCATTAAAACTTACTAAATTATTTCACAGTACATGTTTTAGAAAACAATTCGATAGAGCAAGATCAGAATTGGCTACCAGTTGCATGGCAGCTTCAGAGGCCATCAACTTTCATGCTTTTCAGGGGTTGGAGAGAACTTCTTTGACCCTCCACTGCCCCTTCCCACAAGAGCTGCCTCCTCTCTCAGAGTGTGGTCTCCCTTGTGGTGTGTCCTTGTGTCCTTAGAGCACAGATCCAGACGACGATTAGTGACCTACTATTGCTGCAGTCTGGCAGTTGATTAAAGGCAGTCCAATGAGAATAAATCTTTAATTGTTAAATGCAAAACTTGTGTGATGAGAATAGATGGCAACTTATAATCAACTGAAATGTTGAAAACCCTTAGGAAAGAGGAATAGGGTTCACATCCAGGCCTCAGATTCAGCTAATTAGTTTGCTCTAGAAATCAGAGCAACTCAGACATATGAGACTCCAGCTTTATCAGGTACCAAATGTCAGTTTCCACTGCAAGCTGCTGAAGGCCACAAGACTCTTCACAGGTTCAGAAACTGCCTCCTTCCTTCTTAGAAGCTCTAGTAACCATTTTCCAATTCTGAGATTCAACCTCTTTTCTCATTTCCAGAAACTAGAGTCCCAAATTATGGCATTCCTGATGAAGGCTACGAATGAGGCAATTCTTGATGGGATAAAGGGGGAAACAGCAAAGTCACATAACAATGCAAGCTCTCCAACAACCTTCACAAACACCTCAAGTGTAACTCTTCATGTCACCAGGTAAAGCTCTAAATTGATGCAAAAGATGAAGACATCGTTTTGTCACTGTGATACAGTAAATCCTCTCCTGAAGATAAAGCTTTAATATAAACATACAAGCCTCCCCCAAAATTTAATGAAAACTATTCAAAAAAGGCAAGGATCCAAGTAAACCTACGTGTTTTCTTTTATTCGTAGTTGAATAGTCATGATGTCCCAGACATCATGTTAAAAGCTTTATAAGTATTATCTCATTTAATTCTCAATTTCATGAGCTCAATCTCATTTTCCAAATGAAGGAAATAAGAGGCAGAAAGTGTAAATAATCCATCTGTGAAGAAAGACAGTTGTGCCTTAACATCTATTATCTTCTTGTTTTAGTAATAAACACTTGCGTTTAGCCTGGCACACAGCCACCTGACAAAGACAACATTTCCCAACTTCTGTGTATGGCCATTGTCTTAGCTCAGATTGCTATTAAAAAAAAAAAAATACCATAGATTGGGCGGTTTAAACAACAGAAATTTACTTCTCAAGGTTTTAGAGACTAGAAAGTCCAAAATCAAGGTGCTCACACCTCCAGCTGCTGGTGAGAACCCTCTTCCTGGCTTGCAGATGGCACTTTTCTTATCGTATCTTCACAGAGAGAACAAGCTCTCTGTTCTCTTCTTATAAAAGGCACCAATTCCATCATAAGGGACCCACCTTCATGATCTCATTTAAACCTAATTAACTCCCGATACCATTACATTGGGAGTTAGGGTTCGACATATGAATTTGGGGGGTAGGGTGGATACAAGCATTTAATCCATTATAGCCATGCAATAAATTTCTGGGCAATGGACTGTGAGTTAAGGTGACATGTGTGACTTCTAGGTTGTTCCATTAAAGGGACATGCCCCCCCACTTCTCTTCTTTCCTTCCCACTGCTTGGGAGGTAGATTTGGCAGTGGGAGCTGGAGCAACCATCTTGAACCACAAAAGATGTATGTTGAAGAAGAATCAGATACCATGAAACTGTTGCATCAACCCTAAAGCATATACTCTGTTGCATGAGAGAGATCTAAGCTTCTATCTTATTGATACTTCACTTTGCCCTTTGCTACAACAGCTGAAACTGTATCATAACTAATTTGTTATCCAGCTCACATCAGTGATAAATAAGAGTCTATCTGAACCCAAATCTGTAAATCTAAAGCCCAGCCTATTACTAACTATACAGTGCTGCCTGCAAAAACCACAAGGAGAAAGTATACCAGAAGGAGGTCAAGCTGGCATCCAGAGAAGGTGCGAAATGCAAACTAATTTTAGCTCTTCAATGCCTGAAACAAGCCTGTGCCACCTCACATCGAAAGCTCAGACCTCCCCATCTCAAATAAAAACAGCTGGAAGGATGAAAGGGCGTTCCACAAACCTCAACTATGCAAGCACAATTCTGACAGTCACAGATAAGGACTGGATTCAGGTCTGCTGTGAAAAGCATCCATTGTAAACAACATATGGAGATAACACCGTGTCAGTGACACTTCCCAGCTGAAGTCCCATGAGGCAGCACCAAGGCTGTTTTGCTATAGTCACATCACTCAGCTCACAGACAGCATTTCTAAAATTCAGTTCTCAGTAGCACCCTGGGGGCTGATGGTGAAGAGCAGTCAGTCCAAAATCTACACTTTGAAAGAATCAGGTCTGGCCCACTTCAAGGACCTAAGCAAGCAACACCCCTCCTCAGCAGGAAAGCCTCACTTTCCAGCACAAGTTGATTTGGGGACAATCATTTGATTTAGCTGAAACAAACTAACAAAAATTCAATAATCTGCTTGAAACCTGAAAGATTTTCAAATCCAGCAACCAGTTACTCCTCCCATGCTTTTATATCTATAGCCCTGCCCACCCCTTCACCCTCCTCCCTGCCACCTTGTGACACCCAAACTCTGACACTGTGAGGAAGCACTTTAATATGAGGATTTTAAAGAAATTGTATGGATTGCTTTTGTTTCTGTGGACATGAAGGAACTACTAATCAGTTCTGACCCAAATGTCAGAACCCGAGGCCACATGTCACAGCCAAACGACGAGGCTTCCAAACTAAATCAGCCCAGCTGTTTGTCCCTGTGGACGAACGCAGGCCAAGAATGGTTTCCAGCCTGCCTGTAAGCAGAAGCAGAAATCCAACACCCCAGAGAAAGTCCCAGTCCCCTGTAAACAAAGAAGGAAAGAACTGTTTATAACAGCCACTGAAGTCTTTTAATATCAGGCTCCAAGTATGTCAAGCACACCAAACAAATTTAGCTTCACCACCTGTTCCGGAAAAGAAACGCCCATGCCAAAATCCCCCCAAAAGCACATAGATAGTCTCAGTGTGGATTAGCTGGGATTTTTTTTTCAAATATGTTCTATATTAGAGTTTGTAAACTGGGCATTTGATGTACACCACATGGCTGCCATGGAAGACATGTGAAGTTTTTCTCCTGCGCCTTAAAAAATCATGTTCCTTTGTTCCACAGTTTTCAGACGAAATTTGACAAAAATAGTAAGACGTCCTAACAACAAACAAACAAACAAAATAACAATCTATCTACCTTGGGCATGACTCTAGTTGGGATCATGGGGAACCAAGATGGGAGCCTGTAGTCTTAGGGAACCTGTAGAGGGAAAAAGACATGTACTTGAAAAATTCCGTTATCCAAGAGATGTACAGAATGGTTAACTGCCAGAAGAGCGAGCTAGATGGTAATTAATAAAACACCAATGTGTAAGTATGTCGGTGTCAAGAGGTATAAAATGCCATGTTATAGGCAGGTAACAGGAAAAGTAATGCCTCAGTTAAGCCATATGAAAGGGTTTAAAAAACAAAGTTAGGGCAAACACCAAAATATAGTTCCACACAGCATTTACTCACAGAGCGCCTTCCGTTCTGTGGGTTCTGATAGATTAAATGAGATAACGTCTGTGAAAGGTTTAGAATGCCAGGCACCTATGAAACTGCCAACACATGCTTATTGCTGTGGTCGTTGTTGAGATGAAACTGCTCTCAGGTATGCTGCAGCACCCACGAACCTGATGAACTCCTATCCTTCCTTTAAGACCCAACTCAAAACTTCTCTTAGAAGCCTTCCTGGGCCACCATTTTTTTCTCCAGGCAGGATTGGGAGTTACTCTGACAATGCTCCCAACACACAGTCTTACCTACACAAATCTCCTATGAATTCAGGAGTAATTTAAAATTAGGGCCCAGAGACTGTTCACCTGTGAGCCTAACATCTAATTTGAAGCATGCTTGATGAATGAATGAACCCTAAGTGCTAAAAGAAGGCAAGAAAGCAGGCCAGTGAAAAATGTGAATATGCCCCAACCTCACCAGCCTATGGATGCATGAGAGGTCTCACCAACACTAAGATCTCAGTGCTGAGAGTGACAGCAGTATGGATATACTGCTCAGGCGGGAATCCAAGACCTTAGAAAGATTCTCCAATCACTTCTGTAGTTCTCCAGAGAGCGTCTCATATGTGCTCACAAGTCAATTCTGACTATTACTTGTCTTTCTCTTTGCTAAGCCCACGTCCTTCTCTCCTGACACCTCTGCCTCAGTAGCTGCACCAACTGAATTGGGGCAGCCCTTTGCCCAGGCCTAGATCTGGCACAGAAATACTTGGGTCATCTCTTGAGAAGTAAGAAGGGAAAGGCAGGCTCCTTTTCCACCACCCGCAATTCTAGGTGGTGGATCGGGGCTGACGATGGGAGCAAGTTAAAGGGTCAGATGAGTGAAATGGATTTCTCAGGTAACACACACAGCAGCCACTTCTCCCCCAAGAGAAATCAGAATAACAAGGTTGGAATGGGGACAAGTGCCAAATCCAGAACCCTCAAGCCCTCTTAAAGAGTCTGAATTGGGACGGCCGTCCTCTTCTTTCTTCCCAGGAAAATGTCTCTCGGGGGACCTCCCTCCAGGGTACTTTTTATACACTATGCACTTGAAACACTGTGCCCTCGGCTTTCCAGCTTTTCAGTCAACAGCCTGTGAAAATGTTGAGGCCTAACGCAGATCCAAAAAAAGTATTTATTTGTTCCAAAATATTTTTTAACCTGCAAAATTAAATAAATATTCAACTAAAATGTTTACCAAATGTAACATTTTATCAACTCAAATGATATTTCCATATTAAGGACATATATCCTAGAATATGGGTATATTTTCATTTGTTAGAATGATATGGGATGGGTTCTCCAAAAGTCAGAGCTCTGAGAGTGTCTGAAGTTCTAAACAGGCTATTCCTCCCTGCAATCTGTTTCCTCAGGCTATCTCTAGACTCCTCAGTCTGCCCAACTTTTCTGAAAAAAAATGAAACTTAATTTCAGATTTACTTCAATCCTTAAAAAAAAAAAAATTTTGATAGAGATATTTGAATATACACAGAAGAATACAGCAAGCAGAAGAAGCTTTCTCACTAGGATGAAATAATTGTTGGTGGCCTTGGATGTCACCAGCACCATTACTGGGACTTCATCAACCTAAAATAATAAGCTTCATAAACCTGCTCCTCTGAAAGACAAAGTAAATTTTCAAATGGATTTCATTTCAAGGGAGATCGGCAATTCAGCAACACAGGCAGACAAAAATGTTAGAGTCAATAGCAATTTTTATTTTAATACATGTTATACAAGACAAATTAATCTGAAATTTTTCAAAAATTTCTTTCCTTCACATCGCTGTCATTAAGAAAGTAAAAAATTGTCTTTCTGCTGAGGAAGAACTATAAGCATTGTAGAGTCAAAAGAACTCTGCAACACTGTGAAATATATCCAGTTAAACTTTCATCATTCTTTGTTCTTTGTTTATAGTCTTCTTCCTCTCTGTTAGACAAAGTTCAGTCTCTTGAGCCTTAAACTCAATCAATGCCCACCTTACCCAGCTGACCTCAATCCTTAACACTCCCCAAGAAATACTCCTCTACCATGGATCACATCTCCTTACTATTCCTCACCCTCATTCGACCCATTCCTACAGCTCTAGTTTTGTCCAAATCCTTCTTACCTAATGAGCTCAGCCCCTCTTGCTCGGGCACAGTTGAAATTCCTCTCCCAGGTTCCCTCTCACAAGTTCAGTCAGATGGAACCGTAACAACGTTCCTTTCCCCAAAATTCCATAACAGAGTTTTACCCCATAATTTTATCCTTAAATTTAGGCAATTTCACATTATATAAAATTTTCTTTTATCTATGTCTCATTCCACTAATCAGATTCTCAACTTCCCTCAAGGAAAAATGTGAGACTCGTACATCTTTTCCATCCAGCACAGTGCTAAGCAACTAGCAATCGTTTAGTGCCTGTTAATTTGCCTTGAAATTTTAAATCTAATGTGGAAACTGCCATTTCATCTCACCAAATGAGATTTTGTAACTTTATAAATCTATTTGTAGAGCTTTAGGTGGGTGATGTTGTGACAGCACAGTATAGTGGCATCTTTTCATCACAGTCAATTTGACATGTGTCCGTTTAAATAATCTACCATTGTCATTTTGACCAGTTCATTGATTGGAACTACAGAAGGCTATACCAATGGTTTGACTATATACAAGTTTATTGGAGTGTTTTCCAATGAGTAAACATAGAGTTTTCCTTTTTGCTCTCCATGTCAATATCAATTAATGTACTCCTAGCATTTTATTCAATGTGTTCCAAAAAGCCAGAAGAGAAAAGAGGAATTTTGTAATTTATCATTAGTGAAATTAAAGGTAACAAAGCAGGGGGAAAAATGTATTATTTTAGCAGGTTTACCACAGCTCCCTAGGAATAAAGTAGTCTCTGGGAAAAACTTTGATGAGCACTTGGAGTGCAAACTGAGACCTTGAGGATCTAACTGTCAGAGAAGAGCTTGAAATCACTCAGAGGGAAACAACAAAAGGAATTTCTTTGTTGTTTTGAAAGGAATATCTTGTTTATGAGCCATTTCCCCCCTTTCTTGTAGAAAAGCCCTTTTTCCCAAAAAATCAAAAGATGACCCCCAAAAAGATTCTGGAGAATTTAATATGGACTTTCTTAGTTTGTTAACTATGTGAAACGTGATTTCTAGTCTATATGTTACCCAAATCTTCTACCAAACCACTCAATTCAGTCTCTGCAGAACTCAATCTTTATAAAAACTCCATCTCTACAGAACTCAATCTCTTCTCTAGTCAACCCGACTCAGCTCAATCTCTACCAAAATCAAATTCTTCTCAACTCAACCTTACTCAGTGAAAATCCTTCTCAATTCAAAATTTGAATCAACTCAAACATCTAATTAAAACTCTATTCAAGTAACTCTATCCAACTGAGTTTCCTAAATTTAATGCTCCTTACAGATGCTTTGTGTGAATGTAGTTTTTTGGGGGGAAGGTGGGCAGACTCTGAAGAGGTCTGTGTTTCACATCTAGGCTGTAGCAGTGTAGGCCAAAGAAAAACATGAATGCAGATTGTCAAAGAAGACAATCAGAAAGTGAGTTCCCTGTAAATATGCAGAAATCCTATAAAGGATGGATTTCTACAAGCTGTGATTTCAAGGCACACAAGTAAACTTACAGACATTAAAGGAACAAGGGCTCACAGCTGGTGTGAGAGTTACGCAAATTGTTCACAATTTAGAATATACTTATGTAGACTACATAAAAGTCAGAAAAATCCTTCAGAACTGCTCAAGTACAAGGTAAGGTTAAATGTCTTTATTTCTGGGAAAATCATTCCCAGCTCAGAAGTACAGTAGTCTCTTCTTATCCATGGGGAATACATTCTAATACCCCAAACCCTATATATACTGTTTTCCTATACCTACATACCTATGACAGAGTTTAATTTATAAATTAGGCACAGTAAGAAATGAATAATAATTAATAAAATAGAACAATTATACTGTAATTAATTATGTAAATACTGTCTCTCAAAATATCTTAGTATATTGTACTCACCCTTCTGATGATGATAATGATGAGAGATGATACAATGCCTACATAATGAGATGAAGTGAGGTACTCAGAATGGCATGCAATTTAAAATTTATGAATTGTTTATTTCTGGAATTTTCCACTCAGTATTTTTGGACTGCAGTTGACCATGAGTAAGTGAAACCATAGAAAGTGAAACCACAGATAAGGGGGGGCTACTGTAACTCTTTATACCAAAAGAAATAGAAATCACCCATACAACATCTGTTATCACCATATAATACTACTGTGCAACATCTGAAGAACAAAGAACTCGGAACTCTGAGGCAAGGCCCTGAAGGTACCCAGCCCAGAATATACAGGATGGAGAGCAGCCTATGCCACCGAGCAAGTAAAAAAAGAAGTCATTTTTGGGTTACAGATAGTCAGTGACAGGCTTTTCACAAAGCATACTGTGGTTAGCAAACCTCCTTAAGACTCTCAATCATGAAATATTCGTTATTTAAAGGTCCTTAAAAGAGTACATCTGGAATAACAGGATGAAATGAAGAACTGCAACTTTCTACCACCTTAGAAATGCCATTAGAATAAAGAAATTAAAAGTACACAAACACACAAGGACAAAGAAAAAAAGGGAGGGAAGACAACTGCCAATGAGCAATGCAACAAATCTTCAAAGATGAAAAAGCAGAGGAATTTTAACACTCTAACAAAAAAGAAGAGTCCAATATCTAAGACAGAAAAAAAAATACTTTTAAAAAAATAGAGCCAAATTACCTGCAGCACCATGGAAAGGCTTAGGAGTGGACTCACCAGGAACCAGAAAGTGGGATGAAACCTAGGAAAGAAAACCTGCATATAAAGTTGGGAATGATCAAATACTAAGGACCCTTTTCTTTTCCTCAATTCCTTGCAGCCATGTCACTGCCCTACTCTCCATTGCTTAGGAGATGGAAATTTAGGTTCTGGAACAAATGGATCAGAAACAAATTAAAATACCAGGTAGTGGAGAGTTGGGCTAAAGCATGGAGCTCAAAATAGGGGATTAAGGAAAGCCTTCATAGTAAATATTGGTTCTACATTCCCTTATGCTGCTGCTGGGAACAATATGCCCTTGAGGAAAGATAACATATTCTTGTCTTAGGAAACTAAGCAGCATGAGAGGGGAAAATACAAGTATTTATATTAGGGAGTCTCTCAATGAGAAAGTTAGATCACAGCCCAAAGCCCACAACGCACCCCCGCCAGCTTCCAAATTTCTTTTAAGTGATTATTATTTTAATGAAAAAATAGACTAGGATCCCCAAACATTTGAGCAAAATTGTTAGCCTTACACTACCCAACTTTAAGAACTATAATAAGCTGTAGGAATGTTTGCATAAGATAGTATATAGAATAATGAAATAGAAACAGACTCTTCCATATGGTCAGTTGATTTTTGACAGACAAAATTATTTACTGAAAAAACAATAGTCTTATTAACAAACAATGCTGAAATAGGATATCCATATAGACAAAAATTAACCTTATACTATGCAGTAAACTAACTCATAAGAGCTAAAATCATAAAACTTTTGGAAGAAAACATAGAAAAAAAAAATTCCACTACCTAGGAGTAGGCAAAGATTTGTCTTACACAAAACATAAACAAAAAACAACCTTAAAAAAAAGAAACTGATAACGCATTTTAAGTGGAATTTTCCTGATTTTCTTCATTTTGAAAGGCGCATTAAAAATATAAAAAGGTCAGTCTCAATTAGGGAGAAAATATGCAAAGGGCTTGTATCCAGAAAAGAACTCTTACTCTTCAATAGTAAGACAAACAACCATTTTTTTAAGTAGCAAAATATTTTAATAGAGAATTCATAGGAAGATATACAAATAACAAACCCATGAAAATATTTTGAACATCATTAGTTATTAGTTATGAGATACTGCTACACACTCATGAGAGTGGCTACATTTTTAAAAAGTAACAATACCACCAGATGGGGGGGGGAATAAAAATCAAATGTTAAAAAATAATAATAAATTAATTGGTTAATAAAATAAAAAGTGACAATACCAAGTGTTGACAAGGATGTAGAACAACTGAAACTCTCCTACACTTCTAATAGAGTCGTAAAATGACACAACCATGTGCCAATTAATTATACACTTTTTAAAGTTAACCATAAATTTACCAAAGAACGCACCCATTGCTATCTTTCGAGATAAATAAAAACATATATCTATATAAAAACTTGCACGTAAACTTTATTACAGCTTTGTTTCTAATAGCTCCAAGCTGAAATGTCTCAATTTCCTAACTTTCCATAAATAAATGGATACACACAGGTGGTATGTCCATATACTACTTAGCAATGAAAAGAAATAGAGATAAATACAACAACATGGATGAATCTTGAAAACCTTATGTTGAACAAAAGAAGCTAAACATAAAAGATTATATAGTGTATGATTCCATTTATATGAAATTCTACAACAGGCAAAACTAATCCACAGTGACAAAGAAAATCAGTAGTTGCCTGGCATGGGGGTGGGAGTGCAGACTGACTACAGAGGAATATGAAAGAATTTGGGGGAGTGAGGGAAATGTTATAAACTGAATTGTAGTGATGGTTACCCAGGTATATACATTTGTCAAAACTCATCAAACTTTGCATTTTATAATAGATACATTTTATTATATGGAAATTATACCTTAATAAAGTTGATTTTTTTTAAAAAATCTCTTGACACCATCTCATCCTCTAACTACTGCTCCATTCTCTGTTCCTTTATAGCTATACTCTCAGAAAAGTGTTGTCTATAATTGTTAACTATTTCCTCTCCTCCCATTTTTATCGGCCCCTTTAAAGTCAGAAGTATGACCACTCCACACTACCAAAACTGCTGTTAGGTCATTAATGACCTCAAATTCCTAACTTGAGTGTCAATTTTATAGTTTCTCACTTCTGCCTTCTTGATGTACTTAGAGAAACCCTTCTTATTTTCTTGGTTCTCCTACCTCACTCGCTGTTCATTCATCTACTACTTTCTCATCTTTCCAACCTTTACTTAGAATTTCCCTGTACTTAGTAATTCTTTATTCTCTCTCTATACTCATTTGCTAGGTGATCTCATTCAGTCCCTTGCTTTAAATATTACATGTAAACTGATGATTCCCAAAACTGCATCTTTATCCCTGACCTCTTCCTGAACAGACTCACATACCAGCTGTCATTTAACATTCTACTTGGATGTCTTAGAGGTATCTCCAACCCAAAACCCCTGTAGTAGGCTGAATAATGACTTGCAAAGATATCCAGGTCCTAATTCCTGGCACCAGTAAATGTTACCTTGTATGGAAAAAGCAATTTTGCAGATGTTAAGGATATTGAGATAAGGAGATTATTCCACCTTATCCAAATTGGCCCTGAATGTAATCACAAACATTCTTATAAGAGGGAAATAGAAGGAAATTCGACCAGGAAAGAAGGCAAGTCATATTGACTAATAATGACTAAAGTAACAAGCAAGGCTGTTGGCTGTGAAGATGGAGGAAAGGGCTACAGGTCAAAGATTGCGAGGAATACAGTTCTAGAAGCTAGGAAGTCAAATTAACAGATTCTCTCTTAGAGCTTCTGGAGGGAACCCATGCAGCCCCACCCACATCTCCATTTCAGCCCAGTAAAACTGATTTGGGACTTGTGACCTCCAGAACTGTGAAAGAATAAATTTATGTTGTTTTGAGCCATAAAGTGTTACAACAGCTTTGGGAAACTAATACAATGTCCTAAAGTGAACTCCCAATTTCTGTCCTCCAAATCTCCACATCATTCTCAGTAAACAGCTCAGGCCAAATAAATCTTGGATACACATTCCACGAGAGCAGAGACAATGTTTTATACAGTACTGTATCTCTAAGCATAAAATAATGCCAGACACATGGTAGATATTCAAAAATCTTTTGTCAGATAAATGATTGAATAAATGCAGAAAGAGATTAAAAGATCAATATAAAACTATTCTTAATATTCTAAGGTTAAAGGTTGACACTGTGTTCATGAAACAAGAATCAAAAATATAGTATTATTAAAAATTAAAATTAAAATTTTGCAATCACAAATTAGATTTTGAAATTGAAAATATCTTGGCTGAAATTTTTAAAAATTCATTATAAGACTTGGAGGAATAGAATGACAAATGTGAGGCTGGTAGGATCAAAGATATGAAAATTAAGATTGAGTCCTAATTCTAATCCAAAATTAAAATCGAGACCCATGATCAATTAACAGAAGTTCCAGACAGAGAGAACAGAGAAAAGAGAAGAAAATTGCTAAAAAAAATAAAATTAAAAAATTTTCCAAAACTGAAGGACACGAGTCTTTGTGTTTAAAAAAAAAAAAAAAAAAAAAAAATTCCAGGCAACATAAAAATGAATCATAAAGGGCCCACATAAAGGCACAGAACCAGGAAATTTTAGAATATTGAAGATAAACAGAAAATTCTAAAGTACTGCACAGATTCAACAACAATAACAATCCACTTACCAATAAAATGAGAATTGGAATGGTATCTGATTTCTTAACCAAACAAGATTAGCTTGATAGGAGTAAAGCTTGTCTCATCAAAAAAAAAAAAAAAAAAAAAAAAAAGTGAATATGAAGTGATGGATGTATTAAATAACTAGATGGGGAGAATCCATACACAATGTATACAAATACCAAATCATCACATTGTACATTTTAAATATCTTACAATTTATTATTATACCTCAGTAAAGTGGAGGATAGGGGAGAGAGGGAAATACATTATCAAAGATAGTAAACAAGGCCTTCAAAATCCTGGCAGACAGGGCAGAATTCTATATTAAGTCACACTATTAATTAATCAAAGTGTGGTATAGAATAAAGACATTTTCAGACTGCTCAAAACCTCAAAAATCATGATTCCCAAACAAGGCTGTGTTTTAGAAATTCAATGGGTAGGAAAGGCAGGAACCCAGAAACCAGGTCACGCAAGACCAGAGATGCCCCACAGTGATTCCTGTGTTGCAGACCCACAGAGCAAATTCTCCAGGGCCAGGGAGGACCAGGAGGGAGGAAGAGGGAATGGAACCTATAGAATTTTTTGTAAAATTGGTTTAAGTGCTTAAAAAAATTATTGACAGATGTTTGAGAAATCTGTTGAAACATTTGTAAAATGAATCATCAGTGTATACATAGAAAACTAAGCAAATGAAAAAATAAGGCAATTATTAATATCAAGATTGAAAAGTTATATAAGAAAGGAAATGCAAGGGTCAAACCTTACTTGATTCTGCAATGAGCAATTTACAGGGCCATAATAATGTAAATGATTTAATCAAAAATTTGGACATGATTGTATAATAAATACTCAAAGAAACAGCTAAAAGAGTTTAATGTGATCACTTTCAGGGAGAGCTGAAATGGGCTGGACGGAATGAACAGAGGACTGTTATTTTTATGTTGTCAGTCCTATTTCATTATGTTTATATATTTACAGATATTACTTTGATACAATAATTAATGCTAAAGTAAAAACTAATAAAACTGAAAAGGGCTTGAGTATAGATATAAAGAAAGAGAATGTCCCACAAATAGTAATAAGGGCTGTGACACAAGAGAGCGACATCCCTTGGTCACCTAGAACAGTGTGGAACCAGCAGAAAAGAACAGCCAGAGAAAAAGGAACACTGCCATGACAAAAGAGAGGCTGCTTTCCAGGTACATCAATCCCTTTGTGAGAAGAAAATTAGAAAGTAATAAAACTATATAGTTTTTAGTTTTTTGTGCATTGAGTTTTTACCATGTAAAACTGTATCTGTGGTTCCCTTCCACAGTGTAGGTACAATTACCCTGAGCAGGTCCTTAGGTTCGGCACTCTTCAGGTATGTCATAGATAGAAATCTGCACTGGCCAGAACCAAGGGGCAGGTTTAAGGAAAGAGATCCTCTGACCAAATGCTAATACGAATTGAGTCTTTGTTTTAACCATTCAAATATCACCACCACCCTCACGCAAACCCTACAGTGTGCTCTTTGGAGAATTTTTTTTTTTTTAACCATTGTCTTCTGGCTTCGTTCACTCAGCATTTACTGTTCCTCTCTCTCTCCCTTCTTTATCTGGTGGTTGCGCAACTTTTTCATTGACCATCCACTTTCATCTTAACCAGAACAATGAAGTGTAAATCGCACTGTGTGAGCTGAGCAAGAGGCACAGAATACTCTCGTCCATAACATGAATTGGAACAACGAATTATGATCATGATGAAACTGACTAAAAAAGCAATTAATCATACCAGAAAATTGCTCTAATTTAAAAAGATTTTGCTGAATTGGAGACTTCTTAGTGCTGAGGCTGTATATGTTATTGCTATAAAGCTACATCATCATAAACATACTTTCAATGTTGAGGTAGCCCCACCAGGATTAAAGGGCTGCCATCTAATAGTCCATAAAATAAACTTTTACTTAAAAAAGAAAAAAGCTTTGTTTCAAAATAATTCAGTTATTTTTATTAAAAATCGAATTATGTTTAAAAGTTGCCTTTTGAGGCAGTGGGGGTTAAAGAATTAAATGGCAAACCCAGCATGTGGGTTCACGTTGTTTCCAGCAAATCTTAGCTAAAAAAAAAATTAGGTGGTAAGCTTACAGATACAGATGGAGGTAATGTTAAATGAAATTGTAGACTTCTAAACAATATTTTTTACCTAAAACCAAGGAGGCTTCTAAAACTCTTCCTTCCATAGTTACAAAGAAAAGGCATTTTGCAATAGGCATTATCGAGATCTGTTCACCATGAAGAGTCCCAGAGACTTTGACACTGCCGTCCATGGTCCTGAGAAGCCATTTCAGTCATTTGCAGCCTGTCACCTATGCAGAGGTGACTCACTACCAAAGCGTGTAGGTCATGTGCAGCTGCTCTGTGGGTACGCACACGTATATGGACACATGGATGTAAACTGCTTACCCGTATCTGGTTAAGTATTGTGGAGCGAGGTCACTATTATGTGGTTAGTTGCATTGTATGAGTTCAATTTTTTAGTGTCAGTAAGACACCGTGATTCACACTTTGGCATTCAGTCTGAGTTCAAATCCCAGCTCAGCCACCTACTAAACCCCTCTGTGTTTCTGTTTCCATATCTATAAAATGAGAATGATCTATCTTTCATGGGATTTTATGAAGATCAAATGGGTAAATAAATATATAGCACTTAGAGCAGTGCTTGGCACAGAATAAGTGCTATGTAAGGACTTGCTATTTCTACTACTCTCACTTTACGTTTCTGTTATCATAAAGTCTAAGCTAAAGAATGGCAGGATTATTACTAAAAAAGAACTGAGTCTGGTGGAGGCAACGCAACTTTGGGGCCAAAATAGTCATATTTACATTGGGATGGCCAGGTAGTCTGCACCTATGGCTTCAAATTCCAACTCCCTCATCTTTGCAATTAAAATAGAATAGAAATTACTCTAGTTATGCCAACCTGAAAATTGTCGTGAGGATTAAGTAAGCTTCCATCAGTGAAATCAACTGACACATAGCAGGTGTTCTCTGGACAGTATTTTAATTTTGATTCCCTTACAACGTAGAAACCTACTAGACCATCAGCTCCACTGAGAATAAATCAGATTGTGTGTCCTGTTTCCTATTGTTTTCACCAATGCAGTAAATAGATGACTACACTAAATATGTGCTCCATCAACGATGGTTCTATGAATGAATGAGTGAATCTGTTGACCAGTTATTGGTTAATAAGTGAATGAATGTATTTGCAAAAGATATATTTCTATGAGGTTACACCAGTTCTTAAAGATCGATGTTCAGTTGATTTAATTGAATTGATCTGCCTTACGCGATGAGTATAGATGATGTTTAATTAATATAAGGGTGTTAAGAGTAAAATACTTTGTTTCAGGATATAGGAAATTGGGAAAAGACTGGGTTTAGCCTAAAAACTATATAATAAATGAGTTAGTCAAAATATTCTCTAATAAAATGTGACAGGCCAATGTAAATAATAAAATTAAGAATGCGGAGAGATCACAGGGATGACAAGATATTATATTCTTATGTAAATTAGAAAACATTCCCAGTCCTGAAGATGTCTCACCTCAGAGATAGGTGAGTCCAGCAGAAATTGAAGAACCATCTACTCCACACACAAGTAGTACAGAGACGACAGGAATTACTCATTTTTCACATCAGACACCAACACTCTAAAGAGTAAAGTTTTCTACATAGAAAGTATAAATGAAAGAATACTAGAGACCAGTCCTGAATGATTAGAAAAGGAGCTATCAGTGCATGTGTTACTTCTAGGGCAATACAAAGCTCAAGAAATAAATACCATCTGAACAGTACATGAATGCAAAAGACGTGTGCAGATCTAAGGACTAAGAACAGAGAATCCATGGAATGACCTCAGAACAGTCCTTAGCCCAAGACAACAGGCTCTGAAATAAGACCAAAAAAAGAGTTTTAAAATGTTGTAAGTCATCAAATCATTAAATACATGGCTCTCCATAGTGGTATCTTTGAAGAGCACAATATATGTTTAGAAGTACACATTTCGATTTGTTTACTAAAATTCAGTCTCATTTCCTTATACCACATTTGTTTTGTACACAGAAGTAAGATAGTTAAAGGGAAAAGTAACATTAGGGCTTAGATGATCCAAAGAAAACTTCCCACAGGAAGTAAAATTTACACTGGTGAACCAAAGTTCTTAGGGACACAAGAAAAGGGAGTGCATTTGTTTTCTAAGTAAGATGCCCAGCTAAGTGACAACAAAGTGTCAAGGTATGAACTCAGAGAAAAAGTGGTCTTAAGTAAGTGCAATGCCTGGATCATTATTTCAGGAAAGTCCAGGTACCAAATATATCAGTGTTATGTATCAACTTCTCCATTTCCTAAAGCAACCAACTGTCTCTTAGAAAATGAATTGTGAATATGCCCAGTTTTGTAATGCCTTTGTTTTTAATTAGCAGTTTACCCCGTGTTTTTAAAAACATTCTCACCTTCTTATTGTTTTTAATGATAAAGGTCCCTGTTCAAAATTTTAACATCATCATCATCTTGCAAAAAGAAAAATTCCATACCAACACTGAAAACAGAATCATGATTTCTCCTTCATTTAAAAAATAATAATAATAAAGAAGAGCTTTGTTTTTATATCTTCTGATCTAAGCATGTGAGAGGGCTGGAAAATGGAATCACTTAAATAACAACTCAGATTGTTTCCCATCACAAGACAGAATAATAGTGGGAACATTTTTTGACTCCAAGGAAGCAAATGTTTCTAATTAGTGACAAGATCAGCTGAGGTAGCTGCTCCCAGCATCTGTGCCTCTCATTAGGGATACCGCCCTGTTGAGCAAAGCAACAAAATTGCCTGGATTCTGTTTGTGACGGGTGCCACCTACTGAAAAACATGCAGAACTACAGCCTGCTTCAAGCTGGGGAGAAACCATGGGGGAAGGAAAAAAGTAGTTGATAATCCTGTGATGGGAGGAGACTGCTATGTCAAAAGAAGTCAAGAAGGAGTCATGGCACTGATTTGGCAGGATACAGCTGTGCTATGAAAGGGATCAGGCTGGAAGGCTTTATGTGAAGCAGGTATTTACTGGCCTTAAGGGTCATTAGGTTTAACAAAGGAGTGAGTGGAGCATGTGAAGGGAAGTTGTTTGGAAGCAGACACCAAAGTGAGAAAACCCATGATAAGAACCGGGTGCAGTGAGAAGATGAGACTGACCATAAGAGAGTGTTTGCCCTGGGAAATTGTAGGAAATGAGATTAGATACTGAGGACCCCGGGTGGCTGCAGTAGGACTTTTTCCCGAAAAGCAAAAAGAAACCGCTAAAGATTTATCAAGGTCTAAGCAAATAACCCTCGATTAAGAATACTGTGTTTATCACTTCACAATATATATAGTAAGGTCTATCAAATCATCACATTGCACAACTTAAAATTACACAGTGTTATCTGTCAGTTGCACCCCAATAAAGCTGGCAAATATATATAAATAAATAAACAACAAAAAATTTAAGAACCAACGGATTAGGGAAACAGTCCAATTAGAAATCACTGCACAGATGGTAAACCTCTTAACTCTTTGGAAATTGTCTCAAAAAAAGCTATTCAGATTAAAGATGGACATAATGGTCTGACAGGTAAAATAGTGGTCCTAACACCATCACGGACCACCATCCTCTACCCAGCACTAAGAGTAACAGCACCTGTGACTACCCCAAGATCTGCCAATATTGGAGCCCCAACCTTGCCCCCTGAGACCCTGAAGCTGGATTCTGCCCACACATGTACCTCTGCTCCCATAAAGCAACCCACCCACATTTCTACTTCATTCATTTGTTCTAAATATATTAACTGTGCCCCAACTGTGTTCCTGGAATTAACATTGGGTGAACAAAGGTAAAAGACAGATATGATCCTTTCCCTTGTGGTACTTACGGTCTAGCAGAGCAAGAGACAATTAAATAACTACATGAATGCTAATATACAAGTGATAAGTACTTTTAAATTCAAGGCTGTGAGAGCCCAAATAGGGATAACTGAGCTAGTCTGAGGGTGGAGGAGAAGTACGTAAGGAGATTTTCACTGAGAAAACACTATTTGGCCAACATACATTGATTGATAGCCACAGTAGAGTGTCCTTTTGTAGCACTGCTGCCACAGGGGGCAGGCAGGAGCATAGAGTTTGGGGACCCCAGGCTGGGTTCCACCTTTCCATAGCTCTATTTCTCTAGACAAGTCTCAGTTTGCTCATGTATAAAATAGGGAAAGTAGTGGGAATTAAATGATAAAATACATAGAATTAAATGATAAAATAGCACGATGACTAGAACATAACACACCTACAATAAATGTTAGCTGATATTATGAATCTTCTCTACTTTTATGCTGGGGTGTGGACTGTGAGGCACAAGACTTGCATTTAAAGACTGGAATTGCTGTCTGCAATTAAATATGATATGTTATTGAACTTTAAGATTTCATATAGATCATAGGATCCATTATGACATAGAGACAGAAACTATTAATACTATTAGAATTCTCTCTTAGCTATCTTACTGTCTTACAGTTGAACCATTGTGGTAACATCATTTATGTGTTCCAATCCAAACTGAATTAACCAAAAAATCCTTTTGAACACGATGCATTTGTAAACTGGTGACTGTCAACTCTTTCACACAGAAAAATTCTACAGGTAAGAGTAACGTCTTACATAAAATGGAAAGCAGCTGAAACATGGCATAATGCCTTTCAATGGCTGCTAGCTATTCTACCTGAAAGGGTCATAGTGATACTGTGGTCCACGCCTTCATCACACGTGGAAACAGTGATGGAAATTATAGTTTACCCAGTGATGGGTAAATGCACCTGGGGGCAAAAGCCACTTAATCAATTTCCTTTCCTACATCTCATTAAAGAGCTGCCTGTAACTAAGCGGGACTTTTTTTGCTCCTCTGTGCCTTTTGTTATGCTCCCAGGGCCAGTTTAAGCTGTGAAAAATTTTTTAAAAAGCAATTTGGAGAGTTTCTGATGACTCTGCCTGTTTGAATATTTGTGCAATTCAGGCAGATATCTAGTTGGACTTTTTAAAATAAGCTTAAGTGAATATTCTACTTAAGATGAAGTCTGGGATATTAAAATGTTTTGACTGTTCATACATGAAAGTTTGAAATACATGTAAAAATTACATACATGTAAAAATTCATAATTTACAAATGTGAGAAAAACCTATGCATCGAAAGAAAAGATTGAAGGAAAATGTATTAAAAATGTATAAAAACGGGTTGGTTTCCTATTTTTAATATTTTCTCTATTTTTCTAAATTTCTTCAATGGATGTATAAGTTTAGCAAAAAGAAAAAAAAAGAAAAAAACTACATAGTGGGGAAAAAAGTCATATAACAGACCAAAATATGAAACTTCTCATAGTTGAGGAAAAGGATATTCACTTCCCACAACTCTTAGTGATTCTCTTTATATTTAGGCATCATGGAAATGCCAGAGGAGCTAGAGTAAACATTTTTATTTTTTAGTTGTATTGCTTAGAAGCAATCCAATTCACTAAAAATCAATTTCTAAAAAACTACGTCAGTAAATTGCCAAACTGATTTAGGGCAAACTGGTTTTCAGTAAAAAAAAAAAAAGAACTTAAACCTGCATTGCCCAATTGTTTAAGAAATTTGTTATAAATAGCAGTGCTGGCATTGAGTACACACAACTTCCATCACTCTGCGTCTCTTGAATTTAAGTGCTTGTTCACCTGGAAAAAGTTCCGTGATTTCTAACACTATTACAATAAAGTGGTTAAGCTCACAAGGGCTCCTAAGAAAGTAGTTTTTTTCTTACTTTGACACAGAAACAATTCAAACAAGGATTGGATTCTAAAATCAGACTCGCCAGAATCAGAGATCTCACCCTGTATTAGGCTTCATAGAACAGGCAGGGAGAGCTCCAGATCTCCAACCCAGCTGCCCAGGTCCTTTCTTGTGTCATTTGGCAATATTTAATATACGCAATAACCATTTTCACAAAAGAAAGCTATTTCTGTCATAAAACATCTCCTTTTTATTTCCCATACTTCTATAGCTATTGGTTCACAAATAGGTCCCCAGACACAGAGAACAGGAAGAGATGAAAGAAAGAAGCAGACCACCCCAGGTTGGTAGGTGGTAAGTTTAATAAGCAAGGAAACATACGGGACGTTTCCAGTGGCCACAAGATAAGTAAATCTCCACACCTGCCTGCCAGAATCTTAGAAGTTTATATAGAGGCCTTACCTGGGTTCAGTCACATATACAACCCAGATGGTCTCAACACCACCTCACTTTCTGCAGGCCGTGTCTTTGAAAAGGCTTCAGCTATAGGAACGGTGGGCCAAACGTACATTCCAAGGACAGGCAAGGGGGTCAGGAGGCTGACTGTCCGGATCCAACTCCCAGGTCAACTGGTGGTCATGTCCTTTCAATGACTTCCCCTGACAATAGCTTATATGACTTTTTCCAGGGAGCCGTGCCCCATAAATCCATAGATTCCTGGTCTGTATGCCATGTTCAATCTACCACGCTAAAGACATTCCACAATTAAGGCCATTAGTGTGTGTGGTAAGAGGTCTGTCACTAATATGTTTATAAGATTTGACCATGTCATCTTTCTCTCCAGTGAGTCTCTCAGTAAAAGAGAACAGAATGCAGGCCTGGTGTTCTCTCTCCTTCTAAACCACCAAAAGAAAAATTTTGTTTTTATTCATTTCTTTTATTAAAAGCTTCTTTAAAATCATTTCTAAAAAATATTTGAGGCAAAAAAGACAAGTAAGCAAAGTAAGAATATTGAAATCAACATAATTCCTGATCCGGAGATTACCATTAATAGGTTATTGTATATCTTTCCATTTTTTTAATCAATGCATAGTTTTAACGAAATGACTACAGGCTAATGGTTTTTGAGACACATTAATTATAAAAAAGAAAACGGATTAGATTGCTAGAATGGCCATGTGAGGAGATCCTCAAAACTTCTCCCCAGCAAAACAACCATAACTAAAGAAAACTGTTTTTAAATAATTTTTACTGTCTCTAGAAATTCTCCTAAAGGCATACAACCCTTGGAGAGCACTTAGAGAAATATTTATTCAGGAAAATCTACTAAATCTCAATAAGAACAACCAAAAATGGTGGCATTTCCCCTTGCCCTCACCTCAGCATGATTCTAACACTGATCCAGGCTGAGGCAGCAAAGAACACAGGGCTTCCACTACCCTTAGCCCTCAGTCTGGGGCTATGGTATCTCCCCAGGAACACCGGGCCACCATCATTTTTCATCACCACCCTCCCAGCTTTAGGTTGCAGAAGCTCTATCCTAGGCAAGCACAACTGAGAGGTCCAGGGCTATCTTCCATCACCCCCAACTCATAGGGCAGAAGCTCTAACCCAGTCATGACAGGCTAATACTGGACCCCGAATCTCCTTTATCCCAACTTACTTGTGGGCAGAGATTTCATGCCAGGAGAGACAAGCTGAGAAGACCCAAGCTATACCCTCACTCAGCACACTGTTTATCAAGCAAGGGTGTCATTCTGAGAGAAGTTGACCGATGTTCCTGACCCAAGCTCTAGAGCAGGAGAGAAAAGCCATAAGAACAGAGAGCTTTGAATCTCTCCCTAAAGAAATGATTTTACTTGGAACAGGTGTGGGAAAGTTTAAACCTAAGGGCACTGCTGAAAACAGCGGAGATTTGGGTAGTAAGCAATTAAGGAGGGTGGTAGCTTATAAGTAATGAGTTAAGTTGTGGACTCAGTAAAAGTGTACTAGGGAGAACTAGGGGAAAAGACAGTTAAGAACAACCTTCCTGGGGTCAAAACAAACCTCAAATACTTTTACTCATGCAATAGGGTCCAAATTTAATCAGAAAAAAACCTAGAAAGCAATTTATATCCCAGCACACTGTTGAAAACAATAGAGCAACTGGAGAAAGTAGTGGGTCCTAATAGCTGGGAGTGACACCACTTATTAGGGGTGGACAGCCTAATAGAACAGTGAAAGCAAGCCCTGCTAAGCCACTCTCACCCAGGGGGACTGCAGGCATGTCCATGTTTGCACGCCTTGAGGTGAACATCAGAGCCTTTGCCCTGGTGGGGTGGGAAGGACTTCCAGCCAGGTCACTGAACAAATAAAAAGGAAATGATACAAGAAAGTAACTTAAGTCCACAGGGACAGAAGGAAAACCAGAAAGAGAAAATAAAGGTTAATATAACAAATGCTACAGGTAAAGGGTTAAAAGCCATTCTCTATGAAAATGGACCCTTAAGTATCTTCTGGGACCTGATAACGGTGGTGAGGAGTCTGACTCCATGGAAGAAAAACAACCCTGGAGAGCAGGTGCCTCTCCTTTGCCTCTTGATTGCACTGCCACAGGAAGTAAATAGCAGCTGGATTGTTACCATCAGTCTGGCTCATTGACTTAAGCTGACCATGTAAACACCTGATTGCTCAACAGGTGAGATGTTAACTATAACTATCTTACTCCATTTGGGCTGCTATAACATAGATACCATAGAATGGGTAGCTTATAGATAGAAATTTATTTCTCACAGTTCTTAGGACTAGGAAATCCAAGATCAAAGCACTGGCAGATTTGGTATCTGATGAAGTCTTACCTGCTAAATTACCATCTTTTTGTTACAACCTTGTATCAGAGAAGGGGCAAGGGAACTTTCTCATCCTTCTTTTATAAGGGCACTAATTCCATGCATGAGGGTTCTACCTTCATGACCTAATCACCATCCAAAGGCCACATCTCCTAATACTACTATCACCTTGGGGGCTACGATTTCAACGTGTGAATTCCGCCTATAGCACTAAGCAACACTGACAAGTGATAAAGAAGATCCTTAGTTGGTAACTTGCATCTGAATTGGGAGAGACTAAATGAACTCTGCAAGACCTGATCGCACAATGTAGCTGTAGTTTTCCCTGAGTGTGGTGACTCTTGTCATTGGAATGTCCCTTGGAGACCTCGAAAGCCTATCAAGTTTTTACAGGAAATATGTAGCTACTGTGAGATATGAGGCTTCAAAGCCATGATAGCTCTTCCCTGCCCGTTGTGTTTCTCTTGCCCATGCACCAGAGCTGTGCTGATGCAAGGACCCCCACTGGACAGGAGTGCCTGACACTGCCCTGAGAAGAGCTGTGGTTCCTGCCTGACGCCCTCCACAATAGCTGGAGCCAAATGCATCCTCCGAGAATCTTTTCTTTTTTTAGATTTTATTTTTTTCAATTACAGTTGACATTAAATATGATTTTATATTAGTTTCAAGTGTACAGCATAGTGGTTCGACATTTATATAATTTATGAAGTGATCCCCCCAATAAGTCTAGTTAACCACTTGGCACCATACATAGTTGTTGCAATATTATTGACTATATTCTCTATGCTATAGTTTGTGTCCCTGTGACTATTTTGTAACTACCAATTTGTTCTTCTTAATCCTTTCACCTTTTCCAGCCCCCAATCCCCCTCCCTTCTGGCAACAATCACTAATTCAAAAAGATATATACACCTCTATGTTCATTGCAGCATTATTTACAATAGCCAAGATATGGAAGCAATTTAAGTGCCCAGTAATAGAAGATTGGATAAAGATGTGATACATATATACAATGTAATATAACTCGGTCATAAAAAATAATGAAATCTTACCATTTGTGACACCATGGATGTACCTGGAGGGCATTAGTGAAATAACTCCTCTGATAGTCTTGAGTTTTAACGTTTAATTGGCTCTAACAAGATCCCCTGGTGGACACTGCAGATACACAAACACACATTTCCCTATTACTTTAGAAAAAGCAAATTGTAACATAGAGGCTGCTTGGGAACCCATTTTTATCACTTAAAATATGATGGCCATTTTTCTGGTATTAAATACTCCATATTATTTGCAATAACTGTATAAGAGCCATTGAATGAACCTACTATAATTTACTAAAGTTGATGTTGGACATAAAGGTTTTTTCCTAGATTTTTGCTATTTCAAACCACACTTAAGAAACACATATGATACTAAATAGTTTAATATATCCATGATTATTTCAAAGCAATATTCCTAGAAAATGAGAATGTCATATTTACTCTGCTTGGCTTCAGGCTAGTCTTGTAATTACTACAAAAACCCTCTGACTATTACTTTAAAGTGAATGTTCTTTTTCTGCTCTTCAATTCACTAAGGCCTTATCCTTACCTATTTTTCAACTGTCTAGTAGTAATATCAACTAGGTAGTCAATATTATTTTCCAGGAACTTTCCATACAATAAATCCACTTGATCAAGGCAAATATACTGCTTAACGGCTTTATAAATCTAATGGCCATGGTTTGGGAATTAGAGTTAAGGAATAAAATAAGTGTCTAGCCTATACATTTCTCTTTCCTTGCCAGTGAAATTGGAACAGGGAGAAGTTTCCTTAGTTCCTGAAGCATGTTTATAAACCACTTCTAAAATTGGAAGTAATTTATGACTGAACGTTCTGTACAATACAGCTGTGTATCCATATGGCCCTGGTGCTTTATTACCTGATATGTCTTGTAGGGCACTTTTAAAAATTTTCTTTTCATCCACAGAGCTTATTTAATTTCCCTTTGCATCTGGCCTCAATAATTCCAAAACTCTATTTCATCCTCATGGCAAACACACAAAATAAATCCCATAATCCTACGTGCTATCTTCCACGGGTCATATTTATAAGGTCCATAAATCAAGGAGAAGCTTTGAAAAGGATTTTTTCTTAAATTCTATTTAGAATTTGTACATCCTGTGCATGAGCTAAACTTTTACTGACATTGAGGTTGGCTTTTGTTCCAAGGTGGGATATGCCTTTTTAGAATCACAAAACTATCTACAAAGAAGTTGCCAACATCCTACAAAAACTTCTTTAAAAAGAGATAATTTCTAGAGAGTTACAATATTTCAAGGGGTGACATGAGCAGGTCAATTTAACAAGCATTTATCAGGCTTTCTCTGACTTCAGACCTAATAATATTGAGGAAATAATGATTGTCTTTTGTTCCAACAAGGCTAATATGGAGGGCTATCTCCTGGAAAGACCAGGAAGCCTGAGCCGTGTAGCTGCCAGGTGTGTGCTGTGATTAATTATGCGAGTGGACCAGTGTGGGAGCCTTGGTACAAGACCCTAGGGACAGTCTTTGAGTGCCCTCACTCCCACACTCCACTGCACCTGAGACTTAAGGACATAGCCATGAGAGAGGCAAAAGGGTAAAATTATTTTTAATGTCTCTTAGAAGTCCCAATGAGGGGAACCACATATTCGTTGTGAATGCAAAAAGACAGTATACTTGTGAAATGGTGTAACTTGGACACTGGACTCAAGCAGACTCTGAGGAAATAGTGCCGATTATGTTGGCGGGGTGGCAGACCCACGTCAGAGAGTGATGGAGAGGCCGCGATCTGCTTGGGTCACTCCACTGCCCACATCCCCACCAATGAAACCAGACCACCCCTTAGTCTTGATGCCTGGCCAACGAAGTGATTCTCCCCCAAAGCCGGTGTGTTTCCTGAGTTTAGGAAAGGTGGGGGTGGAGTGCTTCCTACATCACTAGGGCACAATATTGCACATTTTAAAGTAAACCTGAACCACAAGACTGGAAGCCACCTATTTGAGGTTTGCTTTTAGTTTTCTTAAATGACAAGGGAAAGAAGTTTGAAGGATCTAAATTTTTTATAATGTTCTCTTCAACTCAAAGAATTTAATTCAATAGCTAATAATGCCTACCATTATTTATTTAAGGCTCATCCTTTCTAAGAACAGTGGTAAGCATATCATAAGTAACATCTCATCTACTAAATATCAGAAGTAACAGAGTATAAAAGTTAAATAGTATAAAACTATAAGATTTACCTCAAGAAGTCCTTGTGAGCAAGAACTATTATTCACCTTTGTATCCTTGAGATAGTACTGGGTATAGAGTGTCCACTCAATATATTTTTTTAAACTAAATGATCTAAAGTTATGCCTATTTTAAGCAATGGAAAAGTCCTCCAAAGAGAAGAAAGTCTTGCAATTTTGTAATTCAGTGTTTATTTTTAGTAATGCAAATGACATCATAGAAGAGTTATATCCCCTACGTATAATTCTACATGCTTTAAATATGATATCTCGGAATTCAAAAATCAAGGCCTGAACCTGCTCTAGAAAAGGAAGTATTTACTTCCTTGCTAAGAGTGGATTTATAAAACTTCCTGCAATGGAGCAATACCCAAAGTATATTCCACAGAACACCAGTTCTACAGGTCACTATTAGGTGGGGTATACAACCAGCTATTCGCCTAAAATGGGTTCTGTGGTCAAATTAGAGTGGGTAATGCTAGGCTAAGAACAATTAAACTAGTTTGTTTGCTGGAATACATGTAGGAATCTCTACTGCCCTATGAGCACTGCAAACCTTCCCAAAGAGCCTATGGGCTGAGACATTTCTCATATTCACTTGTGCATGAAACTGCTTTTTCATAATACATCTTGAGAAATATTAATTTACTGAACCCACTTTGGAAAACGCTGGCCCAGGTCCGTAGTGCCTCTCTACTTTTGTCTCCAATGGTATTCTTTAGGTTCCACTTTCCTAACTGGCCGTCCATTTTTAGGAGCTAGGACTCTTCTGTTTGTGGTTTAGAATATTAGAAGAAAAAGAGGCAAAAAACCAGGTCCCAGAATCATAACTTCTTGAGCACCATTTGCTACTGATGGAACTGAGATGCCTTCAGACTCACTGGGAACAATAGACAAAGATGAAAGGATAATTGAAGCAAGGGGAAAAGAGAAAGAGGATCTAGGAGAAGAGGGAGAAAAGAGAAAAATGAAAAGACAACATAGAAAAGAATGCATGGTGAGAAGGTAGGTGAAACCACAAACTGTTAACACCTGTCTTCCACATTAGCACAATAATCGCAGTGTTGGGTTCAGTTTAAGCTGTCAGAGAGGTGGCATTCCTGCAGGAGCCGCTGAGAGTGGCCTGAAGAGTAGCCCTTCCCCTAGGCCCTCAGCCTCTTAGCCTTGGCCGCCTGAGTCAAGGGAAGTCATCTGAATACAAAGCAAATCTTTGCCATCAGTGTGATGATGTATTCTCAATGCTTCTTACTGTGAGGGAGTCCGCTGTTTTGAATGAACAATATACTATTTACTAAAATGATTTGATCTTGACGAAAACAAAAGCACACAGAGGTTGAGTGCTGGGCAGAGACCACGTCTATTTGGTTTTAGAACCTCACATTCATAGATGTTCAGAGTTTAAGTCCCTTGGAGGAAAGCTTGTTTTGGTGACTGTCCTGCAAGTGGTCCCCAGAGGTGGGTGTTTTATAAACATTGCTCTTTATCTGAAAATCATTAAAGGTAAACCCCCATCTCACCTGTTTACTATGGCTTCCTGTCAGGAAGACAGTCTAGATAACTTTTGGGGAGCCTGTGAACTGTTAACTAAAATATTTGCACTGACAGTATCAGATGCAAGCTGAGAAACTGGGGATGCTATCTGCAATAGTGACACCTAGTGGCTGCTAAGACCTACTGCACCGCTGTAAGGCCGAAAATAAGGCCGGGTTTTGTAAACGATAAATATTTGGTGACAACGTAAACGAATAACAGGAGTTCTGGAAAAGAACCCCAGAAATATTATGTTTTAACCACCTCCACTCAAAGCTTATATTTCGCACCACATTAAACATTACGAGAAAAGAACTATCGTGATATAAATTTTTGTTTCTACAGGGAAAGTAGCTAGGGAAATATCAATTATTTTGATTAAAAAGGGTGTAGCATGTCTCCAAGTGATGTTTTAGGTAAGATTTGTTTTCCGTGGTCTGCCCTCAGTTCTCCTCACTCACACATCTGATGGGTGGCAGCCAGGCAGCCCTGCTCATATCCCCCACATCATGGACTTTGAAAATGAAATGGACAATAAGCATTCTCTCCCGAGAAACCTAGAACTGGGAGAATGTCATTTATATGGAAAGTTGAAGATGGAAGTACCCATGAGGTAGAGGAGTAATCAGAATGGGCCCTGCACACAATAAAGTTCTGAGGAATCAGGGTTTGTGAATACACAGACAAAGCTGGCCAAGAGAAAGAAGGATGAATCAATGTCCAAAGAGAGGCCACAAAGCATGAAGAAAAGAAAGGAAATCCATGTAGAGGGAAGAGGACAGAGGTGACCGTCCTTGGTTCCTGCCCCTCGATGGGCCTAATTGTACTTTAATTTAAAAAAAGTCACAGAAATAACAAAAAATTACTCTAAAAGGCTCAATTCTTTCTGTGCTGGCGCTTGTTTAGAGTCAAACTGAACACATTCAAGCCCACGCATCCATCTTCCCTGCTCCACCCTGCCAAACCTGCTCTCCCCTATATTGCCAACTTCCTCCCAGGAGCCTAAGCTAGATACTTAGGAGTCACTCTGGGTCCTCTTTCATGTTCCATATCAGATCTGGTGTCACTAAATCTGTTTCACTCGGAATTGAGGAAGCAAAAATATTAGCCACTACTATAGGCAAAATGTTTGTTCCCCTCCAAAATTTATGTGTTAAAACCTAACCCCCAATGTGATGGCATTTGGAGGTGGGACATTTGGAAGGTGCTTAGGTCATGAGATTAGTGCTTTTATAAAAGAGACCCCCAAGAGCTCCCTTGCCTCTTCCATCATGTGAGGACACAGCAAAAAAAAAAAAAAAAAAAGAAAGGTCTTGAACAAGTAAGTGGGCCCGCATTATACATAGAATTTGCAAGCATCTTGATCTTTGGCTTCCCAGCCTCCATAACTAAGAGAAACAAATATCTGTTGTTTATAAGCCGCTCAGTCTGTGACATTCTGTTACAGGAGTCCAAAAGAACTAAGAACCAAACTTTGTATAGTTTTCTCACACATTGCTTCAAGCCTTTGGCCTAAAATAGAAATGCTTCTTAGATTTAACACATTAAATCTAGTCAGCTCTACCACTATTGTTGACAATCAACATCAATGAGCATTTTTTTCTATTGTAAACTGATATAGCAATAAATCAAAATTGTTTTGGTCTTAAGTCAACATTTATTTAACCAACAAATAATTTGACTAAATAACATGTGTCAGGCACTCTGCTGGGCATAAAGATAAGAAATATGATTCAAATAACTCATGTTTTGAAGAGACATACTTTCAAATTAATTACAATTAAGTGATATGCATGCTATAATAAATGTCTTAATGAAAAACGAGAGGTAATAGAGGAAAAAACAATGAATGCTACCTAAGAAATAAAGATGCAAAAAGGATGTGAACCTTTGGAATCAAAGTTATCATAAAAAAAAGTTAGGAATATAATTTTTTGTCTGCTGTTATGAAATAAGAAGGAAAAACTGATCCTAACATGATTTTTCTGTAAATAATGTGACTGCACATAAAACATAAATAAATATTTCCCAGCTTTTCAGCATTATCCCATAAAAATGGTGGCAAAATAGGGAAGAGATGAGATTTGGCTTTTTCAAGAAGAAGGTGGTAAAGCCAATCGTGCTTGAAATTCTTCCATTGAGAGGACCAGAAAGCAGAATAGATAGGTCATGCGCTGTACCCTAATGACCTATGCCTTACCCCACTGACCTGTGCCACATCCCAAGCCTCCATGCTCATACTCCCATCATAATAATGGTAGGAAACCCGGAATCCTTGTGTAGAGATGGAGGCGTGCAGGAAAAAGTGCCCACTGGCCACTGTAGAAGAGAACAAATCAGTTGAGAATTTTTCCATGTATCAAAGATGAAAAGGACAAATAACCACGGGCATGTTGTATTTACCTTGGCCAGGTTTGTGTCACAATGGGCATCGAGGCAAAAGGACACAAAGTACGCAGCATTTTGTACAAGCACGTTTTCTGAAAGGAACAGACAATATACTGGGATTCATATTCTCTCACCAGGTTCAGGGCCAGCTTGGTAGGATGGTGGCCATACTGTTACCCGAATCATCCCCCCTCCTCCCTAACCCATCAGTCAGGTTCTTCATTACTCTTTCGAAGATCATGGTTCTCAGAACCACATCAAAAGCAGTTATTTAATATCCTAAAAGGAGAACCAAGGAGATGAGAAAGAGAGTGAGGCAGGCATTGAAAGCTTCCTTTATTTGGGATGTGAAATGGCACATGAGGTGTATTAAGTTAAGTGACTTTCCACCTGACCTTTGGAGATATTATGCCCCCATATAGGGGAGCTATCATCTTCCTCCTTTAGGGTGGGAATATGACAATTAACACAGTGATATGGAATTTGAATAGAAAATAAATTGTGCTAAATCTCACATATGGTGTCCTAAAAATGTCCAAAATGATGTCATCCAAAGCGGGGTAAGGGAGACTACAATTAGATGGATGAGAAAGAGGCAGGCGAGAAAACAGATTAATGATGCCTTTGACACAATCAGCCTGAGAGGAATATTGGTTTCCATGACAACCAAACCATTTAACCTAAATTAACAAAGCCGTTACAAAAGAAAAACTTAAAAGATGGGGAGGGGAAAACCCAGTGCATCCTCTTTGGGGAAATTAAGTAGCCTGTCCCACCAGCGCCTGTGAGAGGTATGTGTGTTAACTACATATCCGCAGGGCGTGTATTCTCCTACCCTCTCTGGTTCCTAGTAATTAGTTTTCAGAAGCAATCCAGAGACGCTGAGAAATTGCAACTAATTACTCTAGTTTTCTGATAGAACAGCCTTATTATCTTGACACAGGCTTAGCTAAACAACAAGGACTAGGAATAGACAAAATGCCACTTCTTGCTTTTCCCAAACTTTGTGTTGGTGTCCACACCTGCCACGTTCACATCTTGGAACCACTTTCTCTGAATTAGGTAGGTCAGGCCGCATTCTGGAATTTTGTTTCTAGCAGAGAATAGCTGCTTTTACAATGAAACACATAGGCCATTCACGATGAGACAGGTTCAAACCAAGTAATAAAATGTTTATGCGTAATTTAATGTCTCCTGTGTAATGAAAGGAATTCTATTTTCCTGAGTCACTTTTAAGACAGTGTAGAACTATCCCCAAATTTTCCTGTCCGTGGTGAACTTGTCTGAGTCACGGTGAACATGAATGGTGGTGAATCTAACAGAGAGAGGAGAGTGGGGAGGGAGCAGTGCAGTTCATCTTTATTAGTTTCTAATTCTCCATTACTCATTCCGGCATCACTCCTCCATTTCACTGAGCCTGAAGATGGCTGGGGAAGGGAGACTTTTGTTGAAATGCATCTTTGTTGTCTCTGTTAAAAATATATCTAGCATGGTTAGTCTACTGCCAACATAAACGAGAAAGAAAAAAATAGGAACCCTAATAATATTGAGAGCGCTGTCAAGTCTCAGCATTTCTTATAGGTGATATTTTCTGCCGTTTTTATGAAAATATATGTATTATTATAATCAATTAAATTATGTTAAACCCTGGTTAATACATATTAAATTTTATGAAAACTACATTAAGACTTTAAAAAGTAAAACTCAAGCTTCCACCAAGTCATATTTTAGTAGTTAAATCTCAGAGGGAGGAAACATGCACATTGGAATTAAAACAAAATAAATTTAAATTTTTATTTAATTTAAAAATATCCACGCAGCATCCACATACGCATATCTCATATTTCACAACTTATTTGTAAATTCGACTCATATTTTGCTTCTAATGATGGAGATGAGAAAAATCATCTGTGAAACGGAAGTGCTGTTAACGTGGCAGATGAAATGAGTACCTCGTAGTTTAAATTTAGCCTTTCACTTTTCACATGCTATTGGTTCCTTTTATTTTTTCCTTTATGAATTGCCTGTGTCCATTTGTCTTTGCTAGAGTCAGAATTTTTCTTATGATTGTTATTGATATATTAAAATATTAACACTGTTAATCTTATTCCTGCCATATTTATGAAAAAATATTCCAAATTATTACTTTTTGATTTTATGATATGTTTTGGCGTAAAAAGGTTTGCATTTTCATGTAGTAAAATCTGCCGGTATTTTTCTTTGTTTTCACCTTTTACACATAGAAACTTCAAAATCCTTAAAGCAGTTCAGTATTCATGTATATTTAATGTAGATTTGGTTCATCTAGGATTTATTTTGATGTATGGATCTAACTTAATATTATGTGCATAATCAATTACCTCAATACTTGTTTGTTGAGATATAATTTATGTAACATAAAATTCACTATTTGAAAGTGTATAAGTCAGTGATTTTTAGTATAGTAACATTGTTGTGCAGCCATCACCACTACCTAATTCCAAAACATTTTCATCACCCCTAATAGAAACCCTGTATTAGGAGTCACTCCCTGTTCTATCCTTCCTCCAACTTCCATTAACCACTAAGCTACTTTCTATCTGTTCTGGACATTTCACAAGTAATAGAATCATACAAGATGTGCCTTTTGTGTCTGGCTTCTTTCACTTTGAATAATATTTTCAAGATTCATCCATGGTGTAGTATGTATCAGTAATTCATCCCTTTTTTGGCTGAGTGATGTTCCATTGTATCAGTAAACCATATTTTTATCAGTTGGCGGACATTTGGGTTATTTCTACTTTTTAACTGTTATTAATAATGATGTTATAAGCATTCGTGCACAAAGTTTCTGTGTGGACATGTGTTTTTAATTCTCTTGGGCATATACCTAGTATTTTGTTCATAATCTCTTTCCCACTGATTTGTGATTCTTTTTTTTTTTAATCATATATTTAAATTCCTATTTATGTGAGGATTGGTCTCAGGGCTCTCTAATCTTTTCCACTGTCTTGTCACTTCTTTTGCAAATACAAACATTTTCAATTTTAGTAGCCTTATGTTTTATTAGCTCATAGGGCAAGTCATCTTTAATTTTTTCCTTTCTTAATTTCTCAACTATTATCGTCTCCTTATTTTTCACTGTCAACTTTAGAATCATTTTGTCACGCCTCTGGTATTTTGATTGGGAATGAGAAATTAATTTGGAAAATTGATTTTGTAATAATTCATCTTTCTACCCACAAACATGGTGTATCTCTTATTTAAAACTTCTACTGTATCTCCCACAAAACTGCCGTAACTTTCCTCACATAGGACTCACCCATTTCTTAAGGGAGTAACTAGATTCTCTAACTCCTGAGGAAGTGACAGTAGGACTCAGTTAATGAGAGGACATTGACCAAGCAAGGACATGAGGGAAGACTACTCCTGGCACAGCAAATGATGAGAGCAAAGGCTCTGAGGGGAACACAAGTCAGCATATCACAGCAACAGAGAAAAGGTGAGCGAGTGCAGCTGGGACACAGTGAGCAAGGGAAGAACAGGAGGAGTTAAACTCAGACTTAGGCAAGGCCCAGAGCACGTAAGGCCTTGATGGTCACAAATGGAGCTTGGACTTTTGCCTCAGGCAAGTAGGAAACCACAGGAGATTTTAAGGCAGGCGTTGACACGATCTTGCATGTCCCTGGTCCAACTAGGAAGTGACTCTCTCAGCATGGTCACATAGCTTTCTGCCCCATGGCCAGGGGCAAGACTCAAGAGCCAGAGGGAAACATCAGGGCGCTAGAAGCCAGTCTATAAACACCTTCCTTGAGTGGGTTCATCAGGACCACTAACTGCCACTGTCCCCCACAGGTCACCCACCACCACTCACACATGTACTGTGCTGGAGGCTGGTCCTGAAGCCATCAGCACCACCAGCGGGAACTGTAGGTGCAGAGGTCCCCATCTGCCTACTCAAACACCTACTAAAAAGCCCACACGACGACTGTACTCATCAACACTTCCGGAGAAAATCTAGTCAGCAGTATACCCCTCTCAACTGCTCCTCCATGCTTCTCCCTCAAGCTGCTCCCAGACGGAGCATTGCAAAATGGGGACTTCCAATACCTAGAAAGCTGCCAGAAGTCACTGAAGCCACTCACAACCCTTAAGGGCTTTGTTGCAGCTTCTTACTCTTCCAGCTGGAAGCTGCCATCTTGACAGTGGTTATTTCTTCGACTTTCAACATCACTGTTGTCCCAGGCATCAACTTGCCTAAAGGAATTTGCCCTGGTAAAACACTTCAGGTACATGCGACCAGGAATAGCCCAGTGAGCTGACACCCTCTCGCCTGGCTAGGGAAGCTGAAGGTGCTGCCAGATTGAGGGAGTAGGCCCACAGTTAGATAGGTTTTGGATTAGAGACAATTTTTACTCAGATCCTTCTTAACCTCCTTCTAGTGAGCCTTCCTGACTGAAGCTTGAAAGCTAAAAAACTGCATTTACCAGATACCCTTGCTGCTAGGGTAGATCTGGGTACAAATTCAGGTAGACATCCTAACAGGAGATTTGAAGGGAGAAGTGAGGCAGACCCCATCATCCTAAAACTTTGGGCCTTTCCTACTAGCAAGCAAAGTTGTGAGTAACGTGGGATATTTCTGCAGCACAGTCTGTGTACCGTATCTAGAGAGAAAATAATAATCTGAACCAGGATTACAGTGACACAGCTTGTGTTTTTTTTGTTTGTTTTTGTTTTTTATTTTTTTTAACTAAGAGTTAAATATGGTAGCCTCCACCTTCTTGAGTATGTCCCCTGGTATGTCACCTCTTCCATGTTGGAGAGTCATTCCTGGAGGCCGAGCCTAGAACCGACTTCTCCATCCTTCTAATGATTTTGTAAGCATCTAGTTTCCTCTATTAAGTCCTTTTCTTCTTAAAGTAGTTAGAATGATTTCTGTTGAATCTCAACTGATATTCAAATAGCAACAACAACAAAAATTGATCTACCACGAGAGAACCAGAATAGGTTTATCTCCTCAGCAATTCCCACAAGAGCCTATTTACCTTGCCTAGTGAAACCATTTTGTCAGGCCACTGTGCTATAGAAGAAACTGCCTCTACTTGCCACCTTCCCTCTCTACATTCAGGCTTAGTTATCTGTCAATGTGGAGGAGACTTCTAGGCTTCTCTTCTCCAGCTATTCCATGTAATCCTCCCAGAAGGCAACCAGCCTGAAGTCTACCAAGCAGAGAAGTGTGTCCAGAAAAGGCTCCTGATAACAGTAATGAGTCAACATATGTTGAATGCCCTTGCTTTGCCAAGGCTGCTTGCAAGAGACTACAAAAGTTCTGAAAGTTCCTGCTTCAGACAATTTTCAGTATAAAGCTAATCATGCAGGAGACCAAGAGGTAGCCATCAAACTGTCCCTGCTGGTCAAATCTCTGTTGACTTTGAAAGAGGAAGAGAACACTACAGTGTTTTGCTCCAGTTGGAATACAGCAGAAGGCTTGACAAAGTGGACTTAGATGTGGGCCTGAACCTGCTGCCCCTGCAGCTCTCAAATCGAAGAGAGACTTTCAGTAGGACGACCTCCTCCTGGAGATGAACTCCATGCAGCTGTAAGGCAAGTGGGAAAGCAGGAAAGCCATAGGGCACCCCATTCAATCTTGGAGTGATCAGAAAGTTTCTTCACAAAGCAAAGAGACTCTTTGTGGGCGCATGTATGTGTATGTGCGTGTGTGTGTGTGTGTGTGTGTGTGTGTACTCTTGTGCACACAAGAACACAGAACACATGCATGTATATATACTTTGTATTGATAGTGATCTTAGAAGAAAAAAATCTCTGGGGAGCTTTGGAACTCCAGGTAAATGCTATCTGGCAATGTGCATTTTCCCCTTTGGCCAACAGGCTATCTTCAGAATTTAAGTCTATAGTATTAGTATACAAAGATATCAGAGACACCTCTTTTGATGAAGTACAGTGAATTGAATTTTGTTGAATTAGGTGTGAACCTGGGTTTTTGAGAGAACTGGTTGGGTATTTGTGACTCTGTGGTCTGGCCCAGGAAAACCTAGCCACTCTAGATAAGTGCCATGTTGACCCCTGGTCAGTCCCACTACAGGGGCCCTCCATCCCTCTCCTGGGGTATCCTGAAATAATAGACACACTCTGGGCTGTGCTGCTGTGTGACCTGCCCAATGTTCCACTAGCAGAACCATCGGCCTGAGAAGATGGTGCTAATAATTCACACTTCTGAGTTTTGTCTATGAGAGTCCCCTCCCCCAACATGTCTCTACAATGCAGGGCTTGACTTCGAAGGCTCAGTGCTATTACCTATATTCCTTACTTTCTGCCCTTCTCCATTGGGTCAAAAGGTGGAGGTAGATGGTGATAACATTTGTTTTATTTAACTTATATCTGATAAGCTGGGTTTTCTGAGTAAGACCTGCTCACAAAAGAAATCTTGGGACTAGGAAACAAAAACTTATATCCATTGACAACTGACAGGAAATGTTACATGAGATCCTTTCCCTGAATCAAAGGGAATGTCCTAGTTGTAGGCTTTCTCCTCTTTTCTCTGTATTTCATTTTTGATATTTGTGTTTTCTTCTATAAATAGCTATTTTTATTCTATTGATTTTGCATAATTGCCTACAATTTAAAACCCTTCTTTCTCATTTGGTGTCTGGTCTTTCATACTCAGCATTATTTGAATGATTTGGTATACAAAACAAAACACAGCATAGAGAAAAGTGTACATTTGCTTAACAACAACAAAAATAATAGCCACTGCAATCATCAATCATCTACATTGGACACAAGTTGAAGTCCCAAACCCAGGAACTTAATGATGGGATAGAAGGACCTAGAAAGTTCCCAGCTTTCCTTCTATTACTCATTTGCCAGCCTGTAAAGATCAGAAGCACAACTTACCTTTGTAAATGTGGTGCCCGGGCAAGGTGTAACAGAGTTAGTTCTGTGAAATCCTGTGTGCAGGGCTCTTATTCAATAAATGTCTGAACTACAACCCAGAACAAGGAAGCACAACCTCAATCACTGTTCCAGGAGACAGCTTGGAAGCCTCGCCTGAGTGCAATTACCAGTTCTGTGAATCATCTATGTCATTCTGTAGCTACAAGTCCAACAGAGATAAGGAGAGAAGTAGCCTTAGCTTCATCTCCAGGTCCTCCCCAAGGAGAAGCCATTACCAGAAGAGATAAAAGCAGCTGGAGAGTCAGGGATTGCTCACCATAATCATGGGAGAACCAGCAAGAGGCAGTCATGAGAGGATAGTTGGTAGCTGGCTGACTGCTAGAGGCCATCTGGAAAAAGCAACAGCTGGTCTTGAAACAGGAGACTTTTTTCTTTGAAATAAGCTTTACAGACCTTTCCGTCAGAGGGCAGAAGATTGCACCAATACATCAAGAAACCAATTTCATAATGAAACAAGTGAGAAAGGAAATGAGAAAATCAAATCTATCACATTCCCTAAAATTTTGGAAGACTTCCAATGATCACTTTTAGGAGGATGAAAATTGAGCATCAAATGTTAATGGAAAAATCATTATAGGGGACATGGAAAAAGGAAGTTCATCTGGAAGGAAGGATGGAACAGCTGTTGAGTTTATGCTTCCCTGTGGCTTGTACGTTGAATAAATAAAAGCCATAAAAATGGATTGTAAGTCTAGGAGATTATATCGACGTGGCATTCACTCATTGCTTGATAACCAATGGCTGACATGGAGTTCTAACATCAATTATTTGTGCTCACTTATTCCCCACATCCTACACAATATCACTCAATAATGACTATCCAGCCACAGATTTTGTTAATAAAAACGTGGACGCTTACTATTTTTTGATGTGTTTGGGACACAGAATTCCCCTAGAAAGATGAGGAGGGCATCCAGGAGGCACAGAGGGGTACACCAGCCCACCTCATGGCCCCCGTCATCTCACTTTCTACAACAATATTTAAAGATAGCCTTGGTGCCTCCTCCACACTGCACTCTCCCCCACCAAAAAAAAAAAAAAAAAAAAAAAATTGCAGAATTAAGATGTGGAAGCTGAGACCACACTAAAACCACACTGCAGCTAAAGTAATTTTAAGGCTATGTACAGAGATTGCTAAAGTCTGAGGTACCGATTCTGGTCCTGAAAAGGAATAAAACTAGATGTTTAAAAGAGTATCACATCAGTAACTGTCTTATTCTATAGATGAGCTACCCAGAAGCTTCCAAATGCAAGGCTCCTTTCCAAAAGCCACAGTTTTGACAGAACTTCATGCAATTTTTAAAAGAAGCATTTATCTTTCTGCCAACTAGGAAATCACGTTTGGGGGTCAAAGTTTGCCTGATTTGGCCTTAGGAAGATCACCTGGTTGAGAAAAGGTGGAGGAATGTGTCCTGTTCTTACTACATAAAAGTTATGTATAGATCTGTGACAGGTATTAGAGAAAAAAGAATCCCCCAAGGCACTGAAATGTCAGAAGGTACCTCGTTCCTACCAGATTAACCAGCACCCTAAATATTTACATGGTCTGCTGATGGATTGAACTTGTAGTGGGAAAAGTGAGAGAAAATGGTCAAATACTAAGTAATGGGAGATTTCCTAAATGATTATGTTGTCATCATTCCTTGAACAAGCGATTCCACGTCTCTTCAGAGAAGCCATTTTGTGGACAAAAGGAAGAGTGTTTAGCTCTGTCCCTACATTAGTTGCATTATCATCATTTTTATCTGTGTTCACCCAGTTTATCAAATAGGTATTTTGCCAAATTAAGATTTATTTATCTGATAATGGAAGGGAAGTCAGAAAATAGTTGGTGTCTCAGGACTTTAAAAGATCACATGTTTTTAATCTGGGTTTTAAGAAGCGTTAGTGTTTTATACACTTCAGACACAGAAAAAAAGTAAAAATAAAACATTTTCTCTTTTAATAAAGAAAAATATAAAGTCCCCAAAATATTATTTAAATGATTGCTTTTAATTTGCACATAGATGTGTTCTGTTTAAAAGTAGTAATAGTTTAGTAACGTAAACCATTGTGAAGAAAAAAGAAAAAGAAAATGGGAACTTTAAGAGCTAGAATGAGCTCTTCTTATTTTCCATTTAATATTTGGGTAGGAACAATTCTTGGAAACGATCACAAACACAATAATTACCGGCTTAACTCTAAATAGATTTGCAGTCAGTTCTTTTCATGTTATTTTTGGCATTCTGGCTGTAGCAGTGGCATGCCGTAATATTGATATAACTGGATTCTCAGAAAACAAGATTTGTGACAATTTGCTGCATTCTGCTCCAGAGACAATCTGAGCCTTTCAAAGTGAGGCTAAAAATGGCACACAAATCTTCCCCGTCACAGCTGCTTCTTGTTTAATGTTGTCAAATTTTCTTAATTAAAACTTAGATTTTATGTTTGGCTTTTTATTCCCTATAAAGCTCAAATCACACTTTGCCTCTTTAAGATATATGAGAGTCTGCAAAAAGCCAGATGAAGGCCCTAATTGTTTTATTGGAAGAGCTCATTTTTAAGTTTGCTTAATATTATTCATCTATATCCCACATTCCCACCCATGGGTTCCACAAAACACACTTTATCCTTTATCTGTTTAATATAGTCCTCCTCGGGTTTTTGTTTTTACACTAGCTCAAGTTGATTTCTTTACTCCCAATCCAAAGAGCTGTAACTAATGTGTTCCCAAATCCAAGCTGCTCATGCCAAAACACAAGAGACAAACATAAAAGCATGGGACGCATTGGGAAAACCATGGTGGATCCAGCCCAAAGTGGGATGTGGCAGAAACAATCTAACTGTTGGCCACACCCATTTCTCTCTGCACCTACAACTAGGCTACATTTCTCTGCTTCTTTTGTCATTAGGCCAAACAAATTGACTGAGCTCTAGCCAGTGGAATGTGAACAGCCGATATGCACCACTTTCCTCACGTAACCCTCTAGACTTTTCCCCTTTCAGCAACTTGATGCAGAAGAGCTGAGTGACCTTAGCAGCTATGCATTGAAGATGGCAGAACCACAAGACTAGAAGAACCCAAGTTACTGAAAAACAACATGAAAAGCCACCCACAGGTAGGAACACCTGGTTTGTGATAGATATTAGTGTTCCCTAACTCATACAGGGGAGGAGTGGGGAAAAGGATTTTATCCTGGATGAGCGCATTGTGGTTTTAGCATAGCTCCTCCTTTGGTCCTCCTTAGAGCTGAAAAAGGTTGTGGAATCGTCCCCATTTTACCGAGTGGTTAGGCAAAGTTCAGAGAAGTTGCTGAAGAGGGGGATTACGTGCCACTACCTAGCCAAGTTGTCTCAAATACAGACCTCCTGATTTTCAGAGACCATTTTTTTCTGCACTATGTTACACTGAATGCTAAAGATTCCTCTTTAAACTAAACCTATTAACAGCTAATCTCAATCTCAAGAACTATTAGATTATAATATGAAGAAGAAGGCACTACTCCCTCAAGGAAACTGTGCCATCTCATTTATCTCATGCCCTGTGCTCAGCCAAGAACGTGAGACAAAATAGGGCCTTCATATGTAACCGTAAAGGTTTGTAAAAAAAAACAAAAACAAAAACAAAACAAAAAAAAAACATGGACGATAGACTAGTGTTTACCAGAGGGAAAGGGGGAGTAGATGAGGTAAAAGAGATCAAATATGTAGTGACAGAAATTTAACTATGGGAGATGAACATACAGTGTAAATCTATATATGTCTTACTGTTAAAATATACAGCTGAAACTTATCGGATTTCGTTAACCGATGTCACCGTAACAAAAAGTCTTACCAAGAAACAAAAATTCAGATACATTACACAATTAAAGATCAGCAAAATAGATGTTGTGTACATGTTTCACATGTAGACCAAACAGAATAAGACTGTAATTCCATCAAGTGTAATTTATTTAAATAACAATTCAATTGCACATCATTGGTAAACCAGTTGCAGCAATATGAAAATATAGAATTCTGAAGATATCTGGCAACTTAAACATGCATCTAATAATGCAGAGTATTCTGTAATATTAAGAAATGAAAAATAAAGCATTGACTCCCAAGTTGGGATGATTTATTCACACTTAAAAATACAATTCCTAAGACGACATCTGTTTTCAAAATGTCTTAATCTTAAAAATAGGCTACGGAACTGTCATCTTCAGGATGAAAATTTAGATCTCATATCAGCATTAGCTTACAAATCATAGATGATATTAACACAAAATCAGCTAGCAAATACAGTTGGGAACACAGTTTTTATGTTAAAAATATGAGTTCACAGTTTTCTTCTTTCTTCTTGACTTATATTGATAAAATGCTTTTATAGCTACAATCGATTTCAGTTTCTGGTACCAGAGCCAATGCCTACTTGATCAGCAGATGGATGCTACTAACACATTCATCTTACATAGAACTCACACATCTTCAACTTCTAAAAATGTTTTGCTCTGTAAAACTGTGACCACTGGGAATGGAAAAGATAGGAGACTAAGTCTAAATGTAATGAGAGTGAGATACAATGCTGACAGTTTTTTCTAATAAAACATTGAATTATAAAGTAGATATAGGCAGCTTTGATGATTCAACAGGAAACCGTACATTAATTTACAAAACACTATGGCCTCTATTTTTGTTTAATTCAAATTAAAGTGAAAAATACACATTATCAAAGAATTTCAAAATCCCCCTACATGTCAGGGTCACATAGGGTTTTTAGGTGACTAGATCACAAGACAGTTTATTTTGTTTGTGTGTTTTAAGGCAAAGCAAAATTTCCCAAGGAAAGTACCTAGAAAATAAATTTGCTTTGGAAATAAATTACAGTAATAAAATAATACTTCTCACTTATTAAATATATATTTTGCCTTTACATATGATTGAGCAACTTGCATCAAAAAATTCAAGAGTTCTATGAACATTTTCAAATAAATATTTTAAAACACTAGTATATAATTGAGTCGGTATTCATTCAGGTGTCTGGATGTCAATAGTTAGCAAAGGGAAAAATAGTTAGAAAAATTTCCTCTAACATTTCATGAGAATGCAAATGTTGTTGAGAATTAATTTTTTTGGATAGCACATATCAGTAAAATACATGTGTTCTCCTTCTGCAAATTTTAAACAGAATCCAATAGTACTGTGTTTCTTAAGCCATTAAATCAATAGCCTAAGATTTATAATGTTTAATCTCTCTTTTCTTGGAAATTATTATCTTAAAAAACAAATCACTGTACAGAAAGCAATTGCCTACGATGAAGAATAAAATCCTTTCAGGAAAAAATGGAGTAATTAATGAAAAGTGTTTAAACTCATTTACTATACCCCAAATTGCCATCTGAACACTTGGCTCCAACAAAGATAAGGTTGAATTAAAATGTCTGCATGATTTCCAAAGCAGGGAGAGTCGTCCTTTCTAATTACGGAAGACCGTCCAGCATTTTTAAATAATGTAATTCCTTAAAACTGAAATGATATGCAATATTTTTTAACACGTTCATTAAATCCAATTTCTCTGGCTATCAGTTCTGTTACATTGAGACAAACTTTTTTTTTCCCTAAGTGGGGCCAAACAGACTACCAATAATTAAAACCAATTTGCTAGAAAATATTAAGTAGCAATAAAACAAAATCTCCCATGGGGGATGCCAGCATCCTTTATAGTCATCATTTAAATTATGTGTTTCTAAGAACTACTGGATTAACACACAAGGTATATTGTACATGAATATGCAAGTTTTACTTAATTAAGCTTGGTATTAAAGTATCTGGATTTTTCCTATTAAATATCCAATCTATAGGCAGCTGTAGGAATTCTTTATTAGTTAACTACAGTGAGGTGGCTGCTTTGATTTCTCCATGCAAAGTTGTGTTACAGTATTACTGTGCTGATGCATTTGTAAACTGGACAGAATGAGAGTTGAACTTTCTCTGAAGCTAGATCCATATGTCCCTTTGGATGGATCAAGCTAAGAACCTGCTCAGTCTTCTCGATCTGCTAAACAGTCCTTGCATCATTTCTTTCTGTAGTTATGAATTTATAAACAGACAAGAATGGACTTCAGTATCATCAAGATCAGATAGTAACTGATGTGTCCTTTTCAAGTTCAACATTTCAAGTTCAACATTCTGAAGAAACTAAATCTAATAGAAGATCTATAAAAGACCAACTACCACAATAATAAGCAGGAACAGAGTTTCACAATAAGTAATCTGATACATTAAAAAAAATATATGTAAATATTGGTCTGGGGGAGGAGAAACAATCTGGAAAAAATCCTGCACTGCTCTGAAACAATATAAAGCACTATTTAATATCTATAAGGTGTTTCTTACCTATTTATCTATCTATGTAGCTGATCAAGAATTATCTAAAGAGATTAAAAATATGTCAATTATATGTATGCGTTTCACTTAGGTATCATTCACATTAAAAATATAATAGGCAGCAAAGGCATAAAATAGATAACTGCAAATAAACTATCTGCCAAACTATTCTGTAAGTGGATAACTAGTGCCTAAAAATCTGTAAGTATTAATATTGGCCTAGCTCAGTAAATATTGAAACATTAATAATATAAAAAAACTGAAAGGTCAAGGGACTGATTTTTTCAGAATAATGTTAATCTTAGAAAGTCTTATTTTAATCATAAAATCACTAACTTCTCAAAGGTGAGAGTCACTTCCTCTACAACTCTAACGGTTTGTGCTATTGCATCTGAAAAAGTAAGGAATGTCTCTAAAATCTTAAAAAATAAATTATCTTAGTACATAAGAAGCTCTGGGGGCTAGGGAAGGAATAGTGTTCAAATGTGCCCATGACCTTGATCGTCTGCACAACAAACACGATGAAATGAAAGTTTATGGACACTTAAACAGAAAAAAACAAACCGCACAGACATATATTTGAACCACAACTGACAATGCAACTGTGGTGACTGGGTGATCATAGTAGTCAGCAAGTAAAAGCCAGAACTTCAGACAGAACAGTATTAGGAGGCCTTTTTAAATAGAAGCAGCATGTATAAATGAGTGCTCCCTGACACTCAGCATCATTCCAACATGTGCCATTAGCCATGTTTCAAGTGCTCGATAGCCACATGGGGCCAGTGGCTACCATACTGGACAGAGAAGAACTGAAGGAGAAACAACACTGTTTAGAGATTAGGAAGGATGAGATAATTTCCCCAAGATCCATTCAAGGCCCTGAGAATCACAAAATTTTAGGGCATCAAATTATTCATTTTAACTAAATGTGTTCAATTTTATGACACAAATACGAAGAGACTAACTAGGAACAAACAAAAATATGAAAAAAGCCAATGAAGAATTAATGAGTAATTCCAGCAATTTTTCCGGTTGGTCACAAAGACCTTTTAAAAATTATTTTTATTGTCCAAAGGAAGAAATACATCTATTCAAAAACATCAACAGGCTCACTTTAAAGGAATGAAAGAGAACTGGAATCATAATGAGTATTAATAGCAGGGGCTACTAGCGCCTACCACAGAGTGACTATCTCTAAAAGTAACTTCAAAAGAAAAAACACTTTCCTTTGAAAGGCAGAAATCATCATCTTTACACACATCCCACTGATCTGAAGCCCTGTTCAAAGACTCAGAGAGAGTTTTACCCTCAAATTTAAACCATTAGCTTCCAGGCCAGGTAGGAATGACAATAACACAGCTCTGCTAAACTACAACTTTGCAAAAGAGATGGTTACACTGTTGGATTGTTTCAATGATTTATAATCTTCTTTGACACCGATTATCTGAACTTCACCTCCCTACAGCTTGGACCTGTTTGCAAAAGAGACAGAGGATCAATGGACTCCCCTTTTCCTATGTGACTTGGGAACTTCTAGTATCCAAGAGAAACAGAGATACATTAAAGTATGTCCATATAAGAGCTGATGTAGATAATCTTCCATTAATTGTCAAGCAGAAGTTATGCCTTCCTTGTCACTTGTCCTATAAAGCATAACTTCTACTTGAGTCTTAAATTTATACAGCAGCAATCAGAACTCTGGTTCTTCGTTTAAAATTATACCAAGAACTACACAAATTGCACAAACTGTCAGACACATTGGCAGCCCAACCCTACCACATATGCCCCTCAAAACATTAGATAAAACATTGTCACTTCAGTACTTATTCTTCACAGAACACCCTGAATCACAAAATAACTCCAAAAATGCAATAAGAGCTGATGTCACAAGAAACTGGTGCCATTACAGTATCTTGAACATGGCAGGAAACATTAATATTTGTAGCATCAGTGATATTACAGTACTTAAAAATCCATTGGATAGATTATCCACATTACCAGGAAACTATAAAAAGAACACGAATAATAAAAACAAAATAAAAAAATAGTAAAATTTTAAATAGATATGATTTTTATATATTTGTAACGTAGAGTTAAAATGAAATAAAAAATAACCACTACTAGCTTAAATTGCTTTCATTTTATACCAGAAAGAGAATTTTTTACTGACTTGCAGCTTCCATTAAAAATTGTGGGTGTTTATACTTTTAAAAAATAATGCTACGAAAGCTTCTCTAAGGAGTTGATAAAGTTTTTTTCCAAGATATATAAAAAATCACTAAACATATTTTCCACTACTAATTGTAATGGCAGTTCATTTTATTTCCTCTTTTGTCTAGAACTAAAGTTATATCATTCACATTAATAGCACATATTGAGACTTCCACCACACTATCTGAAGAGGTGGTATTCTGACTCAAATTGTATTAATCATCTTTTATTGAAAACATCCTCGGTATTGGTCAAGAATTAAAACCTTAAAGGAAATAAGACCAAATAACTGCTAGGTACAGGCTCATGTAGAAAGGAATAAATAGCAAGGAGCAAATTTGTAATCTGGGCTTGTAGTCAGTGCCAAATACATAAATTTAAAAGTGTCTGAATTTCCAAGCTTTTCTCATTTTCCATCAGAGACCACAGACTCAGCCAATACTTTTTGCCTTATATACTGTAATCAGTGTATAAAAACCATAACTGCTTAGCCTTTCACGGTTTACAAAAAGCTATGCAAATGCCTATGCATTATTTAATTGAGCTCTCATGAGCACCAAGCTCTGTGGTGCTATCCTCATGGGGAAACTGAGCCCCAGAAAGGGTGAATGACTTGCTCTCTGTCAAGGAACTCATAACTAACAGAGATGGGCTGGTTCCTGACTCCCAATATGAGGCTGTTTCTGTTAAACTGCAGAGGCTTCCATGACGAGTTACTCTTCAAAATAGCAATAGAAATAAGACAAAACCGATTCATTGGTTCACTAATTGTTTTTCCTCATTCTAGATGCAAACTGGTCTTTAGCCTCAAAACATACATATTTGGGGGAGTAGGGGGTGTAGATAGTGGTGACTGCAAAATAAAAACACACTCTAAGTGGAAGAAGTTCAGATCAAACATTTTAACAGTTGTTTGCTGAAAACAAATACGCAAAACACAGATTGACAGTTACAAAACTGAAAGAGACCTTGACAATCATCTGTTCTTTTTCCATTTCACAGAAAAGGAAACACGGAGATGCAGAGAGCACGACTCCCACAAGAACACTCCGGTAACTGCTAACCAGTAGCAGGGCTGGGGCCACAGAAGTGGGCTCTCTTCCACTCAATGCCCGGATTGTACTTCCAAATTAAAGGACTAAACACAGTTCAGATATTTACAAGGAACCATCACAGTGCTAGAGAGATTAGAAAATTAGATCTTATTCACCAACATCATGAGTGTAGAAATTGATATTTTACATGTCGTTTAAAGCAGCAGGAACTTTGATTCCTATAAGAAAAATAATCAATATATATATTTTTAAGCTCTCATTGCTAAGGTTGAAGATAATTTCTAAAATATAATTTTTTTATTCCCTTTAGACACACAGATAGTTTTCTTATTATTATAACAGACTTAAGTATATTCAAAAACAGGATAGTCTCTCCAAAAGGTCACAACCTTTAACTTACATAACAAATAAAAAAATAATAACAATATTTTACCATCTTTGCTAGATACAGGTCTTTACAAACTATTAACTACATTATCCCATCCCTGTTTGCACCCACTGCCTCTCTTTTTCAGGAATCTTTAGAAGGTTCGTAAGCTATCTTGGATGTAGGTGATTTTATTCTCCCCTCCAAAATGTAAATAGTAGGCAACAAAATATCTCTGAAGTTTAACTGACCAACAAACCTAAAAGTGGCTCAATTTCTAAGCCGTTTGCTACATAAACAATATTAATTTCCACATTAAAAAAATAAATGATTTAATTAGGCTTTATGGTACCTGTGAGTCCTCTAAAAGTCTTCACTCTCCAATTCAAATCTAAGATGAAATTCTTTTTGGAGAGGCAAAATATAAGAATTTTCTAGATAGTATTTAACTTTATTTAATAGCGGAGAAACAGTTATGTAGAACAACAATAAGCCACACAGATGATAGAAAATATTGACAATAAAATTAATAGTTTGCCTCTCATTCACAAGACCACTTTTCCTCTTTAATACGAGGTCTAATCTACAGCAGATGCCAATGGAGCGTGAATTCCATCCTTCACATTCCGATCAGTCTGAGGGAGGTCTTTTCCAGAGGTGAAGAGCTGCCTGAATTCTGAAGTGCAGTCTAGACTCCATGGAGTAATCTTTGTAGTTGTTTCTAAAGACAATAATGATAAAATTATAATGTCAACATCCTTTGGTATACTAGAGCACCACCACGATCCTCCCTTTCCTCTCATCTTCATTCCTCATTTGCTTTCAAACTTCAACATGCATAACAGTGGATCTTGTTAAAATGTAGATTCTGGTCCTGTGAGGAGAAGATGGCAGCAATATTCTTTATTTCTAGAAGCTGCCTCCTGAGTAGCAAAGTTCTACTTAATTACCAAGCCATTCAAAAACATAGCAAGAAGATTACAAGGAGGGCTTATCAAATTTTGTGAACTGTTCTTAAATAGTTGACCTCCTTTTCTAAACTGGAAATTTTAAGGCAGCCTCATATAAACAAGGTGAACATGATCAATCACTCTTCTCCAAAAGAGAAAAATAATAATTTTGAAACTTCCATGAAATAATAACCACAACACAGGCAGCAAAATGACTCAGTAACACCAAAATTACTTACTCCAATTTTCACAGGCAAAGATCAACGGTCTGGCCAACAATTATTGTGTGACAATGTCAGAAGAGGTGATAAAAATCCAGATTATTTAAAAACTTTACTTAGATCATTAATGTTGACTTCTCTTTGTTAGAATCAAGAATCAGCAAAATGAAATGGCTTCGACTTTGGCTGGACTCCTGATTTCTTCACACATTGCCTCAGGTGAGCTGTAACTTCTTTCTTCGCAGCGGCATTCATTTCTTTCTATAGCCCAGCATTTTATACGGGTCTAAGTACTATTTACTGGTAATCTTGAAAAGGGTGATTATTCATAAGCTAAATCAACATCTTACTAGAATTTACCAAAGGATGTAATTGAGTATTTTCTTAAATGTCTGGCGCTGATTTTGGCAACTGTGCAAAGCTCCTACTACATAAGGGAAACTGCAGACCGCTGACAGTCTTGAAATTATTAGGAAGTCTGTTTATGTTGGCATCATTGGTACTGGCTTGAGTTAGTGGTGACCTTCTGATCACTGCTGGTCTTGTCTTTTACTAGTGAATTACTAGTCTTTTATTTTAATCATTATAAATTTGTCTTAGTGTGTATTGCTTAGGTACCACTAAATATGTCCAAATAATGAATACTTGGAACAACAGTATTTATAGTCCCTAATTTTCTATGAGCTACACTTGATGATATATACGCATCAGTTGAAATATGTCATTATCCTTAGAAGTAACTTGCTCTCATTTAAAAAAATAAAAGGAAGAGAGAAGAAGAAGAAAGAGGAGGAAGAAGAGGAGGAAGAAGTGGCTTTCTTGGCTCCACCATGCCCCTGAAGCTTCTGCCCCATTACTATGTTTTATTCATAGCAAAACATCCTGAAAGAGTTGCCTGAAGTAGCTCACTCTACTTTTTCACCTCACTTGTCAAAGTTGCCAATAATCTTCATGCTGCCACGTTCACCTCTCTATTCTCACCTTGCTTGACCTCTCAGCAACTATCTTTACAACTGACCACTCTCTTCTTTTTGAAAAACTTTGTTTACTTGGCTTGCTTTCCTGGATGTCTTCCCAACTTTGCTGGCCACTTCTTAATCTTATTGCTTAATCTCTAAAATAGAGATTTAAGTATACCTCAAGGCTCTGTGCTAGGCCTCTTTCGCTATCTATATAAGTTCCCCAAAATGACCTCATCAAGTATCCCGGCTTTAAATATCACTGTCTCTGTGCTGGTGACTTTGAAATATCTACATTAGACCTTTACTTTTTCACTAAACTCCATGCTTCTATATGTGACTGTCAACTCGCTATATCCATGTGGATACCTAATAGATATCTCAAAATATCATGGTCTAAATAGAAGTGTTTTTTTTCTCTCCCTAAACCTGCTCTTCTAAGTATTTCCCATCTCAGTAAAAAAGCATCATTATCGATATAGTGGCTCAACACTCTAATCTAGAGGTTACCTGGCTTCAGCCAGTAATGTTCCCCACACAGTTTCTGCTGAATGATCTCGGGACTGGTTTTAATTACACAAATCTCAACTACACTAACACCTCAAGGAAACCTTCCAGAATCAACTCAATCTAAAGTAACACTCAGGTACTCTGCACTGTATTATAAATCTCAGCAAAGCACATTCCACTGCTACATTTCTTACTTGTTTGTTTGTTTAACACCTCCCTCCAACTAAGAGAGCAGAAACAAGAGCCATTGTCCAGCAGAAATGATAAATTGCTTTGAAATTACACAGCAGACAGAAAAAAGAGAGTCAGGGGAAGATTTAAAGGGCTTCTTCAAATCAGTGGGTCTTCAAGGAAATGAGAAATATGGTTGAATATACCAAGATTCAGCAAATTATGATCAAAATTATGGCTAATTTTGAGTAGTTGCAATGAAGACCTTATACTGTAAAGCCAAAAATACTTACTATCTGGCCCTTTACAGAAAGTTTGCCAACTCTCGAAAGAGAAGAGATTAGGTTAGATATCTGTCATATGGAAGCCCACAATCAAAACATCTGTAAATAGTCACAGAGTCAGGCATTCAGAAGGTTGGAAACAGCATGATTACAGCAAAAGCCATGAGTAGCAACTAAGCATAAACTAGGAAAGGAAATATTATTACTAACTTTCATTAATGTTTTACTTTTAAGCATACATATAATATTCCTGCCATTTTTATAATGGTATTGACGTTCCAGACTCCACAGCAATCAAGGAAACGCTGCCATCATCACTTACCTTGCAGTTTCTAGGGCCTTTATGGCCTTGTCAATTTCCCCTTGGCTTTTGTACAAAAATGCCAACTCAAACAGAGTAAATGGCACTAGGTAGTGGTCAAACTTCAGCAGCTTTTCACTAAAAGAGTGAATGAAAGCAATTAAGTCTTAACAAGAAACTTTCACTCTTTTACAATATGCGTATTTTCCCCATCCCTCAGAAAACAGGTGCAGCACTAAGCTGTCTGTACATAGTCAAAAAAATCTAATAGACTACAGCAGTAAATAGGATGCTTTTAATGTATTAATCTCTATTTTATTCCTTAATCTAGATCCAGCACTGAGGATTGCTTACTGCCCTCTAGATAGACATGCAGAACTTCAAAGAATAACCCTAGAAAGGACAAGATCTTCCCCCTGAACGGGAAAGAACTCCATTTAGAAATAAGAATGCTGTATTATTTTTTACTAAGGTGCACTTCACTTTCTATTTTAAGTCTTATAATACTAAAACATGTCAGTAAAGAAGTAGTCAATGCTTGTTTTCAGCAATATTATGAAAAATCTCTGACAAAACATCTAGAAGCTCTGAAAAAGATATGAACAACACATTTTCAAATGCATAGCTCAGCTCACAGAACATAAGAAAAATTCTCAAACTGAAAACAAAACAAAACAAAACCAGAACTCTGAGTGCGTGGATGATGCCAAAGCAGTCCTGGGGTCTGCTTCAGTCTGAATCAACCAGGGCTTTGTGTCTCAATGTCCATGCAGGAGGTAAGGCCTTGGGCCCACACAGGACAGGGAGCCAGGACTGAGACCTCTATATAATCGGGGGCCCTTGAAAGACTACTCCATCAGAGAAAGGGCAGATTAGAAAAAACCCAATCATTGCCATAGGAGGAAAACACAGGCAGTTGGTTCCTTGGCCTGTGCCTAGGTGGGAAGTAAAAGCGCATTCCTTGGGAAATTAATAACTAAAAGACCTGCCCTCACATTAATTTGCAATTCAAATTTACATTGCCCAAAGGATCCAAGAACCTCTAAGCAATGAAATTAACATGAATGTGGGCCTGGGCTGGAAAAGTCTTTGGGGCACCTGACAGAAAGAAAAGTAAAATGACTTTAGAAAGACTTTCTCAATCCTAGCCTCATAGGAGTCTCAAGATAAAATGCCAGTGAAGAAAAACTCACAATCGAAAATTATAAAACACATGAGCAAACAATTCACTATTGTTAAAACACAACAAATAGCATGGACAATCCTTTTAATCATCCCTTCGATTCTTATAAAAACAGCAATAAAATAGAACTCAGTGGATATTTCTTTAACATGTTTACTTAAAAAAGTATATAACTTATTTGGAAAATAGACACAGTCTCTTTTCTCTTCTTGTAAGGACATCAGTCCTAAATTCTCATAAAATGTTATCAAAAAGAGGATAAGTGGCCATGGGTGGAAAGGTACATGATACAGAACAGAGGACATCAACTGGCAGTCTGGGGCTGTGATCTATTAGGCTTACAGTATTTTCAAAAAATTTAAGCCAATATTTAAAATTCAAGAGGCTTTAAATAAAATCCAGATCCCAGGCTTTTCATGAAAAATTGCAGGGATTGTTGCTACTAGGCCTATACGTGTAGAGCAATAACCAATTAGAGCTAAGGAGTGGCTGCATTTTTTAAAGAGAACACATAATCTCCTGTATCTACAATGCCCGTCAATCCCTAGTTCTGCCATCACTCAGTAAGGTTACTTGTCTGGCCCCTGTAGATATCTGCATTTATGACTCCAGATAAAAAGAGAAAAAAAGCCAGACATTGGAACCTTGATTCAACTCTCTTGTTTCATAAAGGAGCAGGACATCATCATCAATGCTATTAGGAAAAAAACAAAACCAACAAACTCAAGCATATACAGAAGAAACGCCCTTTGCCAAAGGAGAAGCATTTATAGCATCCATCACGTGTCTTTCCTCCCTGTCAAATGATTATCTCAATGACAGCAAGTCCCTTTACTCAACTCTGAATCCCTAGGATCCAGCAAGTGTCTAGCACATAGTGGGTGCTCAAATATCTGTGGAATAAATATATGAAAAAGTAAATACAGGAATCAAAAAAGCATCAGAGGTTCAGTACATTGCTGCTAGAGTTTAAATGGACGCCTGTTAGTTTGGCCATAAATTTAGTTTTTATGTGTCACCTCTAAACACCAAGTGGAAAAGCACAAAGCCATGTTCCACTTAGATTATAATTTTGCTCTCAAAGAACATGGAAAACACTACTGGATTCTCTTTCTGGTGACACCAAGTAAAAAGTCAGCAGCAAGAGATAAAAGCATCATTTTCCCCAGAAGCCGCAATTTGCAGTCAGGTTAGTTTCTTGTTTGTTTTTACCTTTGGATAACATGATTGAAACACAATTCTGCTTGCAAGGGCCGCTGTAAGTTCTTCAGGCAGCATCCTTTCAGCAGCTTCACTAAGCACTCGTCATCTACTGAGTAGTCGCTGAAATCTTAAAGCAAAACAAAAATCACACACAAAAAGAAAAATGCTGTCAAAAATCCTAATTAAGAGGAAGAACTAATAATAGCTACAAGGTTTCAGAGGGATCATTTAAAAATAAGGAAAATTTTTTTTAGTATTTGCCCTCACTAAATAAAACACAATGAAATCATTTTAAATTAAAGGAATACTGAATTTACTACATTAGTTTAGTACACTATTTTATGAAGGGGTTCGCTCTGTCCACTTAAAAATTTTTTTCAGGTGCTCATATTCTGAGTTATGTGACCTTAGATAGAACAGTTGAAAATTTGAACTCTAAATAAAATAAGAGCTTTATTAATTCTATAAAAAGTAAAGCCATGAGGAGCAAGAAGGCTGACTCCTCCTGTGGTTCTGGCTTCTAATTGTGTTGGCTCATGTGGGTGAGGATAACACTTCCATATGGAGAAGCAGATGGCCTTCTACCCATTAAAAATTCAGGAAGCAGAATACCCTCTTCAGATCATTATGTTTATAACTTATCAGTTCTCCCAGGCTATGTTCTTCTGGGGGGAAATCAGGTCATAAAATTAGATGCCATGGTTCTGAAGTACATGCAAGTTACCTAAAATCTTCACACACTTCTAACTGCTTGAAGCTAATGCAAAGGTTTTTCTTTCACCATTTTTTTCCCTTTGGAAAATGACTCTGCCTCCTACAGCCCAAGGCTGCAGAATATCAAACAGAAGGAACCATATTATGTGTGACATCTATCTAACAAAGGTAGCTGTTTCACATCTACCACTTTCGAATTTGGGGGATTTTGCAAGTTAGGTGCAACTAAGAAGTCATTCCAAGACAGAATGATAATTCATACATTTCAGGCTGTGACAACATGGGGTGGGGGTGCAGTAAACCAAACTAATGAGGCCCTGGGAGCCCCTCATGTTAAAATCCCTCTGTTTTCAGAACAAACATCAGAAATCACCATTAACACATGCTGCTTTTTAGTTAGTAAACTGCTCATCTATGGGAGGTTAACGATGCTGCTTAACCAAACAGAAGGGGGTCACTTTACTTCTAGGTGCTAAAAACAGCTGATATTCACCTCTCCTTTCCAAGCTCTTATAGATCATTCACCAAGAAAATAACAGATACCAATACCACATTACCTTTCCTATTACTTAAGGACTATTTTTCCACAGGAAAAAAAAAAAGTATTCATGCTCCTAATCATGGATGCTTTTTGAAATATACATTCAAGAAGCAATATCTTTCCAGGCCTAGAAACAAACCCTTACGGGCCATGCTAGATGCAGATTTTTAGTATGCATTTTATTGAGCATTTTCTGATAGTTTGTGTTACCACAAAATTCTGGTGCTCAGTCAGTGAGGATTTTGCTGAAGACCAGGCATAACGCCACGGAAAGCTGAAGTACCAGTAAAGCCACACTTAGTTTTTATTTATACCATGAGAAGGGGCTATAAAAATGAGTTTAGAAACACAACATTCCTCCAAAAACCTTAGAAGTCAAAACCATTATTTCCTCAAACCACAGAGCACTATTTTTCAGATGATTCTTTTAAAACATACTGTTTATCATGATTCTCCAACTCCTGGGTGAGTTCATGGATGAACATTTCAACAGTTTCCATTTTACATTCCAAGAAAATTACATGATAATGCTGCCAAAGCACATTTTCATCACAAAAGATCTGCACTTAATAATAAAACAGAGAGTAGGCTGAGGAAAAAGTCTAGTTAAAATGCACCAAGGGAAAAATTTGAAAATATATTTAGAAAGTAAAAAGCCATAAAGTAAATAACACTTTCCCTTGTATGTAACTGATTATATTTGCTATACATTTTCACCAAGCAAATTAACCACAACGAATAGTCAAATAAGAGCTACTGTGCTAATTTCTGGCTACATGTTTAAAATTTAGTTAATTTTAAATGAAACACTAATAGAATTAATAGCAAACACCAACTCTAGGTGTATTACACCAAATATTCTCTCTTTAACAGTATTCCTCCTCCCTTTGTATCCATGACCAGCCTGTCAGAACTATGGCACTGTCAGAGTAGAATGCCAATTGTACCCTCTCCCATCTTTTATTTTAGGGACACTTGCCAAGGTAGAAGCAAAAGCACATTCCTACTAGTGGAGTGGGACGTTAGGGTGGAGATGAAGTCACCTCAGGTTTACAATTACACTCCATTTTCCAATTTTGGATTTTTTCCCCTTACTCTGAAGGATAGGAACTTAATTACTCAAAGGTCATAACAGCCATGGCGGGAGGGGTGGGTAGGAGGCACATGTCGGGAAACATTCCTGCATAAAACAATGGACCTAGACGAGATCATCATAAATTTCACGTGTAATATCTGACGAAGGCGATCTTCAGAAAAAAAAAAAGTTTTTTGTTTTTGTTTTTCCCAGGGGAAGACAAAGACAATTTTAGGAAGTATGGTATGTTTGAACTTCCCTGGCCCTGCTTAAATATCTCTTAAGCCTATCATCTCAGTATGTCATTAAAAAAGGAAGGAAGGGACAGACCAGTGTCTTGGTTTCCTAAATCTCTATTACATTTTACATGCATAGTCTGATACATATATTACTTCTTTAATTTTTCCCCCTAACCAACGAGGGGCAAAATAAACTTAGGAGTGCAGAGCCTGCTCACATAGAGAAAACCCAATGGTCCTTTAAGACTTCTTACTACACAAAGGCCCTGCTCTCTGGGAGTGTATAGTAGTCTACACTGAAAGGACGGACATTCAAACATCGGAATTTATTCTACTGAACCCAAACCCTTATCTTTGTAGAAAAACAGAAGCAGCAAGCTGGCCTACTTTTCTGGGAGAAAAAAATACCCTACAAATGCTTTCACAAAATAAAGAGGTTTTCCTTTACCTCTCAAGTTTTCACATATCCATTTATTTAAAAAACCTTCATTTTCCCATTTAGTTTGCAAATATGTGGGATTTAATCATAGATAATCCCCTTAATAGTAGGAACACTATTTCCCTGCCTATCATAATTCTATGTATAGCAGGGAAATCTAAGAGTGTTCAAATGAGCAAATTAATGAAAAGTGGCCAAATCAGTTGAACAAAAATGAATACTAATAAATTTGTTCAAAAGCGCAAATGGATTTTACAGAAGTGCATTTTGTGAAATTGCATTTCTAAGGTGAACTTGCACAGAGTTTCATTTAAATTCAAAATGATTTGACTCTTTGTTGATTTTCCACTCAAAACAAAATGAAATATTTTTCCTTTTTGAAAGTACTTCACATTAAAGGTATGAGGTAAAGATCACCTCAAACCCATTAGGACAACTACTACCAAAATAAAAACAAAACAAAAAAAAAAACCAAAAAAACAACAAAAACACAAACTCCAAAAAACAGAAAATAACAAGTGTTGGCAAGGATGTAGAAAAATTGGAACCCTTGCGCTCTGTTGGTGGGAACATAAAATGGTGTAGTTGTTATGGAAAACAGTAGGTTGTTCCTCAAAAAATGAAAAAGAGAAGTGACCCAGTAATTCCACTTTTGGCTATATAGGTAAAAGAACTGACAGCAGGGTCTCAAAAAATATTTGCATGCCCATATTCTTAGAAGCATTATTCGCAATAGCCAAAAGGTGGAAGCATCCTAAGTATGCATCAATGGACGAATAGATAAACAAAATGTGGTATATAATATAATGGAATATTATGTAGCCTTAAAAAGGAAGGAAATTCTGACATGCTACAACATAGATATATCTTGAGCACATGATGCGAAGTGAAATAAACCAGTCTCAAGACAAATATTATATGATTCCACTTACATGAAGTTTCTGGAGCAGTGGAATTCATAGTAACAAAAAGTAGAATGGTGGTTGCCAGGGGCTGGAGGTAGGGAGAAATGAGAAGTTGCTCTATAATGGGTATGAAAAAGCTCTGGAGACTGGTTGCACAACCATGTTAATATACTTAATATTACTAAACTGTACAATTAAAAATGGTTAAAATGGTAAATTTTGTTATGTGCCTTTTACTACAAAAAAATTAAAAATTAAAAAGATGTAATTGAAAAAAATATAAGCATAACTCTATGCTAATAGAAACTATATAGACAATGTAAGTGATATAACTTCTAGAATAACACACAAAGAAAGTCTGATATGTCCATATATTGACTCTGTAGTCTGTACTTATACATACACTCCTTTGGTTGTCCGCATAATAGTAAATACTTTGGCCTTTTTTTTGATCCCAGTTTCTGGAGACTTCTCACCCGCTTGTTCCCCTGGAGCCCAGAAATCAAAAGGAATCATCAGTCTGTGAAGATGAATACCTCAATATTTGCCTTCTCTACCTAAGCTCCAGTTCATTAGAGACTGAAGTGTTATAACTTTTCTGAAAAAGGGAAGGAAAGGGAAAAAGAAAAAAGGAACAATGGTTCTTTTATAAAAATGTTGCCTTGAATTTGGGGAAGTGACATTATAGTAGTCCTCTCTTATCTGCAGGGGATAAATGCCAAGACCTCAGTGGATGCTTGAAACTGTACCCTATATACACTGTTTTTTCCTGTATATACATACCTGTGATAAGATTAATTTATAAATCAGGTATAGTAACAGATTAACAATAACTAATAAAATAGAAGTGTTATAATAATATACTGTAATAAAAATTATGTGAATGTGGCCTCTCTAAATATTTTATTGTACCATAGTCACCTTCCTTCTTGTGATGATGTGAGATACAATGCCTACATGATGAGATGAAGTGAGGTGGATATACTAGACAAAGGAATTCACATCCTGGGAAGGATGGAGCAGAATAGTGTATGATTTCATCATGCTATTCAGAAAACAGCATACAACTTAAAACCTATGTATTCTTTATTTCTGGAATTTTCCACTTAATATTTTCAGACCGTAGTTGCCCGCAGGTAACTGAAACAGCAGAAAGCAAAATCAAAGATATGGGGGGATTATGTCACTCACTCTCCATCAATGATGAGCTTTGTGTGAGGCTGTTTTTCAATAATGGAGCAGAATATTCCATTCACCTGGTCTCCCTGTGACCACCAGTTTGTATTTGCAAGATGTCTAATAGGGGGAGGGTCTGTGGCTTCAATACAGCATTGTTCTTTGTTCTACTGATTCTTTAACTATCCAGCCTGAAACCTTGGCTTTATTAGCAGATAAGTCCACTGATTCAGCTTTCATTCTTTAATATTCCTTTTCTTGATTGATAGGAGTCTAAAGCTAGAATTATTTTAAATATGGAAAGCAGCCTAAATGCCCAACAATACTGAAGAGGTTGATTAAATTATAATAAATTAGCTCTAATGGAGTGCTGTGAAGCTTTTAAAATTATTGCAAGGGCTATTTAGCAACAATTAAAAAGTCTATGGTAAAAATAGTAGTACCATATGATCCAGCAATTCCACTCTGAGTATCTATCCCAAAAAAGGAAAACACTCAATCAAAAAGACATATGTATCCCATGTTCATTGGAGCATTATTTATAATAGCCAAGATACGGAAATAACCTAAGTGTCCATCAATGGATAAAGAAAATATCACACGCGCACATACGCGCGCGCACACACACGAATATTATTCGGCCATGAAAAAGAATTAAATCTTGCCATATAACAACATAGATGGACCTTGAGAGTATTACGCTAAATGAAATAAATCAGATAAAGACAAATACTGTACGATCTCGCTTATACGTAGAATCTTAAGCAGAAAAAAAATATCCATGTTCAGTAGATACACAGAACAGATTGGGGTGGGGGCGCAAAGTGGGTGAAGGGCATCAAAAGGTACAAACTTCCAGTGAAAAAATAAACAAGTCATGGGGATGTAATGTATAGCATGATGTCTATACTACAGTAGTTAATACTACTGTATTGCAAATTTAAAAGTTGCTAAGAGTAAATCTTAAAAGGTCTCATCAAAAGAAAAACATTTTTGTAACTAAGGATGATGACAGATGTTAACTAGATTTACTGTGGTGATCGTTTTGCAATGTATACAAATATTGAACAATTATGTTAAAGATAATATATAGTACTGTAACAAATATAGTTTTGTATGTCAATTATATCTCAATTTAAAAAAAGTGTATGATGTATTAAACAAAGAAAAACTAGGTTAATATATGTCCAGATACACTGTGATTGTAACTATAAACATAAGGCTAGGATGGATTACCTAAAAATGGTAAATTAATTCTGTTGGAGCAAAAATATGAGTGACTTTTTTTTTTTTTTTACCTACACCTATCAACTTTAATTTTTTTAAATTAAATTTTGTAAAGAGAAATGCCATTAAACATTCCCACCTCATACTGTAGCTCCAAGTACAAAAATGACCCAAGTGAGTTCTTCTCCCTGGAGGCCTATTCACTAAATTAATCCCTCATGGCAGGGAGTATACTGAGTATGGAGCCAGCACTCCCTCAGTGCCCATCTTTTTCCAGTTTAAGAAAAACGAGTTAACTGTTATAATTTTCCCTGGCTCTCCCTGAATTTCTACGCCCTTTACCATGTTTGTCACCACAGAAGTTTTCATTTAACTTATGTGGTTAGAACATTACAGAGAATAAGACCAGTATTTTGGGATGTTACCTAACTGATTTAAGGGTTGATAAGAAATAGGACAAAGCTATCATTTATGGCATGGTTTATCAAAAAAAGAAAGCTTCTATTTCAGATACAGAATTAGAAAACGTCAGAACAAGAAAAATTTGGATGTCACCTGGTCCAACACCATTCCCATTTTAAAAGAAACCTGAAGCTCAGAGTGATGGGGTATGTTTCCCTGAGTCTCACAGCTGCAGAGCTGGGACTATAAGCCCAGGTGGCCTGATTTGCCGTCTACTCACGAGCCAGTTGCTTCCAGGAAATGTAGCTTCCAATAAACTAGAAAGGGGCCTCTAGCACAACCAAAAGTACTGAGTAAAAAAAATTAAATTGTGATAACATTTCAACTTAAAAACAATTCTCTGTGTCTGCAAAAACATGACAGTCACTAAAGAGCAAAAGGAGGCATGGAAAGAGTCACAAACTAAATCAGAAGCACACCCTTGCCTTGTGCTGTTCTAATTCAACTGCCTTCTTCCCTTCATCTTCTTTTGGTAACAGATTTATTAAGATGTAATTCACAAACCATACAATTCACCCATGTAACATATACAATTTGTTGGTTTTGAGTATATTACAAATTTGTACAATCATTAACATAACCAATCTTACAACATTTTCGTCACCCCAAGAAAGAAATGCCATACCCTTTAGCTATCACTCCCTGCTGCCTTGTCTAATTCTCCCATCCCTAGGCAACCACTAATCTACTCTGTCTTTATAGATTTACCTAGTATCAATATTTCATATAAATGGAATCACATTGTATGTCGTATTATACAACTGGCTTCTTTCACTTAGCTTAATGTCTCCAAGGTTCATCCATGTTTACAGCATGTGTCATTCCTCCCTTCATCTTGATTGCAATCACCCAGACAGCGGCAGCTCAAGCTCTTTCGTCCTCATAATGCACACAAATTAACACGGGCAGATGTGTGCAGGGATAGGAGAGGAGAGTGATAATGGTAATGATTTGTAGGCTTTTTTACTTTTCATACTTACTTCCATTTTGTATAGTTGCCTCAGCCTTTTCAATAGTTAACAACAGATTTTCAGAAAGGTCTTTTCTTTTGCACACTACTGGAAAACCATTCCAGATGTACATCATCTCCTAATGAGGAAGAATAAAAAACCATTTGCAATTATGTGAGGTAATTCGATGTTCTTTACAATAACAAGGCAACAAAACTATGTATGTGTGTTCTCTCTTGGTTGCTAGGGATCTGAAGACAACATTTAGAGATCATTTTCCTTAGTTTTCCTCATTAGGAGTTTAGTGATACAATTTCCTCTTTTCTCATTTTATTATATGCCTTTTGCCTTTTGCTGTGAAGTAATTCAATATTTATAGTGTATTTTTACTGAAAAATTAATTTATTCATTCATTTAACAAATATTTACTAAGGACCTACTGGTATTCAATCCTTTTGTAAGATAATAAATTACAGTACAGAAATATACAATGTACTATTTTAAACTGATACCATGAACAATTCTATTAAATATAAATTTTTATTTTTAAGTAAAGAAAAACATTTAAAAATATCTGCCAATTGTTTACATAAGTTGTTTCCAAGGACATAACTGGAAATGAACATAGAAACTATCTGTCTGGGCTCGGATTCTTTCATACCACTAAAACATGTGATAGTCCAGTAATGCAATCCAATATGCAGAAAATGCACTCATTTAAAGGCCATATGGCTGAATGACAGCCCCTGAAAATGTAAACTAATGATTTCTCATTGCAAATGATATTTAATAGGTTAACAGATGAGAATTGGGGGTGGGGAGGCAAAAAGCAAATGTGCTTTTGCTTGAAAATATTCTTCTAATTTTCCTCAGAGCACAATTCATATTTTGAACAGTACAAAATAAGCAGGGTAATCAGTATCTTCTTAGAAATGAAATTTAAAATATGATAAAGATATTGTCTGAACAGCCTCTTACAGGAAAGCAGAAATGAGAAAAATGCATTCGAGGAGAGTGGCAACAGTATCTCTGAGACTTTATGGCACTGAAAACTAAGGTCACCAGTCTACCTTTTGTTTTATATCCAACAGTTTCTTGTTGGTAATGGTATTAACAGCTCAATTCAATAAGTAATAGAATTTTTATTTTATGATCTTTCTTAAATTTTTTTTTTATTGATGGAATATTTTATCAGAAGATGGCAAGCTTATATCGGAGATTTAATGAAAAAAATTCCTAGTTGCTACTAATTCAAGCCAATTCTACACCCTAAGATCTATAAAAATAAGTGCAGTGAGTTAACTTTCCTTAAGATCCTTAATAACCACAGCAGGATGTAGCAAGCATCTAGGTTCTAGAGTAGGGAAAGCACTATGATGCTCCAGATGATTTTCAAAAAAGTTCTGTGACACAGCAAGAAAAAATTTCCAAGCACAAATCACTAATAAAAATGAATCAGGAATGGAGCTAAAAGCTCCACTGGTAAAACAGCAGCAGGCTCCCACATTAGCTGGGAAAGAGGGATATTTGGTCATTTTTGTGATTTGCATGGTGTTCTTGTTTTTATCTGTGCTCAGATATGATTACCGAGTGATCACGTTTTGTGTATCACAGGCACAGAATAACCTGTTCTGATGGTGGTGTTCCCTGAGATTGTTTATCTGGAGAGAACACCTGGACCTAAGGACTAGGTGCAGGCCAGTTCTTATCTGTCACCTGGTAGGGGCTGCAGTTTTCTTCCTCACAGGATATATAAAATATAAAAAGCTCTTATAATTTAATGATCAGATAATAAACAACCCAATGAAAAATTCAGGAAAGTATATAAACAATTCACACACAAAAAAAAAATGCATAAGCACATAAAAAGATGCTCAACTGCATCAATAGGGAAATGCATATTAAAACAGTAAAATACTGTTGGTAGAAATTTAAATTGGTACAGCTTTTTTGGAGGGCAACTTGGCAGTGTCAAAATATTAAATGCATATACCCTACAACCAGGAATTACATTTCTAGAAAGCTTTCCCAGAGAATTACAAAAAGAGGAATATAAAAGAATATGCATTGTAGCATGTTATAACAGTAAAAATGAGAAACAACTGAATAACTTTCAAAGGAGAACAATTGAATAAACTCCAAAATATCAAAAAAAAAACAAAATCAGGAAACCCCAGAAGTGGGCTGAAGACATCAGCTGGCACTAAATGGCTTTCCGGTGCTATCTGACTGCCTACACGAATCTAAACTAAAGTCCCAAAGAGCCACCGTAATTTAATACACTCAGTATTTTTTAAAGAAGTGTTCATTAAGAAAATTTAAGTTGAAATTACGCTTTTTATGAAGTCTAGTCTGAATGCCCTAACGATTAATAATGTGAACTCCAGCACTGTACTGTTGGATACAGCAGCCACCAGCCACTTAGGGCTCTCCAGCACTGGAAATATGGCTAGTCCAAACTGAGATGTGCTCTAATAGTAAAATACACACCAGATTTCAAAGAATTAGTATAATATAAAAGAACGTGAATTATCTCATTAAGTTTTTACTGACCACATGTTCAAACAACAATATTCTGCATATATTGGGTTAAACAAAAAATATTCTTAAAATTATTTTCATGTTTCCTTTTTAATCTTTTACCTTTTCATTTTTAATGTGGCTGCCAGAAAAGGTAAAATTACATATGAGGCTTGTATTATAATTCAACTCAACTTCACCTAAATCAACTCACCTCTCTTTGCTTCAATTTCATTATCTGTAAAATGGGACTACAAAGAAAAACTATCTTCATAGAGTTACAGTAGGAAATAAATAATGTATTTTTTAAAATAGCCTTTATCATATTGCCTAGAACATACCAGCTAGTCAAAAAGCATCAGCTATAATTTTTATTATTTATTATTTATATACTTTATGAATGTTCACCTTACAGACACACGATGATTTTTTTTCGATGATTTTTAACTGAGCAAACTTCACCACAAAAGTTAGGTGTGCTCCCTGCTGCTATGAATAGACAATTTATTTCTAGAATTCAAACGGCGAATTAAATATAAGCAAACACACAAAAAAAGAAAGAAAGGAACATACCAGGGCAGGCAAGACAAGCTTCACGGGAGCAGGCAACGAGGGGGAGTAACGTCGAGATTTCCTCACAGCAAACTTCTCAGTAGGAATAGATTTCCCAGCAATCCTCTGCTTTAAGCTATCCACCTGTCTGTGAAGAGCCCCCGGTGAAAGGTCATTAGAGCACAGACACTTTGCACTTGTGGTGTTCACGCTTCATTCCCCAGATGAGCAGCATCAGCATCATCTGGAAACCTGTTCAAATGCAAATTTTCATGCTCCACCCCAAACCTAATGAATCAACACCTCCAGGATTGGACCCAGCAATCTGGATTTTAATGAGTCCACCAGGTGATTCTGATGCATACTCAAGTTTGAGAACTACTGATTGACATGTATTTCCTTCTCGTTAACTTAGCCAATGTCTTAATCTATCAAACAGGAAATCTAGATATAAAATTGGCAATTTCCGTAAGTAAGCAGGAAAGTGCGAAGTATTTACTTACATTATGGAGAGAGGTAAGAGAGTATACTGGTACATTTCCTATTCCTATTGCCAAGTATGACACAGATCTATAAAACAATGTGGCTCAAAAGATAGCTGTCAATTAATATATAATTTGAGAAAATATTTCCCAAGGATAGGTGATTTTGAAAATAATCAGCTAAGGACAGGCACCATGTTTACAAACTTCCTCTCAAAATTCTAAGGAATTCTAATTATAAAATTCACAAGCACATAAAAATGAGAGTAGGATGAGACTACATGTTCTAAGAGACTATATGTTTCTTAAACAAAAATTTGTAAATGCATCAAACGAGTTGCAGAGAAAGAATTCAGGAAAATATCCAATTACATCACTGAAAGAAAGAGTAAGATGAAACAAGAGAAAAAATATTCCAATAGGAGGACAAGATTGTGTTAGGTCATTTCTGGGCCCATTTGGGGATACGGGTTTTAAACCAGAATGCCCTTGATTTGATGTTCATTAACATGAGAGGAAGAGGCAGTGGAAATGTGAGATGGATGTTGAGGGGAGGAGTCAGGTTTAATGTTCACAGAATATGTATGAGGAAAACATTCATTTTGAGGACTCTCTTGTCATTATCCCAACAAATTAGACACTATCAAACAGCAGACCTCAAGTTCTCTCTTAAAAATAAGATTGGTTACATGTTTCAAATAAATTGTTTTGATATGGAAAAAATTATTCTGAAGTGGAGGAAATAGAGGATTTAAAAGATATCAATGTATCTTAATATTCCATTACATTCTATTAGTTGTTTGTATGAAATGAGAAAATGCATTTTACCAGTAAGAGGTAGCATTGATCATACCATGGCTTCTACTGATGTTAATTCTAGTTAGTAAACATGGTCCTGTTTTTTTTAAAAAAAGAACTTTTACTAAAAAAGAGATGAAAAAATGGTCCTGGGTCATACTTTCAAATTTGTTCTGACAAATCTGAGGGTTGAGCTAAAATATTCTCTCTCATAATAATGACCATACAATTTAATATTCCATTTAAATGGTTTTGTCATAAGTTATGTTTGAAGAATGCAGTGGAGCTTCTCCGTTCCTTAACTCCCTCATCTCAGTGGTCATCTCCTCCTTTCTACCACAGCCACCTGCCCCTTAATCACCTGTAACTTTTCTACCTCAGAACACAAAGTCAAGCACACTACCCACCCTTTGAACACCATTCTCATTCTAACTTGGCTATCTAATGAGACTTTCAGTCAGTCCACCTGCCCTTCAATTTCCTCCCAATTTGGCACTCTACTTCATTCTCCCTATCCCTCCATATCCCTGTTTAGAATGCCCTATCCTTTTCTCCTGCACATTCTGGTCTATGTCCTAAACACCCTTGACTACTGCCTAGACTCTGCACTCATCTGGCAAAAACCAAAGCCCAGATAAAGCTCACTGTCCATCTTCCCTGCACCTATACTGTGAGCAGATTGATATCACTATAAATTTACCAGCCCAACCTCAAATGGGCCCCTGCACTGCCTGCCATTCCCCCTACCATGACTCCCACCACCTCACTGCCCCACTGTCTGCAACAATGATTTCGAACATTCTCTATCCCCCTTAGACCTCCAGCCTGATCCCTTCTCTTTCACTCCCAACAGAAGACCCTGCTTCCTACTTTATAAAGAAAAGCAGAAGCAATGAGGTAGAAAGTCCTCCATCTCATATTACCACATATAAGCTCTACACCTATTCTGTACTCTTTTCCCTTCTGATATGATAGAGGACTTGGTCCTTCTAGATAAAGCCAATCCTGCCATCAATGCTTTGGAGTCTATCTCCTCTCAGGAAACTTACAAATATTAATTATCCCATTTTTTGCTCATATGTGCAACTTCCCAGTGATTTTTGAGACTACTCAGATCACTCCCATTAAAACACTCTTTGATATTACATCTCCCTCTACCTCTCTCCCTCCCTCTCTCTCTCTCTTTCTCTCTCTCTCCCTGCACTCCCACCCCCACCCCCAACTCCTCCCCTTCATAATCACAGTTACCCAGGGATGTGTTTACACTCAACTCTTATTCACTCTTTAGCCAACTCCAGTCTGGTTTCCACCTCTATTCTATCACCTAATCAGCTCCTGCTAGGGTTACCAATGATCTCTGTGTCACTAAGTACACATTTTGTCCTATTTTTAAACGGAATTCTGTGTTCTATGGGATACATTTTGAGTAATCCTTGACATTTCTTTTCCTTTGACCTATATGTTAAAAATGCAGCATCATGTCCTGTCAAATATCAGCTTTGTTTTAGTTCTTTAAATGTGTAGTGCTCCTTCCTGCAACAGGCCAGTCCTCTCACATGCTGTTTCCTTGGTCTGAAACAGCATCCTGACAACCCTTCACTGACTCAGCAGCTCCTCCTCTACCTTCAGAACTCATCTCAACCACCACTCCCACTATGCTCTTATGCACACCTCTTCTCAGTGGGGAATGAGGGAACAGTGGGTAGTGTTGGTGATGCAAGAATCATTGGTTTCTGACTTGCTAACGGGTGGTCCCAATCACTGAGAGAGGGAAGAATACCGGGTTTGCTAGGGAAGACAAAATGGTAAGTTTAAAATGCTGTTGCATATCCAAGAGGAGATGGCAAATGGGAGCTGGATATAGGGGTCTGGAGCTCAGTCATGAGGTCTGAACTAGAGATTTAAATTTGGCTTGGATGAGATTTCCTAAGGTGGAGGCTCTAAGACTGACCTTTGAAATTAAGAACATCAACATTTAATAGCTAGATAAAGTAGGATGAGTCTATAAAGATACCAAGAAGAAATGATGAGGGAAGTATGAAGGAAAAAACTCAGTCATGTATTGTAATTTTGTATTTACAATTTGTTTGATTATTTCACTGACATCTAGTTCCACTACAAGATTATAAACTCTACAAGGACAGGAGCCCCACCTAGTTATTCAGCACCTAACACAGTACCCTTCAGAGAGGAGGTGCTCAGCAAAAAGGTTATAGATGGAAGGACAGACAGACAGATGGATGGATAATGGTGTAAACAAAGTTAAACAGGTCACTTCACAGCACAGCTTCTCAAAATCTTTGATATACTAATGAAAACTAAGGAAGGATATGTTATACTGTGTTTCTTAAGTTTATCTGATTACAAAATACCTTTGATTCACAGAGATAGTTAACATCTTTTGATAAACAATACCATTTTAGGAAACTGTTCAAAATGCAGTGACAAAGCCCCAATAACAAAACAAAACAAACAAACAAAAAAACAATGTGTTCTCAAGATTCCCAATCACACCAGCATATCTGCACAATCCCGCTAAAAGGATGACATTTTGGCTCTTGGCAAAATGTATTTTTTAAAAGTTTGTTTACCAAATGAGTAGATAAATTAGCAAAATATGAAGGTGAAGCATGGGAGAGCACTAAGGGAAAATAAAAGCAGATATATTTGTGTGCTCCTCTATATGTTCAGGATCTCAGTTACGGAAATAGTGTCTTGCTTACCTGAATAAAGTTACTACATTCTCTTGAGTCTCCACGACATCCTCTTCTGGAAGCATACTCAAAATTGCAGCTTTTAAGAACACATAAGTTGCCTTGAGGAAGTGAAGAAAAGCATCTTGTTATAGAACATCCCTAGATACATGACATTTCTACTTTGCAATCAGAAATGACCTACTCATCTTCCAGATATGGTATTTAAGAAGCAACAAAGGAATAAAGGGAAATGAACTCTTAAAAAATATTGACTGTTCCAAATGAGATTAACACTTTTCACTTAATGTGACTCATTTTCCTAGTATGCAACTATAGCTTTCATGGAAGAGAAAATGGACAAAATGAACGAAAGATCTTTATATCATTCCTCCTTAATGGCATTGTAAAGTCTACAAAAAATTATCAAAACTATTGAAATTTAATAACTTTTAAATTTAAGTGCAATTCATCTTCAGAGGTAAAGCCTCTATTGAAAAGGAGTCTAGATGGTTTTTAAAGCATGTAGTGCTGAGGGCAGTGGTTATAAACAATAGGTACTAAATGCACATTTCCTCTCTGATGGATCTGTAAGTTGAGGAAACCATGTCAGTATCATACTATTGAACAAACAGTCCTTAATGCAAACCATCCTGTACAATTATTAGCAAACAGATGCATTAATGAAAGCACTGCACTTTACCTTGGACCATTTGCTCTCTTTGCAAAGCAGATCTGAATAGTAATAAGCCTTCATCCAATTTTGTTGGAATACATAAATCCACATCAGCTCCCAATAACAGAGATGGTGAAACTGTTTCCATTCTTCCTGAACTGTAATGCATTTTCGAAATACCTCTTGTGCCTATAAGTCAATTGCATAAAGCTGATCATCCAGATATTACACAAGGAGATAATAACCTAATGGAAAAATACATAAAACACTTTGTACGAAAAGAACAAAATCATTACTCATTAAACCACTCAATATGACGATATGTTCCTATCCTTACATTCATGGAGATAGTTAAGTTCTGCCTCTTTATTTAACTTTGTGAGGGGGACGTGAAACTTTATAATGTGGGAATAGGGGAATTCCTTCCTAAGATATAAAACATAGAAGTCCTTTAGGAAAATACTGAAAATAAAATTCAGAATGTCCAGAGGGAAAAGTACACCTTAAACAAAGTTAAAAGCAATGGACAGACTGGGAGAAGGTATCACCACATGTCTCACTGGCAAAGAATTAATCCTCACCGTAAAACCATTTTATAAAATCCTTAAGAAAAAGACAAACAACTCGATGGGAAAATTATCAAGGATATGAATAGGTAAATCAGAAAAAAAGATATACAAGTAACAAATATACATATGAATAAATCTGTAAACTGAAAAATATAAATTTTAAAATTAGGTTATAATTTTTCAGCCATGACATTGGCAAAAAGAGAACAGCTAATGTCCAAAGTTGGCAAGGAGCACTAAAAACAAGTATTCTCATATATTTACAAGCATTTAAATGGAATAGCCTTAACTTAGGAGGGCAATTTGGCTGAATGTATCAAGATGCTAACGTCTTTGACCTAGAAATCCTAATGATCAGTATTTGTCTTATATAAATACATCTATGCACAGAAAATATATACATAACAATGTTTACAACAGCACTGTTTATAATAGCCAAATGTCTATCAATAGTGCACTGCTTTAATGAGTATAGTATATCCATTCCATCGAATGGAACCCATCCATCAAAAAGAATGAGGGAAATTAAAATATACTGACCTGGAAATAAATCCAAGATTTAATGTAAGTAAAAAACAAACAAATAAACAAACAAACAAACAAACAAAAATACATATGATTGACCCCATTTGTATAGAAGAAAATGGTTTGTGAGTATATTTATATGAAAGGCTCTTCTTTTTCCTTAAGAGAATCAGTGAATACTTTCCTTTGATGAAGAGCATACAAGTAGTATAGTACATCTGTACCCTACGCAGGGCCTAGATTCCAAAGTCGATATGTAATGCATTTGATGATTGTTAAGCTTTTTGAAAAATCCCTTAAATTGCCCACCTATATTTTATATATTCTATCCTGAATTGCCTCTTTATGTGTAAATGTATACTATAATCGGTAATCTACATTAATAGAATGCACACATAAAATTAAATTTTGGCTTTTTAATTACATATTATTTTCTTTGTTTCTGTCTACTGCATATAGCCTAACATACTTAGGTTGGATGAGTGTGTGATGCAACTCCACCGTACAGACAACTCCCCGATGACTCCCCCAGATAAGTTACCTTTTCCACATTCCCTTTCAGCAGCTCTATTCTGGCATGATAAAACAACATGATTGCACCCTGTGGAGAAAGGAAGAAAACAGACTGTTCAAGGGTCAACCCTGGTTGATTACGGTTGAAACATGCACTTGTAATTCTAGACGTACATTTGGAAACTGCTGGAGGAAAGGTGCAAGGAGACTCTCTGCTTCCACAAGATTCACCTCTCCTGTACCTAGAAATTTAATAGGAAAAGCCTCAGTCTTCATAAAACATAATAGATACTTATTAATTCTCCAAATGTCATTAAAGTATAGCAAAGACCTCTTCACGGAAAAGACGAAAACTATTATTTTGTCATTTTTACAGCTAGGAGATAAAACAAGACAAGTCTCATCTATGACTTGAGTTTAAGAAAGCTCTAGGACAGACTAATTCTTAAGAATGAAGGTGGCTGTCTTAGATTCTAATTGGAATTTCTGGTTTTAATAGCATTATTTACTTATTTTAGTCCAAAATTTAATTTTAAAAAGAATTCAATATGAAGATGCTAAAATAGATCACCTTAAGCAAGCCTCACAGAATTCTTTTAGCTGAGAATAGATTTAAAAATTCAGTGAAAGAAACCCTCCACCCCCCTGCCAAATGTTACTATTACAAATGTCACTATTTTCCTTTACTCAGAAATAAATAAACAGATAAAGACTACTAGCTCTTACAGATTTTTCTAAATTTTTACTTACTCAGATGAAAGATAATCAACTGTCAATAACATAAAATGTAATCCAATCCTTACCAAGTATTAGGGAGATATAAGTATGAAAAGCTAGCATAGTTAAGCAGCATAGTGGAGACCTCATACTTCTTCCTGAGGCACCTTCCCGTAATTGAAGGAGGCCCAATTCCTGTGGGAAATAAATGCATTTTAGAATGGAAAGAGCATGACTGAAAAATCATATTCAGACACTTTAAAATGCTAGTTCATGTATCTCCACTCTCCACCAAGGTTGGATTTATTTTTCAAGAGCTTAGAATAATAGTAATTCCTAACTAGAAGCAAACATGACATTTTAAAATGGCACAAGATAATTTCACCAATTCTTTTATATCACGTAAAATTAGGGAGAGGAAAAAAAGCTAAGCTCATTTCATAGAAATGCTGTATTTCTCTGATACAAATATTAATTTACTAAAACACATTGAGGATCTAAGTGGAAGGCACTATGCTGGGTATGAACAAATGTGGTTCTATGTCTTCCAAGATCTTTCCATCAAATAGGGAAGACAGTCTGTGAACACATGATTTTATTATAATGTGCTCATATGGAAGATGAATGGTCATAGAAAAGGGTAATCATTAAATGCAGAGCATGAATAGATAGAACATGTCAACATGTCATGAAGGGATCACCATAAATACATAACAGCTCATGAAGAACCTGGGCAATGGAATAAATGTTGGGGGAGGCAGTTCACAACTTGTACTTATTCTCATATATTTCTCAAAACCTGCTCTCTTGACTAACAGGAAAAGCTTTTGCAATAAGGCAACTCTGATAATAGCATATTGAGCATTATGATTAATAAATGTCATACACTACAAAAACAACCACATAGAAATATAATGAACAAAACTCATGAAAACAAATTTTCCTTGCTTAGTTTTATAGTGAAACTTGTAAAAACACAAAATACTGGACCGATGCTTGACCCATGCGAATCATAAAATGTTAAACTTGGAAATCTAGCCTAGTTTCCTAGTTTTACAGAAGACTTTGGAGTCACAAAAAATGTTAAAGAAAAAAATTTGAACCACACAGGAGTATTAAAGGTCTAGCAAGCAGCAATATGAATAAAGTAAAAATTTTAATTCCAGAATTTCTGTAACAAAGACAAAAAATTTTAACTTTCACTAGAAAACTCATCTCTAACCTCTGAAAAATATACTCAAAGATCAATGGCTCTTTATTGTCCTGTAAACAAATTGCCAATAATTGTCACGCTATTTATGAGAACACACTGCATTGCTCTCATATTCAATAAATAATGTTTTATCTTCACTCTCAAAATTAAGATAAAATTAAATCTGTACCCTATTTCCAGAAAATCCTATAAATTCTAGCAGTCTGATAATCCGTGCTGGTAAAAGGGACAGCATCTGTAAGAAAAAAAATGCAAGTGTTCTTATGTGTTAGTGTATCTAACTGTAAATAAATGTCAAACACCAAACAATTTAATGTTTTAATGATTCAGTAATATGAAAAATTACAACCAAGTTTTAATCATTAGACATGTTTCAATCATCACATACTGTACATATTGTAAACATTACTTGTGAATTAATTTCATTTAACTAAGACAATGAACCTAAAAAAAAAAAAAAAAAACCTGGCTTTTTTCAGAATGTGCTAAAGAATACTAGCTCCTTTCATGTCATGAAGGGATGAGAAGGCACTCCTTCAGTGCCCACCTTTCCAAACAAGGTTTCTTTTAGCTTTCTTTTTCAGAAAGCAAAAGTCTGTTGTATTCTGCATGATATGCAGGCATCACCCAGAAGTGGACAGCTGTAGCACTACAGCCCTTTTCTGGGACATCCCTGAAGGAGTGAAGGGAAATCCTCTCAGTGGAACTTCGAGCACTGTACTTGGTTGTTCACTTGGCTTGGAAGGAGAAATGGCCATATGTGTGATTATACACCGATTCATAGGCTGCAGCCGATGGTTTGGTTGGGTGGTCAGGGACTGAGAAAGAACATGATGGGAAAATTGATGACAAGGAGGTCTGGAGAAGAGTTATGTGAATAGACCTCTATGAATGGGCAAAAACATGAAGACATTTGTGTCCCATGTTTGCTCCAAAGGCTGACCTCGGCAGAGGAAGATTTTAATAATCAAGAGGATAGGGTGACCCATATTCTTTAGTCAGTCTCTTTCCTCAGCTACCTCTGTTATTGACCAGTGGGCTCATGAACAAAGTGGCCATGATGACATATACACTCATGCATAGGATTCCCTTTATCATTTTATTTCCTCACCAATTCCAGTCAAACCTAAAGTTTCAAAATCTCTAGTAGATCACAATTTGACAGATATTTACTCAAACTCTTCATCTCCCCAAGACATCAATATCATTCCCCAAGTTATATCATTCCCCTCACCTATTTTCAATTCCAGAACCAGCAGTGCTATAGCAACAATATTTCTGATGTGGAAATGGATTCCAAGCTCCTGGATTCCAAGCTCCTTATTACTGAAAAACATTACTAGTCAATTCAGAGTGCTACATGCTTTCCTATTGTACAATTCAATACAGCATGTGCCTGACTTAACAACACATACTGACCAAAGCCCCATTGGGCCACAACACAAGAAAATTGATCCCACTCTACCAAACCCAGGTAGAGGTTCAGAGTGAGGTTCAAATGCAGTACAGAAGGCACTTTAAACCTATGGTTCTTTTACAAAAGATTCTGGTTGCTTTATAATTATGTACCTACCAAATTAAAGGCTCCTATTCCAAGTTTGACACCCCCCTCAAACTCATAGAAGAATTGTTGTTCAACTCTGTTCTTCTGAATTACATGCAGAATAGAGAGACATTCTCTGGATTGAAGAAAAAAAGTATAGCAGAAGTTTAGTATGACTGAAAATTAAGTCAATTTCACACTACATACTATAAAATAATTATGTCATTAGCCAAAATACTAGAGAATATTTAAGTGGATGGTGCTGTGCTGAGTTTTACTCTTAAGGCTACTGGATAATAATCATTAAGAAAACGTCACACTTATTTTTACATTGTTTATGAAGACCGCCCTTTCTGGGCTTACAGCAAGAGTAGGTTCAAACACCAGCAAGCATGACTCAGGAACCACAGAACCACAGGACTGTGACCTTACAGCTTCCCAGCAATGTGTGAGAGGGGACTTCCTAGGAACATTCCACTCCTCAGTTGCTGTGCACACTTCGGCCACCCTACTTTCCACCAAGTAACTGAGATGCTACTGACAAAAAGAACTTAAGTGTGATCGCCATGGTCTCAAATAGACCAAATAAATCAGAGCTTGTGATTAGGAAAAACTGAAAGAGGAAAGCAAATTTCATCACAATGGCCCATTTTTCCTCCATTTTTCCTCTTATTTTTTCCTGTTCCATCCAAGCAAATCTCCCTGATTTCTCACTTTAATTTCTTTTCTATGCATTTCTCTCTTTCCCTTTATATCTTCAAAAGAGAAATGCAAATTAAAACAATGATACAAGTATACAAATTGGTAATAACCAGAAATTACTTATCAAATCAACAAATATATTTTTAAAGGTATTAAGAAATAACCAGATATTACGTATCACCTAGTGTGATGTAATTATAAAGCATGGACCTTCATTTATGATATATTCTAGCCAAATGCATTTAACCTGAATCTAGTAATCCTGTAGATCTAACTTCCAGTTTACAGGAATATAAGATGTTAGAGGAATGCTATGGACTGCATTATGTGCCCCCCAAATTTACATGTTGAAACTCTAACACCCAAGTGACTATATTTGGTGATAGAGATTTTAAGAGGTAACTGAGATTAAATGAGGTCATAAGGATGGATCTTAATCTGGTAAAATCAGTGGTCTTATAAGAAGAGGAAGAGAAAATGATAACTCTCTCTCTGCCATGCGAGGACATGGTGAGAAGGTGGCTGTCTGTAAGCCTAGAAGAGAGTCCTCACCGGAACCTGATCGTGCTGGCACCCTAATCTGGACTTCCAACCTCCAGCACTATCAACAATAAATTGCTGTCGTTTAAGCCACCCATCTATAGAATTTTGTAATGGCAGCCTGAGCTAAGAGAAGGAACAAACTAAATGAAAACTCAAGGAAACTACCAAACAAATCTGTGGATATTCTGCAGGACAACTGGATTGGGCTTTTCAACAACTGTCCTAGCTACAGAGACTCTTCTAAAATAAAATATATTTAATGGGCATGAACATCAGATGCACTAGACAGTCTTGGGTTGGATCCTGGTGCAGACACACCAGCAGGAGAAGAAATTTGGAGCCAACTAGAAAATTTAAAAATGGATTGGGCATTACATGAAATGAAATTTATTGCCATGAAGAAGTAAAGTTTATTAACTGAAAAAAGCAAGTACAAAGAGTATGTACAGTGTGATCTCATTTTGGTTAAAAAAAAAACAAAACGCATATCTTTAGATTTGTACAGAAAATATTCTAAAAGAACATATAGTAAGGTGTTAACAGCTGTAATTACTGAGTGGTAAGAGTACATGGGGTGTGTAATATTTGCTCATCTACATTTTTCTAATTTCTAAAATATGCACATCACTATTGTGATAATAAAGCATTATTTTAATTTTTAAATAAAAAAAGTAGGGCTGGCAAAGGTAAGAACAAATAGATACATTCATCTACTTCTGATAAAATAGTAGTTATATTACAGAGGTTGGCACACTGTTGGAACACAGCCACCTCCATTCAGTTACTTCTTGTCTATAGCTGCTTATACACTACAGTCAAAGAGTTGAGTAGTTGTGACAGATCTTATGTCCCCCGAGTCTAAAACACTTACTATCTGGTCCTTTAAGAAAAAGTTTGCCAACCCAATTATTCTTCAGAGTAATTTTGCATACCTTTGACCCAACAAATCCAATTTTATTCTAAGGAAACAGCATGGATACACACAAAACTTGACCAGTAAGGATAGACACTGTGTTACTTATCTATAATGAAAATTTATAAACAAACTAAATAGGCAACAACAGGAATTTAGTTAAGAAGATAATTGAATAAACGCATATTTAGACATAACACATGTAGTACTTCCACATAATGGAATACTATGCAGCCATTAAAAGCCATGATGAATTAAAAATATTTAATGACCTAAAATTTTCTGATGTGAAGTAAAAAAGGATGTGTTTTATGTACGTGCTTATGTACATACATAAAAAACTCAAATGTCAAAATATCAACAGGATGGCAGAAGGTGAATATGATGTTCGGAGTTCTTTTCTTCTTTTGAATCAAAATGTACATGTTTCATGTGCTGATAATTGTTGGAAAATTTACAAATAATATGGAGAAAGTGTTAGTGTCCCTACAAAACCACCCCTCAGAGAGAAAGTCACTGTTAACAGCCTGGTACATAATCTCCAGGTGTTTTTATGCTTTACTAAGAATGCAATCTATAAAAAACATAAATGAGGTCATACACTGTTCTACAGGTTATACTGACAAATTTCCATTAAGATGCATGAAAGCTACCTTATTCTTCAACAAGTGCATATTATTCCATTCTATGGAATAATTTATCTAACCAAATTCCTATTGTTAAATATATGTTTACAAATTTTTCATATTATAAACTGCTCAGAGTGTTCCTGTACAGTCAACAAGTACTTTTCCTATATCAAGTACTGTAACTATAGTTATATCCTAACTATCCTTAGGATAAATTTTTAGAAAAAGGATTTCTGAGATCACAGGTAATGCACATTCTTAATTTTTATATAAACTGCCGGAATATCCTCCAGAAAAACTCCCACCAAGCTGTGAGCATCTCACACTGCCATTTGCCCTCAGTCATTTACATCATTTTTCCATTTGTATTTTTTATTATGATGTATTTATTTTGCCATGATGTAAATGCAAATGTTTGTTTAGTAATAAAAGAGTTCTAATTTTATGCCATGCCTAAGAAGTCTTCTGAATTTGGCATCGTGAATCTACTGATATGATGCATTCAGAAGGACACAATATCACTTCTATGGTAATCTCACCATAGAAGGAAAATCTAAATTTAATCATGAAGAAACATTAGATAAGTCCACACTGAGAAAGGTTCTACAAAATAACTGCCCAGTATGCTTCAAAAATACCAAGGTCATGAAAGACAAAGAAAGACTGAGGGAGCCTTCCAGATTAAAAGAGACTAATGAGACATAACAATTATGTGCAACTACTAGGATCCTGGATTAAATCCTGGACCAGGAAAAGGACATTGGTGAGACAATTAGAGAAATCTGAGCGAAGTCAATAGAATAGTTAATAATATTGTATCAATGTTAGTTTCTTGATTTTAATAATTGTGGTTCTATAAAATGTTAACATTTGGAATCTGAGTAAAGAATATGTGAAAATTCTTTGTAAAAATTCTGAAATTATTTCACAGTGAAAAATTAAAAAATAAAAGTTTAAATGCCTTTGTACTTTAGGACTATAAAAAATACTTTCTTATGTCTTGTTGGCACACTGTTAAAAATATTTTAAGATTAAATCTATATAGAACTTATTTTCGTATAATCTTTTGTTTTCAAAATGAAGAGTCGATTTTCCCAAAACCATTTATTAAAGTACCCATCTTTTCCCACTATTTTGAAAGAGACCTATGTATATATAGGAATTTAGTATATCTTGAATTCCTAGGTAAATGTCCGTCTGTGAGTGTGTGTGTATACACGCAAGTGTGATGCACATATACTCACACTGTCTGTTTCAAAACCCTATGTTCCATTCCACTGATATATATGTCTATTGCCATTACAAGACTAAATCTTTAAGTTCTGATGACTGGAAAGGCAATCAACTCTAATTTTTTTATATCTTCTAAAACATATTTTGAAAGGAAAATTAAAAATAATTATGTCATCTCCACTCCATGATTTATAATTTTATTAAATCATTTGGGGTAAAAGTATCTCTTAAAATACTAAATCTTGGCTCTGTTACCACTAATGGACATCTGCTTCTAATAATGGCAGGGTGGCTTATATTAGGTTAACTCTCCCATAGATAACAATTATAAACTCTGCAAAAATGAAAAAAATATATTTAAAATACATTTACAGGCACTAGAAAGTGAAAAAATAGGTAGCCTGAACCTGGAGAAGAACTGAATTTTGAAAGATGGGAAAAACTCTTGAGTGGACTTTGTGTATATATATGACTAGTCACCTGAAAGTTCTCCCTAGTGTCTAGAACTTATACAAAAAGCCACAGTCTTATTGGCTTAAAAAGTCAGAATAGAGTTCAAGACTGTCAAAGTGGCTGTAAGTAATGGGGAAATAGAGGAGAATCATGTAAGAAAGAAACACCAAAATCAGTGTTAAAACTCCACTCAACTTGTTGGCTGACCCATGAACTACATGAACACTGAGGAGACCTCAAGGAAAAGCAGATGCAAGACAGAGAAATAATACAACCGAGATTTCAGATGCTGCCCACTACTAGAGAGTAAGGGTTTGGAGTCCAAGTCTAGTCGAGTTAAATGCTTCCTAGAACAATAACCAGCACTATTCTGAGAAAGGCGACAAAACCTAGAGTCTCTACAATGTATCAATATCTAATGTACGATTAAAAAATTATTGACATAAGAACAGAAAAATATGACATATAATCAAGAAAAAGGTAGGCAATAGAAACTGACCCCATGATGGCCCAGATGTTAAAATAATAACCAATTCTGGAAAAAAATACTTTTTTTAATGAACAGCACCTAGGTAACCTACTGAACAAAATCAGGCTGAAAACATGTAATTACTGTCTCTGAAGGAGAACAGTGAGTCAGAAAGGAGCAGAAAATAATATTTGAAAAAATAATGGCCATGAATTTCTCAAAGCCATACCTAAGCACATCACAGTCTAATTGCTGAGAACCAAAGATACAAAAAAGTCTTGTATCAAAGCAGCCAGAAGAAATGACACATTACAGAGAAGGGAACAATAAGACAAATAACAGCTGACTTCTGATCAGAAACAAGCCATAATACAATGGGTTGACGGTTTTAAAGCAATGAAAAAAGAAAAAAAACCTTGTAACTCAGAATACTATATTAAGCAAAAATAGCCCTCAAAACCGAAAGCAAAAATAAAGACATTTTCAGATAAATGAAACGAAGAGATTTGTTGCCCACAGACATGTACCACAAGAAATGCTAAAAGAGATTCTTCAGTCTGAAAGTCTACAGGAATAAATGAAAAACACCAAAAATAGTAGATAAGTGGGTAAATAGAGAATACTATATATTAAGACTGTTTCAAGCAAAAGTTTGACACTGTATTGTGGGATTTATAATATACATAAGTACTAGCATAAGAATAGTATAAAAGGCAACAGATGGTAAATGAAACTATACTTTTGCAAAGTTCTTATATTTCATGTGCAATGGTACAATATTAACTCTAAGTTGACAATGATAAGTTAAGAAGTGTATTGTAATCACGTAGAGCAACCATTTAAAAAACTAAAGATGGCTATAGCTAAGAAAACAGCAGAGCAATTACATTGGAATATATATGTATATATAAACATACATATATTTTTTTTATTAAAGCAAAAGGCTGCAGACAAAGAAGAGGAAACAAATGAGTCAAACGGAAAAAACAAAATGTTAGTCACAAGTGCAAACATATTGTCATACTGAATGACAAAGCAAGACTCAGTTGTACATCTACAAGAAATATAATTTAAATATAAAAACAAAGATAGGTTTAAAGTAAAAGAATATAAGGCATGCAAACACTATTATATAAAGCATGAATAGCTATATTAAAATCAGACAAAACAGATTTCAAGACAAGAAATATTATAAAGAGTTAAGTAGAGACATTTCATAATGATAAACAGGTTAATTTATTAGAAAGATAAAACAATTAAAATATAAATGAGCCTAACAACAGAGGTTCTAAATATACAAAGCAAACACTGATGGAACGAAAGGGAGAAATGGAGGACTCCAGAATCAAAGTTGGAGATTTTTAACATTGTGAATAAATGATATATAATATAAAAATCAGAAAGGATACAGAAAATGTGAACAACAGTCCACCTTACTTGAACATCTGAATCACTGCAGAAAGAAAATTCTATTGGGCAATGCTGCTCTAGAGTCTGAACCAAAAACATACCTGTCATTTAAATTTATAAGTTGTTTATAGAAGAGAAATACTGGATTAACTAATTAGAAATTATATCAATACCTTTTTTCTCAGCTATTTTTCCCTTAAAACTGCATTTAAACTTAAATTCTGTTGCAGCAGAATTTATCATCGAATAGCTTGAATGTATACTCAGTAAGCCAAAATCAAGCGCATTTTACCAACACCAAATAAAAAAAAACTTAGTCATACTTAATGAGAATTTTGAAGTCGAAAGTGGTACATAGTACATGAATCATTTAAAAAACCACATGAAGGTTTTCAAAAGGTACAAATTTCCAGTTATAAGATCTTTTAAAACCCTTAATTTTTTAACTTACTTATATATTTGGTAACTTGTTCTAATTTTCATTCCACCTTTGATGAAGTTGATCATATTTTCGTCCTGAAAACAATTCAATTAAAAAATTAGATCATTTAGCAAAAGATTCTTAAACTTTCCCCACAGCTATATATTGTGTAATTAGAACAAAATACTATCTTTTGAGAACATAATTTTTTATTTAAAACATTCCTCTTGCTTTACATTTGAAATATTTTTTTGTTATTTTTCTTTCAAGTTAGAGGACAACAACAAGGAAACATTTTTAAAATCCTTGAATTCCTTTAAGGAATTAAATAAGTAATCCTCACCAGTTAGGAGGCTTGTCCAAACCTACTTTAATAAACATCATCTTCTACTGACCAATTTTCTTCTGGGTTCAACAGAATTCAAAATGGTTGACTAAAGGATATACTCTAAGGCCTAACTTTGCCTTCCCGATGCGCCATACTCTAGTAAATGGGATTATGGTTCTTTTTTCACAGAGTACATAAGCAGGCAGAGTCTATTTAACATTGTGAATTTCATTCCTATACATTGCCAAACTGAAAATAACTATTCTAGATTTTAAATTTGTATCATTAATATAAAATTTTGTTTGGGGGGAAAAAAATCACTTCTCTTTGCCTATGAAGCAGTTGGCCTAAAAGAATGCCAATTTGGGGGTCAGCATTCTAGGATTCTAAGAGTCTCTTAATAAAGTATATCAAAAAATTGCTTGAAAGAAGTTACTACAATAGATGGTACAAATGGAGACGGTCCCTTGTTTCATACATCCCAGAGTGTTTTCCTAGTCTATTAATATCAAAAAGATATTCTGATATTTATTTCCTATGCACTTGAACATTCTTCTGAAGCAAAACTGATTTTAGTTTGCAAATTTCATTAATTACTTAAATATTTAACATTTAAATTATTATAAGAATCAATAAATACAAAATTCATGATGCAATTTAAATATTTATCTTCATATTTGAAGGAATCTTATGATTTTAAGTTGCAATAACGGCCAGGAAAGAATTTCTTAAATGAGATTAAAATCTGCCTCGAATAAGAATATTTAATTTCTTGATTACCAAACATTTAATGAATGCCTATTCACCCAAATGCAAAATTAGATGAAAGCAATACTACGTGCTAAGTGAAGAGGAATGCATACGGATGGAGACATGCACAGGATGTCATGAGGGCACAAAAGTGGGTAGGGTCGGGGCATGCAGAAATCCACGAAAACCTCCTGTAAGAATCAGTGCTTAAAGTACAAAAAATGACTGGGAAGTGGCCTGGTGAAGGAAGGCAAAGCAGATGTGAACTTTGCAAGCAAAGGAAACAGGTGGGAAGGCAAGGAAGCATTACAGATCACGGTGTGCTTCGCCATCTGTGTTATGTAACTCAGCACTGCTGCAGATATCTACAGCAAAGGAATAACCAAGGAGTAAGAAAGCCATCTCTACTCATGCCATGCAAGTATGCGACATACCTGCCAGTAGCATCTGAGGACATCGGTAAGAGGGGGAGTAGGGAATTTGGGGAGAGATACCAGTTTAGTTTGAAAAAGCTTCCCTTATTTCTGCTATTCTGATACAAAAGCTGAAGCAAAGAAATGACAAGGTGTGAATCTTGTCTTTGAGAGGATGCTCAGTTCCACAAGGGAGCATGAGCTGGAGTTAAGAGAAATTAGAGACAGAGGGTCACTAGGTTACTGTGCAGTCTAGGGAAGAGCTGAGGAGCACCTCCACTAGAACGATTATCATCAGAATAAAGAGGAAGAGATGGAGCTGCTAAATCTTCAAATGGTAACAGAAGCATGACCATGAAACTGACTGGGTATGGCAGCATGAGGAAGAGGGAAGCCATGGATCTTCTCCAGATGTTTAATTACAAGTCCCCAAGTATAAAATAAGACTTCAAATCTCAAATTTGATTGTAAAATCCCCATCTGGGAAACACATCAGAAAAAAAATAAAGGCCTCAGTGACTAGCATTATGTTTACTAAGGCAGTAAGACTGTTGTTTTCAACCGGCCTTCATAATATGCTGGGTTTTAGGAAGGGGGGGTCATAGACCAGACTGATTCAGTTTTATTAAACCAGAATCCAACCTAAGATGTCAATCTCCATAAAAAGAGAAAAGCAACTCTCAATACAATGTAAAACATTGAAATTGAGGAAGATTTTCCATTTTACAGTTGAATTTCTGCCCCCTTACAATTTCCACCCCACCACTACCCCACTGTATCCATCACAGCCATTTGTGCAGCCATGATCTTAAAATCCATGTTTTTTTGACAGGCAAAGTCCTGGTTGTAACAGTTTCTAGAAGTAAAAATATAAAATGCCCCATAAGAAAATAATTGGGTTTTTTTAGTGACTAGTTAAAACTGCTCTTCCAAAGAAAGAACTATAAGCAAGAAAGGAGAATAAGAATAAGAAGAGGGGAAAAAATAAAATCTGAAATATATATGAAAAGTTTAGCTTTCTAAGCATGCATAACTGAGGAGGGAATGGCCAAGGATTAAGAAAGCCTCTTTGTCAGGGGCCCCTGCTGGATGCAGCCCTCTACCATTAGCAAGCACAGAAAGGGATAAGCTCAGTTTTCACACAGAGAAGCATCCTGAAATTAGGTGTACTTGTTGCAAGACACTTTCTTTAAAAGGCAGTGGTTCCCAGGAGACTGAAGTTCAAAAACAGACTCTAAGTGCATTTGAATAGGAATAAAGCTCCCTGGAGTCCTTTTTTCAGCCAAAGTTTATCAGAATAACAAATATCTTTTATTACAACTCTAAGTCAAAAGAACTGAAGTGCTGACATAGAATGAGCCACATTTTTGCTATAGGGTACTGGCCTGCTACTCCAGCAATACTGACTCTAAGCTAAAGGGTCATTACCTGCACAAACGTGAGTGCTGCTTTCTGCAGGAGACACTCGGCATAACAGATTTCGGCATGCATTTCCTCTATTAAAAACAAATAAAATCATATTAAGGAAAATCCCATGTCCACAGTAATTGCTCTGAGATGTTCAGAAAAGAATGGTAGATAAATGAGCCCAAGAGAGACGCAAACACCTAGTGCTCTGGTGCTTCCTTAAAAGTAGAATGATGACCTCGGTTCTGACCCTTAGCAAGATTTTCCCAGAATGTGTGAAATGGTTCAAGGGAGTCATCTTTGGCTCCCATTCAAATATAACTGAAAGGAGTCGGAGTAGTTGGTGTCAGAGTCCCAAAGCTCGCAAGAGGAAACCAAAATTTAAAAGCACTTAAAAAAAAAAAAAAATTTATTTTTTAACTTAACAGTACCGCAATTATAAAAACTGAAAAAAACTTAAATTTATGAATTCTAGCTTCTAAAATATGAAGTTAAGGTAATCACGGCAATGATTAGACATTATTACCCTGAAGAGAAAACAGCAATTCTCCCAAGTCATACCTCCTCACACACAGAAGACGATGTAAAAAGAGTCAGCACAGCACAGTTCAGGCTATTTGGATCGTTGAGATATCTAGCACAGGAACAAAGCACTAAAAAAAGGGGCTCTGTAAAGCTATGTATATCCCAAGGACATGGGAGCACCTCAAAAACTGGGTCCTACATTCCTAAACAATCCATTATACTTGCAGAGATTGGGGAGAAGGGGGAACCTTTGCATTTTTGCATTTTAAAAAATAAGCACATTCCCGTTTTATCCATGAGATACAAATTGGCATTTTATGTTAAGTAGAGGAGCTTCGGAGATTTAACAGCCTGGGTTGGAGGAAAGGCTCTGCCAAGTACTTAGCTGTGGGACCTCAAGAAAGCTAACCTACCTCTCTCTGCTGGTTTCCTCATTTATAAAGACTGGATAGTAATATCTCTGCTTCACAGCTAAAGAACCTAATGAGTACTACATGCAGAGTTCACTATTCAGAGAGGCACTCGATATATGTTAGCTACTTGCACTAAAATTGCTGCCCTTGGCCCATGTTGTGCTTTTTGGTAAAAGCTCAGAAAACAGAACATTTTTATGTGAAGTAACTGAAAAATAGGATATTTCTGTATTCATGGGAATTTTGTTGAATCAAGCTGGGTAAGAACTAGTGCTTTATTTCTTTAATTTATACACCAGACCCACCACACACACACACACACACACACACACACACACTGGTTCTCACAAATTGGTTCAACTTCCTGTATGTTCACGTTCCACAGACTGAATTTACAAAGAAGCAACTATGCAGCTAAGATCCCTCAAGAGCACACATATAGATGGGGCCACTATCAGCGGGGTCTCAGTTCTTCAAACCACCTCACCTCAAAGTATGCCTTTGAATTTCTCTCAGTGTGTCAAGTGGGATAAAAACTGGTAACTTCTATTTTTACAGAATCACCTGAATATCCTCTTCCTACGTGCATTTGTAGCAAAGTGGGAATTGTGAGGAATTATTCACTTTGAAAGCCTGCTCAGTAACACAGATTGCTGGGGCAGGTGCCCAGGGGTGAAGCTGCTGCTTGGAGAGAAACTAGTAGAGGCAAAGGCACAGAGCAAGGGAAATACAGAGCACCTAAGGGGTGGGCCTTTGGCTGAAACACAAGGTGTAAAGGGAGCAGCGGCTGATGAGCCTGAAAATGTTAAGTCACCAGCTAAATTATGGATGACCTTGAATGTCAGAGTCTAGCCTTGATTCAGTGGGCAATGGTGAGTCCTTGCAGAGATCTGAGCAGAAGGATGATCCGATCAGGGATATGTTAAAGATGGACCTAAGAGTAGGTAAAGGATGTAACCAGAAGACACAGATAAACCATATGTAAATATTCTTCATTATTAAATCCCTATTGCATCCTAAGCACTACATATAAATATCTGTTTTTAAAGGCAATTCGAAAACTATTCAGGGCAATATGCCAGCAACAAGAGAAGAACGGGTGCATTCTATGTTCTATGTTAAACCCATGAAAAGTTTAATTAAATACTCACTCCTACAGACAACGAGCCACTCAAGGATATAAATGAAAATTACCAAGAGGAAAAACAAATCACATACTAAAGCTACAATGTTTTGACATGCTCCCTTGAACACAAAGCCTGTTTGGGTGGCAGTGGCAGCCAAACTCATTAGGAATGAAATGCAACTTAATTTACAAAAGTCTTATTTCTTCACTCTGTTTGATTTATATTGGATAGTTTCTTGGTTCTCAAAATTAGCCATTTGGCATTTATGAGTATGTACCGACCAGAACATCTCTTAATTATAAATTCCTTAGTTCACTTAAGGAAATATCTTCACTATGAACTGAAATGTTAGCTAAGCATACCTTTATGAAAGTCTAAATAAACCTATACTTCAGAATAGGCTATAGTCATGAGCTAATTTATTTTTATTATTTTTTAGACTTTATTTTTAGAGCAGTTTTAGGTTCACAGCAAAATGAGAGGATGGTACAGAGATTTCCCATATATTCCCTGCCCTCACTCATGCACAGTTTCTTCCACTATCAACATCCCCCTACCTAGTGACACATTTGTTACAATTATGAATCTCCATTGACATATCATAATCACCCGAAGTCCATAGTTTTCATTAGGTTTCACCCTTAGTGTTGCACATTCTCTGTGTTTGAACAAATGTATAATGACACGTATCCATCGTTATGGTATCACACGTATTATTTTCACTGCTCTAAAAATCCTTCTTGTTCCACCTATTCACCCCTCCACCCGACACCATGGCAACCACTGCCTAAAATTTTACTGTCTCCACAGTAATCATACAGCAAGTAGCCTTTTCAGATTGATGTCTTACATTTAGTAATATGCATTTAAGATCCCTCTATGTCTTTTCACGGCTTGATAGGTCTGGATGTACCACAGTTTATTTACCTATTCACCTATTGAATGACATCTGGGTTGCTTACAAGTTTTGACAATTATAAATAAAGCTGCTATAAACATTCGTTTGCAGGTTTTTGTATGGACATAAGTTTCAGCTCCTTTGAGTAAATATTAAGGAGAGCAATTGCTGGAATGTATGGCAATGCTATGTTTAGTTTTGTAAGAAGCTGCCAAACTGCCTTCCAAAGTGGCTGCACCATTTCGCATTCCCACCAGCCATGAATGAGAGTTCCTGCTGCTCCACATGCTTGCCAGCACCTGGTGTTCTGGATTTTGACATTCTAATAATGAGTAGTGGTATCTCACTGTTGTTTTTTTTAATATTTAGTAAAAATTCTCTGCCTATTCTAGATTTTCTAAAGTGTTATGTCTAAAGACATAACAAAAAGAACACAGAACCATCTATTTTCAAGATGTCTAACAGAAACAAATCAACCTTTCCCTTGTTCATATATGGCACATTCTTGCCCTTCTCTACATGTCTACAGGAGAAAGTTTAGGGTATAATGGAAAGAGCTATGGCTTAGGGAAAGGAGATCAAGTTTGAATGCTGCTCTGCTGGGCGGATAATCTTGGGTCATGTGTTTAATATCTCTGAACATTAGCACCTAGTCTATAAAAAAGAGGTTACACAGATTAGACTGAATAACGTTAAGGAGGGCACCAGGGACGGTGTCTGACATGAGAGAGTGCTTTTTAAAATTAGGGCATTATTGTTACTTTTTAAATTATTATTATTTATATTTACACAAAAAATACCATGTTATTCTTCCCAAAACTAAGGTAAAAAAATCTCAAATGTCAACCTTCATATTGAAAAAAGAAAGGGAGGCAGGAGGCAATATGCCATGGGAGAGGAACCATATAGAGGAAAACAGAAAGGAGACTAAAATGAAAGAGTCCAATTTCTTTGGGGCCCATTTAATTTCCCATTTACCTACTTTAGTGGACTTTAGAACTTCTAGGCCCAATTTACATAAATGGCTCAAAATGAAAAATAGAAAGACATATTCTACCCAAAATCAAGGGGATAAATAAATTCTTATGGATTCTTACAGGTCAGTTTCTAGAGAAAGAGAAGCCGGGCTTTGGCTGTCTAGAGTGACAAATGAAGTGCCATTCTGTTCCATAATGGTTTTAAGGCCAGCATTATACCCTTTTAGAACAAGTCTCATAGTCCACCCCCCACACCAATAATCAGTACCCTAGCCTCACATCGTGCAAATGTTCCTGAGTTCTCCAATGTCCACAAGTTGATAATAATGCTCTTCTAAAAAAAAAAAACTTCATAATAAAGCACATTCAAAAATGTGTCTGACATACACCTGAAGACTAGGAATGACTGACAGTGGGATCCAGAACTGCCCTTGCTTTAATCAGCCACAGCTACAGCCACTGTTTCATGTTACTTCTTCCAGAGAGTAAGTTTGACAATGACAGCACAGACACGAATTCTCTTTAGATGGGAGAAGCTTTATTCTACAATAGCCACATCTGAAGGACATCATTTTCTCCACAGGATATATGGATGCTCTTTTCTTGTAAACAATTCTGACTAGAGTGCATCACTTCTAAACCAGAGCTGATCATGGAACATCTGCCCTAATCTTAGTAGGGACATGAGACAGCTGACAGCAAAGGAGTCCTTTCCTCCCATCCATCTGCTCAAGACACTAGAGCCATTCCTGAATTCTTGACTACTCCTAAATGTCCATACACCAAACACCTTCTATATTGTGAAACATTATCATTGTTTTTCAAGGTATCAAAATTACTTCACCTTGAAGAAATTTTAATAGCTTGTGAAAAAATAGAAGCTCTCATACATGAATGGTAAGAATATAAACTGAGCTAACTCTTTGATGAAAAAATAGGTAGTACCTATAAATATTATCCATTTTTAAATCTTAAGTCCCCATAATTCCACTTTTAGGAATCTATCCTCTGAAACGCTTACAAAAATGCATGAAAACTATGTACAAGAGTTTGAGGACAGCATATATAAACACAGAAAAGTCTGCAAGGCTTCATAACCAACTATTAACAATGGTTACTTCTGGATGGTATGATGAGGAAGGGAAAAAGATATTCATTTATTTTATGTGATACATTTAAGTACTGAATTTTATGAGCAGTATCACATTTTAATTTACTAAAGAAAGGGAAAAAATTAACCTTTTAAATATTTCTTACCTTCAGTCATCTGTTCCAATGATCCTCTAGAAAGAAAACTTGAGAAAGATTCTACAACCGTGCATTTTTTCCTATATCTGCATAGAATAAGTAGAAGGGCAGATGGGAAATAGAAAGGAAAAAATAATGATAAATTAGGCTAAATAAATTTTCATTTGCCATTCATTTCAGCCACTATCACACCAGAGGCATCAAGGTAAAACTCTAAACCCTAAAGTCTGTACGGCAGAGACCACCCTTCTCAACACTGCTAACTGAACATGTGAGTGGACAAATCCACACAAACAGTGAACACTAACCCTGCCAAGCATCTTCCCTGACTTCTATTGTTGAAATCAGTACTTCTGTGGTAAGAGCCACCACAGGTAAAGAATGGACTTGAATACAGTATTTGGAAGCTCTCTCTTCATTTGTGGAGCTTGTAACACAGTTACATGAGGATATAATTTCACCAATATTAAAATGCACCAATGCTAACTAAAAGCTTTTGCTAGGGTCTTCCTATCTATCCAGAGCAAAGATTAAAATAAAACTGAAAATCAATCTCATTTTTACCAAGTACATCCTTTTTAAGCAAATATAGCATTCCCTTCTGAATTTGCAGCATCTCCCACATAGAAGAACAATGTGCCTTGCTTGGGCTGGCTTGATGTGTAGTACCTCAACTCATCTACCACAGGGAGAGGTGCTCACTGTAACCCACTGAAATCTCCCTCAGCCTTTCTCTGTACCTAAAGGTACCAAAAAAAGAAAGTAGAAGGTATATAGAAGCCGAGTATTTGGTCAAATGAGAATCACACTATAATTTCTAATAGAAATTTTTTTGTTTCTATTACATAAAATTAAATGAGGCCCCCAAAAAGCTTTGAAGTTCAAGTCCTTTCCTACAGCTGTGACCAGCTTCAAACTGTGATCTCAGTCAGGCAAACTGTACTCATTTTGTCACACGGACATAAAGGTTTGTAGTCATTTCTCAAGTATTTAATTATGCAGTTCATACTTTTGGCAGGTTTGTAAGGCGTCCTTCATGGCAGAAATACCATTTTGGATGTCCTGTTGCTCGAAGGTCATGATGGCCTGCAACACCACAATGGTACTGTAGCCCAAGGCATGGTACATACTGTTCTTAGCCCTGAGGGCAACATAGGGAATTAGTACATTTCAATACAACTGAGAAGCATTCAAGTCTTGTCTGGATGCAATCATGAGAAATCCTAATAAATGCATGTCTTGACTTTCAAAGTGATACTTCTTTACCATAATCACTGAAATAAAATGGACTTTGAGAGACAGGCCCTAAAACACTCAAGTACCAAGGACTTTCCAATTTAAGCCCACACAGGCAGCACAAAATGTTCCAGGTTGAAGCAGTGAGAGAAGATGCTTTTCCCTGTTTGAACACAAGGGGGCAGCCTGTGGATTCATTTCTTAGGAAATGTTTCAAAGCAAACCAATTTTTCCCAGTCCAACAAGGGGAAGTGTACTGTCTTTAGCTCTGAATAAGTGCTAAAGTAAAAGCCACTGGAAATATATCTTGTGACAATTTCTGATGTGTTTTTCGAAAGACAAAGTCTCCTTTAAAATAATTCCCTCTCTTCTTCCAGCCAGAGGCCAAGATAAAGCAGGATTTCTGCAATAAGCTAGGTTGGCCACAGGGGGCCCTGACAAAAGAACATTTTAGACTCTATATCTAATCTAATCTAATCCCATTATCTGAGATTCCTGATTAAAATTCTTGATAATTCAAGTTATCAAGTTATGAGTGAGAATTAGATTCTTAAGGTCAGTTATTCTTAATGTGTGGCAGACACCCCAGATTCTCAGACTGTGAAAACCTCACCATTACTTTTCTCAAAACTTCTTAAATTATGTTATTTACAAGATTTAAAATATCAATGCACGGTTTTGTTCTTAATTCAAATATAGTGCATAACACTGCTGTGCGAAACAAATGAAAGCCAATTTATTCTTTTCCCTCATGGAAATAAAGAGTCTAAACATCCTTTGGTCATTTGCAGTTTGTCCTGAACAGTGAGGGGACTGGCTTTTCAAAAGAACCACAAGGAACAAGAGCAGCCCAAAGTTAATCAGTAACTGTGGTTTTAAACTTCATATTTAAATCGAAAGTTCCTCCAAGAGGTAAAAAAGTATTCAAATAGGAAAAACATATGTTTAAGAGTGAAACATGCATAAAGATCAGAGAATACAAGACTCCACTAAATATAATACTAAATCGTTTATTCTCATTCCATACTATGTCCAGCTGAGTGTCACTGGCAGAAAAGAAAAAAAAAAAAAGGAGACTTATTTGAATAAAAAAGGAGGGAGACAGCCATACAGGCTGAGAAAGGATAGACAAAGGAAGGAAAATGACAGGCCAACAAAGGGAGGTAGAGACAGAAGATGGAGAAGTCATTGAGAAAAAGGCAGGAGACAGGCAAGGTAGAGGCTGTGAGACAAGAGCTGGAAACAGCAAAAATGGACAATTTCCTTAGGCTGTGGCTTCATCATCCATTTTAACAACTGTTCCTAAGCTCTGAAATGCTAATTGAACAAGGTCTTCTAAATCTTAATAGAATTACCAGAGCAGCTTCTTAGTAGGTAAATTAATTTCTAAGATTTGAAGTCAATGACTGGAGTCATGTAACCCTACTGATCACTCAAAGGAATGAGATTCCCTCTTTTGTGCCCAGCTAACCTACTAGAAAATTATTATATGAGATCTAAGCTTCATCCAAGTAAGTGTGTATGAAGGCAAAACCTAAGAGTAAGTATTCCTATCAAGTTATAGTCGCACTGTAGGGTTGAAGACTGTGGTCAAAGTGAGGCCTAGTAAGAAGACTGAGCATAGTTTTTGCTGCCACATCTTAAAAATATGCAGGTACTCTTAATTAAAATTTAGTTGTTTAACTTGTTTATCACATATATAAGGAATTCCAATAATATTTGTATTATCTTAAATTTTTTAGCATTTGAGCTTAGCTCAATATTCTAGTAGTTCTTCTCATTCCCATTTCAAAGGAAACTTTTCTCAATTATATTTAAGCTTACCAGGAAATCCATAAAAAAATTTCATTGAAGAAAGCAAAATGAAGCTCTACAAAACTACATAAATGACACTATTTGAACAAGTACAGAAATTAAAATATGAGAAAGAATCGGAAATTGTCTACTGATTAAAGTTGAAAAGACAAATTTCTTAACTGAATATTAAAACTAACCAACGGTAAAGAGTCTCAGCCAAATATTCAGGTGGAAATACAGATAAGTTAACTAATAAGCATGACATCAAAGATAGAATCCTCAAAAACATCTGAAAAAAATATATTTTACCTAAAGGAAATAAAGTTAATTACCATGGTTGAAGCAATTCTAAGGCATCTGTAAATTTGTTATTTAGAAATAAGTTCAATGCTACAGCACATTCTTCCAGGCCACTCTCGAGATCCATCTTGACTGATGATGACCTAAAGGTTAAGAAAAAATATACAGAATTTCTATAGCTTTTACTATTAGCAAGTTGTCACAGGAAGGGAACGAGTGTGTGTGTGTGTGTGTGTGTGTGTGTGTGTACATACACATACTTTGGAGACAGAAAGACAGGCTAGAATTCTAACTCTGCCACTTAGTAGCAGTGTCTTGAACCTCCTAGAAATGAGCTAGGGAGCTGATTTTCTTATCTGTAAAATGGGAACACCACCACCTACTTCAGGGGCTATTGTAAGGACAGAATAAATGACAAATAATGCTTATAGTGGGCACTCAATAAATGATCCCCCAACTCCCCATCACTTCAAAGACCACAAGTGTAGGAACTACCTTTATTCATGGGGGAGCAGATATTATTTTGTTTTAGTTGGATTATATAGGGGGAGAAGTGTGTATCAGTGGAAAACTGAACTGTTTAGAGGAGATCCCTCCAGGTTATTTGCTTTTGATTCTATGGGAGCCACCTCACAACTCTGTGAATTGTAAGTAACTGATAAAAGTGCAAAGTAATTGTTGTCTATGGACATGTCAATTCTGCCCTGGCCAGTAGAGGTTCAGCTGACTACCCACTAGTGTGGGAAAAGCTGCTTATGCCTGAATTTGCATATCTATTTCAACATTGCTTTACACCATAAAAATTTGTGCTGTTTTCATTTCTCCTTTGAATCTGTTATAACAGCTGCCTGGTTCCTCATTGATCAATGAGTTAAGTAAAGTCTTTACCATGTGCTCATTTCTACATCTCTATGAGAGTCATGATTTTACCCTTTTTGGAAAATGATGTTAATTACTTATGATTGGTAAAAATTTTGCTCTTTAAAACTGGAGCCATCTCTAAAATATTTTGTGTAACAATTTTGAATAGAAAAATATTTCAGTAAGTAAATAAGCAATTTATTTAAAAGTACTTAAAGTTTAATTTCCATACCTCCAGCCTCTCCAAATTCAATCTTTCAAGCATAAAAACAAAATCTCACCAGTTACTCATCTACCAGAAATGAGTTCTGAAGGTTCTACAAGGAACAACCCTCTGCTCGCAAGACTTCTCATGACTGGTTCCTTCCTGTTATGCAGATCTCAGCTCGAGAAGCACCAACTCAGATCTGCTTCACTGACCCTACCCCATCCTGACTCATATGTTTGCGCCATACCACTTATTACTATCCAAAGTATCCCATGCAGTATTTGTGGACATGTTTGTCTTTGTCTGTCTTTCTTCCCTAAGACAGAAATGCAATATTGTTGAACAGGTAGATGGGTGGATAGGTGGGTGGGCAGTTAGGTAGATTTGATCTGAGTAGAAACCTCATGCCTAGAGCTTAAAGGCACCTCTACTCTAGAGCAGTGCAGAAATGAGACAAGCTCTTGGTGGAGGAGTAGCTGAAGAGCTAAGAATTATAATGGTTAATTTTGTGTCAACTTGACTGGGCTAAGGGATGTCCAGACAGCTGGTAACACATTATCTCTAGGCGTGTCTATGACAGTGTTTTTAAAAGAGATTACCCTTTTAATTGGTGAAATGAGTAAAGCAGATGGACCTCCCCAATGTGGGTATACATCCAATCTATGCAAGGCCAGAACAGAAGAAAAAGCAGAGGAAAGGAGAGTTTGTGTGCTCTCCCTGAGCTGGGATATCCATCTTCCACTCCCTGGTGCTCCTGGTGCTTGAGCCTTCAGACTCACACTGAAATGCACCACTGGCTTTCCTAGCTCTGCAGATTGTAGATAACAGACTGTGGGACTTCTCGGCCTCCATTATCACATGAGCCAATGTCCATGATAAATCTCCTCATCTATATATCCTATCGGTCCTGTTTCTCTGGAGAACCCTGACAATATAGAACTGCTTTGCCCTTAAGTTTCCAGTGAATGAAGAGGTCAAATAATGCTAGAAGTTCACAAACCTATCTCAGGAAGATTTTTCACTAGAAAGTTGCTTGATACCTCCCATCAGTCCATCACCAAATTCAGTCAGTGTTACTTCTTAAACATCTCTTGAATTTATCCTGTTTCACCTCTACTACCCAGTCTAACCTAGTCGACATTTGCTGCCTGGTGTCCACAGATACGTCTTACACCCACTTTCTACCTAATCTACTCTAATCAAATCTCTACCTAGAATTCATTCAACTAATATTTATTAAGCTCTAACTACATGTCAGGACTCTTCTAGGGGCTGGAAATACAACAATAAACAAGACGATAAGATCCTGGGCTTTCAAGGAGCTTTCATTCTCCTGGGAGTGCAGATTTAGACAAGAAGACCGGTAGCTGATTAAGATCATCTCAGACTGGAATGAATAATCTGGGAGAGACTGGTTTGGGAAGATGGGTGGGGTGAGACCCAACATTAATGAGGATGGTCATGCAAAGTTCTCCAAAAGGGTGACCTTTGAGTCTTGTAATACGGAGTCAGCCATGGCAATATTTAGGTTGAGGGGAGCGGGAAGGTTCTCAGCTGGGAATGTAGTGAGCAAGGCAGACAGTGGGAGAAAATAAGGACAGAAAGCAGACAGAAACCAGGAACCATAGTGACAGAGAAGATGGGTTTTATTCTAAGAACAAAGGAAATTTTTATCTCAGAAATCTCTACTCCCTTTCTAATCACCCCTTCCCTTCAACTATTACCTTTTCCAGTTTTACCTTCACCTGTTCTCTTAATCTTCACACACCGGCTCTCTCACATTACAGCTCATCTTTTATTATGAAGAAATGGGCTGTGAATAGATACTGGTCCTTTGGACAAACAACTAAATCTGAATCTCAGCTGGCCACACTCTGTCACCTAGGAGGATGCACTTAAATGCCCCAGCTTACATGGATAAATAAAAGTGGGAGCTTATCACCAAGCATAGTAAACTCAACCCTCCTAACAGTTTAGTAAGATGCTCACATGAAATTAAGTCTGCCCCGCCCCCTGCTGCCACCTCCAGAATACTAGTCCTACCATGTGTTCTGCAAGGAATGACCAAGAGAACAAGTTGAATCTGGACCACAACTTCTCAAACATCTCTTGGATTCAGTTGTTCTCTCCATTTCCACTGTCATCACATTAAGTGTGACTCTTATCACTTCAAGTCTGAATTCCTAAACAGGCTCCAATAATGTTTTCCTGAGTGTTACTGCTTTGATGCAGTGGTTCTCAGACTTCGGCTTGCATTAGATTGAAACAGAAGACTTGTTAAAATATACTGCTGGGGCTGGCTCAAACATCAGAGTTCCTGACTCTAGGCCTAGTGGGTGCAGGGGACAACAAGCTTCCAAACAATACTAATTCTGTGCTTTAATTCATCCTGGATACCACTCACACTACTCCTCCTAAAACAGATGTTCAATCATATACTGCTTCCCCAGGTTAAGAACGTAAAATGGCTGCCCACATCTATCACATGAAGCTTAAACTCCTCTGCTTAACCCCACTCACTACAAGTGTCTAACCAGATTAGAGTGATGAACATGGCTATTTAAAAACAGCCAAGTATCTTGCAAGAGCAAGAGGCTTATCAACATGGCATCCTCTTCAAGCCTGACATGATGTAATGAAAATTCCTGGACTGGAAATCAAAAGTCAGCATTGTCATTCTCTAGTCATGGGACCTTCAGAAAGTCATTTAACTTCCCTGAGTCCACTGCCTCATCTTTGAAAAGCGTTCCCATTTCACAACATGTGCAGGAGAAACGAAGGCATAAAGGTCATATATAAGATAGTCAGATAGCCAGAATTTTATTATTTAAGACAATCTGAGGATATGTGCATGGTGAGGAGAGACGAGGACTATTACAGATCAAGGAAGCAGATAGAAAATAGAAATTCTGGATTCTTTACTAAGTATATCAAGGGAAAGTTTCTAGTTTATTCAGGGGCCCAGGACACCTTGTGCCCCAAGAGCTGCAATCAAAGAATTACAATATGTACTGATTCCACTGAAACTGTGGTCCTAGGGAACCAGATCTCAGCTCCCAAGACTATTTTCAATTATTTATTGGAGATTTTGTTTTTACGCTGTAAGAACTCACAATTCATATTGACTTACGTTGGGTAGAGAGATCATGGTGACTTTTTTCTCCTCTTTCCAAATTATTTAAACTCTGTTCATGTCATTTTTATGATGAAAATATTTATATAAATATTACAACACCAAAGTCATGTTTTAAAGACAAACAAAGAGGAAATTCTTCTCTTCACCACTTCTCAGCTCTGTAACCATGAACAACCACATCACCTTTTTAAGTTTCAGTTTCCTTATCTGTAAGACGGGGATAGTCAAGCCTGCTGTTACTACTGTACAAGATAACTGTAAAAATAAGGCAAGGTCATGGAAATAAAAGTATAAGCAATATATCTATTGAGGCACTAGTATAATTCTCCAGGAATATTCAGCTTCATGTGATAAGAACCACATATACAATCATACTTTCTGACAGAGCAAAGTTTCTCTGCATTTTGCTCATAATCTGAGGACCTACTGTTACCATACCTGATTCACAGGACCTGCTGATTAAAAAAAAAGGTAGAGAGGAGATTTTTATGATTTGTGTTAAAATGGATAAAAGCCTACAAAACCAATATATGATAATGCTGAGTTTCTCTAAATCACTTCTTACATTTTCACTGGCTTCTTTTAACTGATAAATCAATTATTTAAAATAACTGCCTTCTCAATTTAATAGCTATTAACATTTTAAAGTTGTCCAAAAGCACCTCTAATACAAACTTATTTTAAATCCACCTCTATGTAATAAAAGCTCAATAGTAATCAGTTTTTCAACTAAGGATAGGTAAGCATTGCAAATGTTGATGTATGTCAAAAATGTTACAGTAGCTACCTAAGAAACTCTCAGATGAGCTTGATGGTAACAACCACGAGAGAAGAACGTTTCCTCCTATTCCTCAAATTTACCTGAGGGAGATTTAGTGGGTGAACACTCCTGGACTCTCTCCCCTCTTTTCATTCCTTCCCTGGGATAGGAGTTATATGATTGGTAAATTGGGAAGAAAACTGGGCATGAGTGGTCCAGATCCTTTACTATAAGGAAAGAGGGCTCAGAATAGTCTATGCTTTCAGTGATGCAGTGAGCTAAGTAGGACAGGGTCTACCCCACAACCATCACCATTTTCACAAGGGACACTTGCAAGTTAGGGCCTAAATCTCATTCAGGGCTGTGTCAAAAGCCCATTTCTCCATCCATAAGGTACATCCTCCAAGACTGGCTATAAAAATAATAAGGCTCGTGGTTTAATCTCTATACGTCTGACCCTTTTACTGATATCTCAACTGGTTTTAGACATAGGCTAAAAAGAGTTCTTTCAAAGCAAGAACTAAACACAGGGTTTATAGGCACAGAATAATGTGAGAATTATGGTTTACTCTTTGGATACCTTTACTGACATGTGTGGGAGCATCCAGGGTTCTTTTCCAAGCAAATCTAAGATCCTATCTGTACAGAGGACTCCAGATCTCCCTGCCCTCGATAGCTTCAGGCCACTCTGCCTCAGCTCTATCAATTCATCTATGTGGAGTCCAGAAGCTCAGAAGTACCTATGGCTAAACAACCAAGCTACAGAGACTCCTGGTACTACTTCTTGTTAATAACCCCAGAAAGAAGAAGGAAGGATCCAAGTTCACAGTCTCTGGTGGGCTGTGTTAGAAGGTGAGACTTTTAGGCAAATCATTTAACCTCTCCAAGTCTCTCTTTCCTCATCTATAAAAGGATATGAAGACATGACAATACCAACTCAATAAGCATTAACAGTGCTGTTATGAGGAACACAAAAGACAGCACGAGGTAAAAATGCTACTTATAATGCAATAAAAGAATGAGGTAAATACTATTATTTTTGAAAAGAATAAAAGTGGCTAGTCTTTCTCCATGTGAATTGTGTTCATCCTTCACACTCAAACAGGAAAGCAGACTTCTGATCCAGGGCTACCCCAACGGGGCCACGGTACTTCACGTCATGACTATGTTAGTAGATCTGTTAGTTAATGGGAAGAGTGGGATATTCATCAATTTTTGTTATAAAGCACTTAGTCAAAAGTCAGAACATGATATATCAAATTCCTTTAAATTACCTGCACTTTAATGTCTTTTCCTCCTCTCCTGATTTATTAATAAGCACAATTATATGAGCTGCTTTTTAATATCTCATTATCTCATTGGCATGGTTATAATTTAGCAATGCCGCAAAGGTCTCTAATAAAATTCACTTGTTTTGAAATGGTTGCTATTTGGCAAAGACTGGCAACTACTCCTGGTTGATCCTACTTGTGAAGATGCTGGACAACCATAAGCAACAAAGCAGAAGCTCCTTAGGCTAATGCCAAATGAATTAAGAAGAGGCAAGAAGAAAGAATAAAAGGTAAATACAGCAAGGAGGTGAGATGCATACAATAACCCTGCCTCAGCTTTTCTGAGCTCAGTTCATTGTTTTCCTTCTTAAACTAGGAGGGATCTTTCCAAGCACCCTTCTAAGATAAAGAAGAAGGTCAAAGAAATCTAGGTTGAATTCTATATATTAATGTCTGGGCATTCTTCTTCTACTTTTCTTTAATTGTGGTAGAATATACATAACATAAAATTTACCATCTTAACCATTTTTAAGTGCACAGCTCAGGACTGTTATGTCCATTTACATTGTTGTGCAACCAATCTCCAGAATTCTCATCTTGCCAAACTGAAACCCTGTACCCATTAAACAACAACTCCCTCTAGCCGCATTGTTTACTAACCAATTCAAGAGAGAGGGTCCCCTCTTCTCTCACAAGCCCCTAGTCAAAATATGGCCATAACCTTAATGATTCAGCCACTGGAAAACCTCATCTCACTAAGCACCCTCTGGAACTCAGCCTCCTGAATGACCAGAATTCCCTGCATAGCTCTAGGATTCTCCAACATGACCTTCATTAAGTAACTAAAGCTACCAATGGTTTGTGCCACGCTGAGCTGAAAATCTAGGCTTCATAAGTGAAGGATTAAAATGTCTATAAGAGATTTGTGTCCATTCTTTCAATCCTGAGACCCTAGACCACTCTCTGCTTCCTGCTTTTGATGAATATCTTAAGTAGATCAAGAGGACAAAATATACTGTATCTCAGAGATTTTAAAGCAGGCAACCTTGTCATTATAACATTTCCCATGGAAAAAATATTTCTGAAGACCAAACATGTCTCTCAAATAATAAAGAGATGTGGTACACGGAGCAGGTGACACGACAGCTATGGGCCAGGGTGGAAAGTCTTTCCTCATTTTTCCAGAACTGACCTTAATACAACTGTTTCAACAACTAGTGTGTCAACAGATTTAGAGTGATGAACACAAAACTTGTGACTTTGTGTCAGTGCTGTCCTGTGAGGACACTGGCAATAAACTCAATCTCAAAAAATTTCAGAGTTGCACAACCTCTTAGTTAGCCACATGCTTCTCTGGGCATTAGGATCCTCGTATGGGAAGACTCTGTCATGGCTCTTCAAGTTGAATAACAATTGAAAGAAACCATGATTGTCATCACACTGTAAGACTAAATAAATGAGAGGGATTATAATCAGGGAGGCAACTGGGTTTATGAAAGGTGCATTGGCCAGAAAATGAGAAGACTGAGCATTAAGTTGCAATTCAACCACTGCCTGGTTGTGGCACCTTGAGTATGTCATGTGACATCCAGTATTTCTTGTTTGTTAAATAGTGACCAAGGCTCTCTCCTTGACTGCCTTACAACTTTTTGTTGAGGAGCAAATACACCGGATATCCGTGGGGTGCAGAGTCACAGGAAGAGTAACACATCAGGTAGAGTGCTGTTTTGTTCTATGCAGTCTAACTACCTACACACTTGTCCAAGTCTGAAGCTCTGTTCCACTTTATAGATGTCCTTTTAGGCTGCTCCACAAAACATTTAAAAGTGCTTGTTTTTATTAACACATTAAAAGACCTGTTGATTAAAAGGCAGAGTAGAAATTTTCATTTAATTTTCAAAATGAAAAAGGCCATGAAATCTACAAATATTTATACTATATACTTGACTATGCCTCTAAATAATTTCTTAAATTTCCCTTCTGTTTCTTAATTTATATATCTTTTTTGGGGTGGAGGGGTTATTTGTTATTTTGTTTGTTTCTTTCTTTGTTTTGTATTTGTCAATTACAGTTGACATTCAATATTGTATTAGTTTCAGGTATACGACATAGCAATTAGACATTTGTATAACTTACAAAGTGATCCCCAAGATTAGTCTAGTAGCCATCTGACACCATAAATTACAATATCATTGACTATATTCCCTATGCTATACTTTACATCTCTGTGACTGTTTTTATAATGGACAATTTGTACTTCTTAATCCCTTCGCCTTTTTCACCCATCTCCCAAGCCCTCCCATCTGGCAACCGTCAGTTTGTTCTTCGTATTTTTTGAGTTTGTCTCTATTTTGTTTGTTCATTTATTTTGCTTTTTTATATTCCACAGATAAGTGAAATCATATGGCATTTGTCTTTCTCTGTCTGACTTATTTTACTTAGCTTAATACTCTCTAGGTCCATCTATGTTGTTGCAAATCATAAGATTTCATTTTTTATGGCTGAATAATTTACATTGTATGTATGTGCCACTATTCTTTATTCAATTGTTTATCAGTGGATACTTAGGTTGCTTCTATATCTTAGCTATTGTAAATGACACTGCAATAAACATAGAAGTACATATATCTTTTCAAATTAGTGTTTTGGATTTCTTCATATGAATAACCAGAAGTGGGACTGCTGGGTCATATGGTAGTTCTATTTTTAATTTTTTGAGGAATCATCATACTGTTTTCCATAGCAGCTGCACCAATTCACAATCTCACCAACAATGCACGAGGGTTCCCTTTTCTCCATATCCCCATGTCTCATTGTGGTTTTAATTTGCCTTCTCTGATGATTAGTGACATTGAATATCGTTTCATATGTTTATTGGCCATCTGCATGTCCTATCTAAAGAAATGTCTATTCAGGTCCTCTGCCTATTTTTCAATAAGATGATGTGTCTTTTCAGTTGTATGAGTTTCTTATACATTCTGGATAGTAAGCCGTTATCAAATGTATCATTGGTGAATATCTCCTCCCATGATCTTTTAATGTATTGCTAAATTCGGTTTATTAATATTTTTGTTGAGGATTTTTGCATCCATGTTCATCAGAGTATTGAACTGTAAATTCCTTTTTTTTTTTTTGTAATGTCTTTGGTTTTGGAATCAGGGTAATGGTGGCCTCGTAAAATAAGACTGGGAGCCTTCCCTCCTCTTCAATTTTTTGGAATAGTATGAGAAAGATTAGTGTGAATTCTTCTTTGAATGTTTGGTAAAATTCACTTGTGAAGCTATCAGGTCCAAGACTTTTGTTTATTGGGAGTTTTTAGATTATTCAATTTTGGTAATAGTTACCAGTCTGTTCAGATTTTCTGTTTCTTCTTGATTCAGTCTTGGAAGATTGTATGTTTCTAGGAATTTATCCATTTCTTTGAGCCTGTCCAATTTGTTGGCATATAATTGTAGTATTTTCTTATAATCCTTTGTATTTCTGTGAGGTCAGTTATCACTTCTCTTTCATTTCTGAATTTCTTTATTTCTTTATTTGGGTCTTCTCTCTTTTCTCCTTGATGAGTCTGGTTAGAGATTTGTCAAGTCTGTTTATCTCTTCAAAGAACCAGCTCTTGGTTTCATTGAACTTTTTTATTGTTTTTAGACTATGTTTTGTGTATTTCTACTTTGATCTTTATTATTTCCTTCCTTCTACTCACTTTGGGTTTTGTTTGTTCTTTTTCTAGTTCCTTTAGGTATAATGTAGACTGTTTATTTGAGATTTGTCTTGTTTCCTGAGGTAGCTCTTTATTGCTACGAATAACCCTCTTAGAACTGCTTTCGCTGTGTTCCATAGACTTGAGGTTGTTGTATTTTCATTTTCATTTGTCTCAAGGTATCTTTTGATTTCTTCCTTGATCTCATTGTTAATCCAGTCATTGTTCAGTATGTTATTTAGTCTCCATGTGTTTGTATGTTTTTGAGTTTCCTTATTGTAATTGAGTTCTAGTTTCATATTATTGTGATTGAAGATGATTGATAGGATTTCAGTCTTTTTAAATTTATTGAGACTAGTTTTGTGACCTGTCATGTGGTCTATCCTGGAAAATGTTCCATGTGAGCTTGTAAAGAACGTACATTCTGATGCTTTGGGGTGAAATGTTCTAAAAACATAAATTCAATCCATCTGGTCTAATGTGTCATTTAAGGTCACTTTTTTCTTATTGATTTTTCTGTCTCGATTATCTATCCATTCATGTCAACAGGATGTTAAAAAGTCCCCTACTATGATTGTATTGCTGTTGATCTCTCCCTTTATGTCCATCAATATTTGCTTATATTTTTAGGTGCTCCTACGTTGGGTGCATAAATATTTACAAGGGTTATATCCTTGTGTTGGATTGATACCTTTATCATTATATAATGTCCTTGTCTCTTATTATAGCCTTTGTTTTAAAGTCTATTTTGTCTGATACAAGTATTGCTACTCCTGCTTTTTTTTTTCACATACATTTGCATGAAATATCTTTTTCCATCTCTTTACTTTCAGTCTGAAGTGAGTCTCTTGCAGGCAGCATATGTATGGGTCTTGTTTTCTTGTCCATTGAGCCACCCTATGTTTTTTTATTGAAGCATTTAATCCATTTATACTTAAAGTTATTATTAATAGTTATGTAGTTATTGCCATTTTATTATTCATATTTTTTCTTTTTCTTCTTTATCTTAAAGAAGTCCCCTTAATATTTCTTATAATATTTGTTTGGTGGTGATGAACTCCTTTAGCTATTTCTTGTCTGGGAAGATCGTTATCTGTCCTTTGATTCTAAATGAGAACCTTGTTGGGTAGAGTAATCTTGGTTATAGGTCCTTCCTTTTCATCACTTTGAATATTTTGTGCCAATCTCTTCTGGACTGCAACATTTATTTTGAGAAATCAGCTAATAACCTTATGGAAGCTTCCTTATAGGTAACTAACTGCTTTTCTCTTGTTGTTTTTAAGATTCTTTCTTTGTTGTTAACCTTTGGCATTTTAATGATGATGTGTCTTGGTGTAGAGCTCTTTGGGTTCATCTTGTTTGGAAATCTCTATGCTTCCTGGGCTTGTATGTCCATTTCCTTTGCCAGGTTAGGGAAGATTTCAGTTATTAGTTCTTCAAATACATTTTCAATCCCTTGCTCTCTCTTCTTCCTCTGGTACCCCTATGATATGAATGCTGTTATGCTTTATGTTGTCTCAGAGGTCCATTAAACTATTCTCATTTATTTATTTATTTTTATGTTGCTGCTCCAATTAGGTATTTTCTGCTACCTTGTCTTCCAAATCACTGATTCAATCGAATCTGCTGTTGATTCCACCTAATGTATTCTTCATTTCAGTTATTGTAGTCTTCATTTTTTGACTGGTTTTTTTTTATGGTTTCTATCTTTAAGTAAACTCTCACTGAGTTCATCTAAGTTCTTACCCTAAGTTCACTGAGCATTCTTATAACCATGGTTTTGAACTCTGCATCTGATAGATTGTTTGCCTTCATTTCATTTAGTTCTTTTTCTTGAGTTTTGCCTTGTTCTTTCATTTGGGACATGCTTCTTTGTCTCCTCAAGGATTCTGGTTGCCTCCTTTTGTTTCTACATATTATATAGAGCTGCTCTGTCTCCCAGTCTTGGCAGGGTGATCTTATGTAGTAATGTTCTATAGGGCTCAATGGCACAGTCTCCCTGGTCTCCTGAACCGGGTATTCCAGGGATGTCCCTTGTGTAAATTGTGGGTGCCTTCTTGTTGTAGTTGAGTCTTAACTGCTGTTGGCACATCAATGGGTAGGACTGACCCTCAGGCTGACTGGCTATAAGGACTGGCCATGACCATAGCAGACTTGCTGTTGTGTGGAGGCTGACCCCACAGAGTGGGATAAGCTGCAGCAAAGATCTGGTTCTTGCTGAGTCCATTCTTTGGGTGTGTCATTTGTGGACTAATTGGATGGTGCTCTAGTGTAGTCTGAAGTCAACCACCAGGTGTGTTCGTTCTGGGGCCTCTTTGGAGGAGCTCCAGTGCAGGCTCAGGTCAGCTGCTGCCTTTGCCTGGCTGGGGGACCCACCTGGTAAAAGCTATAAAGTGATCTGTGGTTGGTAGCTGCATGTGCTGGACTTGAAAGCATCTAAGAGAGACTATGCTGCAAACTGAGGCTTGCTAGGGGCAGCTTAGCAAGTGGTAAAGGGTATGCCGAGGCCAGCTGCTGCTTGTTTGGGGTTTGTGGACCTTTGAGGGATTTTAGGAAAGTCTGCAGCATAGGCCTAGACCTGCCACTTGTGAGGAACAGCTGCTGAAAGAGGTTCCAGCCTATGTACAAGTTGGGTAGCAAGTGTTCTTAGGGAATCACCAGGGTGGAGCGAGTGGCGCCTTAGCCAGTTTGATGGAGACTCAGATTTGGTGCCTGCAGGCAGGGTGCGGGGAGGGCTCAACAAAGAAACAATGGCATCTGCTAGCAATTCTATCCCATACTGACTTGCCCCTCCAGCTTTTGCCCTAAAACCAGATAATTCAGTTCCTCTCTGTATATCCTTGGAGGTTTTTAAGTTGCTGTCCCAGCAATGAAGCTCAGAGCAAGTGAGTCTGTGAGCGAGTAAGTCCATGCATGGACCCGTTAAGAGAAAAACACCTGAGTTTCCAGCAGCACTCCATCTCACCTGAACAGAATTCCCACTGATTTTCAAAGCCAGATGTTGTGGGGATTCCTCTTTTCAGTACTGGTGGTCCGTGCTGAGGAGCCTAGTGTGGGGCTGGGACTCCTCACTCCTCAAGAGGAACTATACAATCAAGATATCCAGCGCAATTCTAAACCACTGCACATGGGTGCGGGACCAGACCATTTTGCATTTCTGCCTCTCCTACCAGACTTGATGGAACTCCTTTACATCCTTAATTATAGAAGTTCCATTCAGCTAGTCTTCAGGTGCTTCTCAAGGGTGGTTGGTTATCCTATAATTTAGTTGTAATTTTGATGTGGTCATGGGATGAGGCAAGCACAGTGTTAACCTGCTCTGCCATCTGAACCAGAACTTCCTTTACCTATCTTTAACATCTTCTTCTCTGACCCATTTCCATCTCAGAAACATATCTAAATCTTGCTCATATCTATTTAAAGTTAAAACAGCCAAAAAATATAACTTTTTTTGTTTTCTTGTTTTCTCTCAATTCTGTTTTCTCTCTTAACACACAACTTCTCCCACTCTTCTTTCATACGCAAAAACTTCAAAAAGGAGTCGACACTCGCTTTCCTTACTTTCCTCGCCCTCCACGCATCTTCAGCAACTGCAGCCTGGCTCCTGCCCCGACTAGCTTGAAACCCTCCAAACAAAAGTACAAACGCAAAGGATATTTTTTTAACCCACACGCATGTAGAACTTTGCAACATCTGCCTCTGTTGACCAGATTCCAGAACCCATCCCCACCCAAACCCCTTGCCCATGCTCCAGCCACTGTCTCATGGAGTCTGACTCTCTCACACACATCTTCTTAGGTCTTACTTGCACTCTCATTCCCTCAGCCATCCTTTCAGTGTTTGTATTCCCAAAAGACCCCTCTTCCATTCTCTTCTCAACTGTTTCTCTCTCTCTTGGAAATGGCATTTGCAGTCACGACTTCGACAACTACCTATTGGTAGAAGATTTCCAGGCTACAGGTTCAGCCCAGAGCTCTCTCTAAATGTCACACCCTTTATTTACTACTGCTTTCAGTAATATATTTTTTAGCTATTTTATTACAGCTTTCAAGCTCAGCAAGATAAATGTTGATGCAGTAGTTACCTAGGAAACTATCAGATGGGTTAGATGATAACTCTGAGGGAGGACACATATTTCTGAAGAAAGCTCAGATTTCCATGAACAGGGCCACATGGAATAAAACAGTAATGTGGAAAAAAATGCCTTAAGATCCTTAAAAGTATTTTCAACTTCATCTCTATTCCTCAGTCTTTATATTATTGCACCCCTTCTTTATATTGTGAAGGTTGAGTCCTAAAACAAACTGCCAAGTCCATGAGTGTTATGAACACACTCACAAATAACTGAAATTTCAAATGTAAAATCCAAAATGCTAAAGATCTGCTGTATAATTTAAAGTTTAATAAACATTAAGGATAGATGCAAAGGACTTTCTCATGGTATAACTATTTCTCAAAATAGTTCTAACTGAGTTGCCTTAATAACTGATAAAGGAACAACCTACATGTTTAAAAAGAAAAAAATGATTAATTCTGGAATGGGCAGGACCACAACAGCACTTATCAATTAAATGTGATATTATAAAAAAATATTTAATGGCAAGTAAAAATATCATGATATATTAAATTTCAAAATGGTTACCAAATAGTATACTTAATCTGATTCTAATTCAGCAAATAAAAAAATAATCTCTGTACATGCAGAGTCAAAAAAAGCATACATACTCCAAAAATAGTTATGGTAATAATACAATTTTATTCTCTCTCTTGTACTTTTCTATACTTCCTGAATTTTCTACAACGAATGTTTCTTAAAATGTACTTTTAAGCCAAGGATACGAGAAGAATATAAGTAGAAAAATATCATAATACAATATTCAATGAAAACCCTATGGTTACATCCATATCAAGAAACACAAGCCTAGGAAAAAGAGTGGAATGAAATATACCAAAATTCTAATAATCTGTATTAAAATGGTCATAATTTAACATATGGTTTATGTTTCTCCTTTCCTCTATTTTCTCCAATGGTTGGCAATGTGTTATATTATTTTATTATAAAATTAATGGTTAAAATTTTTTTAGTTTAAATAATCTCAAAAGCTGTTTCTAAAAGCTGAATCTAGTTTTGTTTCTGCTTTTATCTAACAGTACCACCTACTCACTGAATTCCTTGGCAGTTCCACACCTCCTTCCCTCATTTGTAAAAAGGGCACTACACCTGTCCAGGTCTCTCTCCACCCCACAGGAGAGTAAAATACATAGCCCTGTTCTAACATCGATATAACAGTAAACCCAAGGGTTGGACTGCTCTCCCCTGGTCCCCTAGGGATGCCCGCACCCCCTTCCTGACCTGCTCACATTAGATGATCTGTGCTGTCCAGACTCCTGTTTCACATGACATGATGCAAAGGAATGGCTGCTTGTTGCCATATCTGCACAAGAAGGCCTGTTAAGAAAAAAGGCAGACAGAGGTTTTATTTCTTTGTCTTATAGGAAAAATCCACATAAATTCAAGTACATAACACAAGCCTTTCAACTATTTAGTACATCTCACCTCCATTTTTCAGCAATTTTGAAAACCAAGTAACAAAAATCTACTTAGTTATGTGGTGAACATTCCTGAAATATAGTCCCAATAAACTTATTTTTCTTTTTATCATAGTACACACACACACACAAAAAAATTAATTGAAATCACTCCCAAAGCTCTCTACCCAAAGATAGCATTGTATCTTGTATATATCCTTCCAGATCTTTTCTCAAATAAATCTATACGTATATTTTATTAAAGTTGGTTATTGTAGAGGAGCAAAAATTTTTCCTTGATCACTTAGGGTCCCTGGCTGCATCTGAAGGAATTTATTTCCTGCCTTTAGGCAGAAAAGAGAGAGCTTTTTCTGCCTTTTATTGCTTCTTAATTGCTTCAGCTCCAAATAATTTTTATGTCAAAGAAGCCTATTTTGGGGTGACATATTCTGGTTTCCTTTATTATAATCTTAATTTATTGTGATTTTTTTTTTCCTCTTGATAAATAGTTACTTTATTGTAGTAACTGTCTGCACAGAATTCTACAAAATGGAAATGGCTTAATTTGTTGCCCAGTCCTCATTTTGGGGCATGCAGTTTACTCTCAAGTTTTGTGACTACAAACAATACTGTTAATAAGCCCCTTTATACCCTTGCCTGATTATTTCCTGAGGATAAATTCTCGAAATAAAGGGCATGTATTTTGTATCCTTTTTTAAATTAAATTTATTGGGGTGACATTGGTTAAAAAATTATATAGGCTTCAAGTGTACAATTCTATAACACATCTTCTGTATACCGCATTGTGTGTTCACCATCCCAAGTCAAATCGCTTTATGTCACAATATATTTGACCCCCTTTATTCTTTTCTACCTCCTCCCTTTCCTTCTGGTAACTACTAAACTGTTGTTTGTGCCTGAGTTTTTGTCCGTTAGTCTTATTTGTTTGTTGCCTTCAGTTTTATAGTCCACATAACAGTGAAACCATATGCTTCTTGACTTTTTCCATCTAATTTCACTTAGCATGATATTCTTAAGAACCACCGATGTTGTCGCAAATGGCAGTATTTCATCTTTTCTTATGGCTGAGTAACACATACAAACAGCCAAAAGATATATGAAAAGATGCTCAACTTCACTTGCTATTGGGGAAATGTCCATCAAAACCACAATGAGATACCACCTCACACCTGTTAGAATGGCTATCATCAACAGGACAAGTGTTGGAGAGGTTATAGGGAAAAAGAAACCCTCATACATTGCTGGTGAAGATGTAAAATAATGGTACACCCAGTATAGAAAACTGCATGGAGGTTCCTCAAAAAACTCAGAATAGAATTACCATATGAACTAGCATTTCCTCCTCTGAGTATTCACCCCCAAAATTTGAAAACATTTATCTGTAAAGATATATGTACCCTGATGTTTATTGTAGCATTAATCACAGCAGCCAAGACATGGAAACAACTAAAGTGATCTCTGATAGATGACTGGATAAAGAAGACATGGTACATATATACAAGGTATCTTATTTTTTAATAAACTGTTTTATGTCCCTCACAGAGTGCTGAAGTGGCATAGAGGAGGTGAACACCAATCTGGTTTACAGAATCTTAGGCTACTTTATTGACCCAGAGCCACCTCCACAGACACACATGGAGACAGGGCTACTCAAGAGAAAGAAATTCCCACAGAGTTCAAGAATAAGCCCTCCCTGCATTGTAGTAGAATCAGCAATCTCCTTCTGCTCCACTCACTTAAGAGTACACAACCCATAAAGAGAGAAAAGGGTTACTGACTACTCCTGTAGGGAAACTTGTTTTTAATTCTAAGATATACAGTGCCCTCAATTAAGTGGAGTTTGATTATATTCCACCTTTCAGACTTCCCAATACTCTCTAATATTATACATTCAACGATCATTTTATCTTGAACAGATCAAGTTTCCTAAATTTTATACATCAGTTTACGGGAAAATCAAAGTTCTTCTCACAAGGGTGGTGGGGTATGGGAGTAGGAGGGAAGACAACTCCACAGATAAGGGTGAATGCAGCTTGAAGACAGGTTATGTTCCATCACAACTTTTACCAGGAGGATGGAGGAAGCACTGAGCACTTACTCAAACAAGGCTTTGAGGCAGCAACTGTCATCTGTTTACAAACGAGGAAAGAGGAAAAAGATTCAAGAGGCTGTCTACCCTTTTGGACCATCCTTGCCTGTCCGTTCTCTTACAGATTCATTTATAAGGACTAGAAAACCATGGTCTCTGACATATACTGTAAAAATGTCCCCATTTCTCCTTTGGTTTTAGCTTTAATTATAAAATTCTCTCCAGTATTGAAATTTTTAATTGTCATTTAATCAAAATCACTCTTTCCTTTAATATTTCTGATTTGGAGGACATACTTAGAAAAACTTCCCTCCACAAAGATTATATAACATCATTTTACCAGTGCTGTTACTTTTTCATATTTAATTTTTGCTTCCTTTATAATTTTAATACATGGCACAAAATAATGCTGTGCATTGTTTCTTAATCTTTGGCCATTTTTCCCAAGATAATTTTTAAAAACCACATCTTTTCCCCAAACACTGACATATATTATAAAACATTAAAATTTCATTAAGTTCTGATAAAATCGAGTATGTTATATGAGGTAAATGTTGCAGGTTTCAAAGCTATAATTATAATGTGTTTACCTGGCACAACAGACTTGAATTTAACAGAACTTAGTATTAATAATTATTAATAAAATAATAACATTTTATAATATTAATAAAATAATAATAGTCATCTTTTCTGAGGTATAAAAGTTTAGTTTAGATCCCTCTAGTCCTTTATGCTTTTATATACATGTACCTAAAGCCCAAGAAATTCTGTAGTACTTTAAAGTTTACAATCACATCACAATAAGTACATCATGCTATAAACTGCTTCTTTATTCAACAGTATTTTTTGATATAGACATAATTCACCCACTTAAATCACTCTAATATTTCACCAAGAACTTACTTTCTCATTTTTTTATGAGAAATGTTTCAACTACATGGAGAAAATAATATAACACACTAGTGAGTATATATGAATCCATTTCTTTGAATAATGTGAGCTGTACAAATTTAATTGTTTCCCACAGGGCAGGCAATGATCCCAACACCAATGAAAACTCATTCTTCGGCTACTCATTAGCTTGGGAGTAAGAAAATGAAAACTGATGTCCTTTCAATGCCATCATTCTCTAAAAGGCCCACCCAAGGAATATTTCATTCTCTAGGGGAGATACTTTGATTTGCTACTTAGTATTGATTGAGGCCTATACTCTGTAAAATTACACATTAACTTGTAGACTTTTTTTTTCCTCTAATAAATATGCAAATAATTTCTGTCTGGTAAGGATATGGTTTTATTGCCTTGTAGGAGATTAGCCAGTTTTATATAAAACAAATATATTCCAACATTCTTTCTTCAGTTCTCCAAGTACTCTTGGAACTAGTTTTACTATATTGCTGATTTCCTCACTGATAAATAAATTTTTGACATTTGTTCATTCTATAATTTTTATATGCTCACTTGTTGAATAATACTGCAATCTCTGTAACACAGGGCAATTTTCCATATGTTGCACAGGTCTGTTTCCAGAAACTATTTTGTTCCGCACACATATTTGCCTCTCTCTGAACCTGTAACATAATTTTCATTATCATGGCTTTCTTTATATGTCAGTGGGGTAAGTCCTCTACTCTATTAAATGCTCTTTGGGTGGGGGCGGGGGCAGGGCAGGGCAGTGAACTGATATTACTGCACCTTTATTCTCATTTATAAATTTTAGAATAAGTTATTATAAAGTTATAGGAAAAGTTCTGCTATGATTTTTACTGGGACACTTTTATTTTTAGAGAATGGCTATCTTTACATTATTAGATTTTCACATCTATATACATTTATTCAGGTCTTCTCTTATTTTCTTCAATAAATTTAGGTTTTTGCAAGGATACATGAATTGAGGTACATGTATCCTTGCAAAAAAAAAACATGCTAAACATTTCTTATATTGCTTCAGTTTTAGAATTTGTAACACCAAAGTAAGCACAGTTGTTAAAAATCTAACTGAATAGAATGACTTGCCTGTTCCACTCCTAAGTATAACCTAGATGTTATACTAAGATGTTAGAAAAAACATTTTTTAGCTAATGAAAAATATTATTTGGTTGACAGAAGCTAAAGAAAACAACATGTCATATTTTAATTATGTATGTTAGTATGTTAGAAAGTGTATCCTTATTTTGCCCTGTTTTTACTACTTTAATTTTTTAAAGGTTTTTAAAAAGTTATATTGAGATATAATTCACAGACTACACAATTCACCAATTTAAAGTACACAATCAATGCTTTCTAGAGTTTTCATAGAGGTGTTACAACTGTTACCACAATCTAATTTTATAAACTTTAGTTACCGAAAAGAAACCCTGTATGCACCTATCAGCAGTCACTCCCCATTTCTCTCTCCACTTCTAGTCCTAGGCAATCGCTAATCTACTTTTTATATTTGTAGATTTGAGCCTATTCTGGACATTTCATATTAATGAGATCATACAATATGTGCTCTTTCATAACTGGATTTTTTTTCACTTAGCATAATGGTTTCAAGATTCATTCATGTTGTTGCATGTGTAAGTACTTCATTTCTTTTTCTTTTTCTTTTTCTTTTTCTTTTTTTTTTGCCAAATAATATTCCATTGTATGGATATAACACACTTTGTTTATTGTTTCATTAGTTGATGGACATATGGGTTACTTTCACTTTGGGATTACTATGAATAATACTGCTATTAACATGTAGAAGTTCTTATGTGGACATATAGTTCATCTCTCTCAGGTATTACCTAGGAATAGAATTTCTGAGTCATATTGTAACTCCATGTTTCACATTCTGAAGAACTGCCAGACCATTTTCCAAAGAGGTTGAGTGACTCTACATTCCTACGAGTACCATATGGGAGAATTCCAATTTCTCCATATATTGGCCAACACTTGTCATTGTCCATCTTAGTGGATGTAATGGTATCTCATTATGGTTTTGACTCGCATTTGCCTAATGACTAATGATGTTGAGACACTCCCTATGTACTTACTGGCCACTTGTATATCTTCTTTGGAGAAATGTTTATTCAGGTTCTTTGGCCATTTTTTAATCGAATTATTTGCCTTTTTATTATTGAGTTTTATATTGCTCTAATTTTTAATCATGAGGTAGAACTATTTTCAAATGAAAAGCTTATATCTGTGTTTATTTATATTTTCTCTCATTCAAATCATAATTAGTTCAAATTTAATTTCCCCAGTAAATCCAACACATTGTGCTATATTCCTGCACAATGAAATAAAAGCTAGACCATTTTGAAAAGAAAAAATTAAATAAAATTTCCAAAAATAACAAAAAGACACAATATCCTTCAAGCTTTTTCATCAAAGTTAAAAACCTTTCTTTAGAGGCAAAAAGGAATAGATGCATATAGGCCAACTGTTATGCTAGGGGAGGCACCACTTATCTAATCTACAGTCTGCATGGTGTCCACTAGAGTTACGAATATCTGATTCCGGTGGATACCACCACCAGATTTCCAGAAAGGCTACTGCTTAATATTATTGACCATATCATCAACTTGTCTTTCCTACTAAAGAAAACTGCTCACCAGACCAAATTCTGCCTACTGGGTGATTTCTTCAAATAGTCATTCTCATGACTCATGATCAGCGGAAGAGGGGACGTGCTATAGCTGCGGGTGCAGCTGAGAGAGCAAGAGCCCAGGAATCAACAGGTACACCCCACATACCTCTCACTGTCAACTTCGACCCCAGGCCTGTCATCAGTGCTATCAAAATCAAAGGAAAGGGATTTCAACATTTTCTCACCACTCTGGTCCTGTTCCTTTAGAAGGAAAGATCTAAAAAGCTAAAAAAAGCCAAAAGGCAACCACCAACCAATGATATAATTATTTAATGGGATACTAGTGAATTTATGAACTACATAACCTACCTCTAAATAATCCGTGCTTAGACTTATTATTACAAAGACTTCCTCAATCAAAACTATAAACCTTCACATTATTTGTAGGAGTTGGGTGATTTTTACATTCTTTGTGCTTCTCTATGTTTTTTCAACTTTTCAAAAATGATCATACACTATTCTGAATAATCAGGGGAAAAGTTAAGTGGTATATATTTTGAACAATTTAAATTCAAATTCATGAAGGGAATATTTAAATATAAATTAAGGAAACGCTCTCTGATCATCCCTTTTATATCACACATAGCTTAAAATGCTTTTGAAAAATATGCAAGAACAGTATACTATTTTCAGCCTTTTCCATGTAAAGAAGTTAGAAACACTACCCGATGTGTTTCTAACGTGAATGAAATCTTTTAGAACTCATCCAAATTGTCACTACTTTGAAAAAGTCAGTTCTTAAGTGGTGGTTTTTCTAATTTAGCCTTTTCTATTTCCTACATTGATAACATGCTTCAATGTTATTTTACATTTTGAACCTAAAATAGTAGTAATAGCATATTCCTGAATTGTGTTCAAATTTATTACTTTATATATATATATTTATGATCCCAGCCTGATTTTTAATGTATCTACTTTTACTTAAAATTAACAATGATTTATTTTTTATTGGAGGGAACTGGCTCTCACAGGAAGGTTGCTGGTAGCAATCAGTAGGCACCATCATGAGTTCTCTACACCAGCCGCATTTCCATCTTTGGCAGATAAGAAAAAAAACGCAGTACACGGAGTCTGTGTTCACGTCAGCAAGAACGTGTCTGCCTAGCTCTGAATGCAAGATGGGGAGTGATAGGTCCACTAAAATAGATGCATTCATTTTGAAGACCTGCACGTAAAAGGTACTTCCCTTGACCCTGTCCAATTTTAGATTTTTACCAGAAATTGGGATTAACATATAAAAACAAGATAATCAACTCTGTAGAAAAAATTAAGCTGGGAAAAGATGCTAGAGAATGAACCATAATCTAAAAACAGAAAATGTACTAAACAGATGGGTTAAATTTGATAAACTAAAGTTTAATTTTCACTCTTAAACACCTAGGGGCCCCATATTATAGGCACTGTATCAGGTATTAGATACATAAAATCATACAGTTCATACTCTCAAAGATGATATCTGAATGAGAATAAATTATAAATTTTAAGTAATTCACAACTTTTTACTACCATGTTGCTAAGTCACATCTTTTTTATCCTGCTTATAAATTCCTGAATTTGGAGAACTAAAGTCCACCTAAAAGCAATATGAAAAAGGTATGACTTAGCAACATGGCAGTAAAAAGTTGTGAATTTTTTTAAAGTGAACTAAGAACACAATAGGATATCAACCCTGATACAACTTAAGCTGTATTAATAGAAGTATAATATCTAGAAAGGATAAAGTAATAGTCTGCCTTAAGTTTCTTTTAATTGGCTCTTTTTTAAAATATATAATCATCTCCCGGTCAAAGTATAAACTCTTTGAAGGCAAGATTGTATCACAGCTCCTAGCAGAGCACACATGACGTCAGCAAGCTATGTGCCAAGTGTCTGCCTAAGCAGATCTGCCTAAGTGGAAATCTTCAATAAGATTATACTGACTGACTGAATAAACGGACAAATGAGCACATGGGGACTAGCACCACTCTCATCCGGTCAGACCAACCACACCTGGTCTATCTGATGTTCTAGACACACTGTTCTAAGATGACCAATGGTTGGAAATGCAGCTAGACGTCAACAGCCAGGAGAGAAAGGACTCAAAGGCAGTTCAATAAAAGGAAGAGTTCAAGGAAGTAGAGAAGCTTAACTTGAAAGAACGAAGAGTTGGAGGAAAGCAGAGAAAAAGAAAGAACATAAAAGCTATTTCAAATATTTCCCTCCTTTGTTCACTTGAAAGTTTCCATTTGTCCTTCTAACCCATCTTCTCTAGAGCTGCTACTCCCAAATGACTCAGAAAAATAGGTAATAATGTGTATACAGAGAGCGAGTAATAATACAAATGTGGCAAAATACTGAAAATGGATTAAGGGTATCCATTAAGTTCTCTGTATTATTCTCATGCTTTTTTGCTAAGTTTGGAATTAGTGAAGTAAGAAAATGTTTTTAAAAGACAGCTTAGATGACCCCGTAACAAAGGGCAAAGATAGGGATCAAATGAGTAGTCAGTGGACCTCGGGCACTGGACTAGCCAATACCAATGGAAAATGTTAAGCCCTCAGGGTCATGGGCACACCAACAAATACAGCCATCACAGGTGGCTGGGTGGCAGAGACAGTGTAACCAAATACAATGGGTTCGTCGCTTGGGGTGTCCTATTCAAGAACCAGACGTGGTTGTAGTCAGGTAGTTTTATGTATTTGCAGCAAGTAAAGGGGATTCACATCCAGAGCTCTGTCTCCCTAAAGGGAGGCTTAGCCATTGCTTATATTTACTATTTGTTAAAACATGTTGATCTCTTCTTTGCAGTTGGCTAAACTTATCTGGTTGGGTTCTGATCAAGCTCATCCGGTTACAGGTGCATCTGCAAAATACTGTGCTACATTTTAACATTTAGCAAGAATAGCATTTAGTAGAACCTGCCCAGACCTTGAGACCTTTGTCTTATCTAACAGCAGCAAGGACAGAAGTCAACACAAAAACAACTGGATGAAGCCTCCAACCAGAGAGCAATACCCAGAGCAGTGTTCCATCACTGCACGACATCCTCCTGCACCCAGATGCCATCTGGGAAGGAGAGAGAGGGGAAACCTTTGAGAACAGAGAGGTAGGACTGATGCAGAGTTGAAAGTCCTTGACTGGGCACTTGCCTCTCCCGCTCCTCCAAGAAAACCGGAGTCACTCCAAAAAAGACTGAAATCTGAGCAGACGATGTCTTCTTTAATCGACTCTGTATTTTCCACATCCTCAGTAGGGATGAGAGTTCCAGAGCAAACTGAGAACAGTTGAAAAGAAAAAAAATCATTTTCGTATAAAAATAATGTATGCCTCAGACCCTGCTCACTAAGAAAAAGGAGGGTAGAATTTACCGTCTCTTTAGAAAAAAGAAAATGCTGTTTCTCTTGCCCAAAGCTGAAGCAAATCACTGACAGTGGAAACTAAAACCAGATACTGTGTCCCTTCAAATTTTTTCCTTAGGCAAAGCAAATCATATTCCTTCACATTATTGAAAACAAATAAGAATGGAATGTTAGATTAGCAAGAGATATGTACAGCTCCTGTTTCAGTTTGCTGCTTTTCTTTGCTGATCTTTTTAATTAAAAAAAATTTCCCTAGCAGAGGGCTCTCTTTTTCTAACAGATAACTTCCACCTAATTTATTAATTATCTTTTTTTCACCACCCAACTGGGACACAAGACAGGATACTGGGATTTTTATCCTAGGTGAACCCGTCACTGGCAAGCAGTTTGAATCTGCACCATCACTCACTTTGATGGGCCTCACTGTTTTCATCTGCGAAATCAGAGAATAGATACAAATCACAGAAACAAAGTAGAATCGTGGTTGCCAGGGGCTTGGGGAGAGGGAAGAGCTATTACTTGATGGGCAGAGGATTTCAGATTTATAAAATGAAGAGAGTTCTAGAGATGGATGGTGTTGATGGTTACACAGTGTTATGAATGTATTTACTACCATTAAATGGTACACTTAAAAATGATTAAGATGGCAAAGTTTATGTTACATGTATTTTACCACAATGAAAAAAAAAATGGGGGTGGGGGGACGGGGGAGTGCATGCACACACACATGCAGGCACCCGCACATGTACACACATGCCAGAGGAGAAATAACAATACCTGCCCTGTTTACCTCACAGGAGGAGGGAATGCATTCAATTTTATAAAAATCACTCTTTAAACTGAAACATCACATAAATGTGGTGCTGATGTTGTTACAGATTTAAGTGACGGGGGCCAAGAACTTCCCATTAGACGGACCATTATGTTCCTGCTACTCAGCAGTTCCACATTTTCTGAAGGGCAGAGGCCACTAAAGCGATACTTTGACATTTTCATTAAGTCCCTCAAAGGAGGGATGCAGAGCAAATGCAGGTTTTCAGTGTGACACTGAAGGGGAGGAAGTTATTTATCATTTCTTTTAAAACATCACAACATGAAACAAAGAGTAGTGAAAGAAAGAAATTTTTTAAAAGCAATGCTGAAAATAAGCTCTTGAAAATGCTGAAAAATTGGCTCTTGAAATAAAGGCTAGCCACGTCATTTTTTTCAGGCTAGTTAATGTGTCTCTCCTCTGCGTTCACTGGTTAGAATTTAAAACTCATCATAGTATAATTATTGGATTACTTTTTAGTTGTGGTGAATAGATTATAAACCTTTTAAGGACAGGAACTCTCTGGCTTAGCCAAGAGATGCTCAATGATTTTTTAAATGAATGATATTTTTATTGGTTCTATACTAGCACCCTTGTGCCAAATATAGTCATAATATTTGGCATTTTATGTCACATATGTAGAGCATGGAAAGTACCCATGAATATATTATCACAGAGTCCTTCATTCACAAATAAGCAGGTTTCAGTAAATACAAGGGCTTTCGTCACAAACATCTATTAGGTAAGGCAAACAAAAGAGAAGAAGTATATAAATACTCAGGTATTTAAGTGGCAAGTTTAATTTTCTTTAGATCTTCAATGTGTAAACTGTTTTCATAGTTAATATGCTGTATTTATTCAGCCTATAATATCAAGCAAACACAAAATGGTTTTGCTATACAGGGATATTGCTTTGAAAACAAAAAACACAAAAACAAAACCCCCTAAGCTAATATAAGGGAGGGGTGATGACACATAAATGCTATATAGTAGGGCCTGCCTTGCTGGATTCTGGAAAGGCTCAAATTCTGCCTCACCCACTAACAAGGTAATAACTACAGCCCCAAACCCAAGGTAAATTCAAGTCTTAGTCCCATACTTCCCTGCTGTCTAAAACACAGTCACTTATAATGACTTGAAATAAGATATTCCATAACTCACTAATCTGAAACGATTATCAGAGAAATTAATTCATATCACTTCAATGATCACTAAAGACTTTTCACATCTGCAAACTGATGAAATATCAAAAGAAAAGTAACCTACAAATAAAATTCATATCAAACTCATGTTCATGTACTCTGCCCATTTATGCAGCCCTGTCCTTTCTAAAATGAGCCAAAGACATAAGTGTAAATGTAGTGTTAAAAAGTGGAAAGCAAGAACAAAATGTTAGGAATATCTCTGGACAGGAAGCCAAAAAAACTAAGCATTTTGCATGACACATGTATCCAGGGGTGCACTGTAGATTAATAACAATAACAAAAGTGTAGGACTGCCTGCACTGCCGCCATCAGCCTATGGCTATAATGGACACAATACAACAGCTTCAAGGAGAACAGGTCTGCCAACTTTTAGTGCCATGGAGTCATGGTAAGCACTCTAAATGGCTTTGGACAAATGATTTAACCTTTGTGCACCTCATCTTACTCATCTGTAAAAAGGAGTGACAATTAACACAGTTGTTGAAGATACTAAGACAGATTTACCATAGGTACTGGGCCTGGCAGGGAAGACATTTTTAAAAGATTCTAGTTCATGTCTTCTCAACTGAGATATAATGATGACACAGTAAAAAGGCACTAAACCACCTTTCCTGCCATATTCAGGAAACCACACAGAGCCTCAAAATGCCCTATCTCGTGACAGGACTCAGAACCTTCTGCTAATTAATTTAGAGAGTTGATGGGAAAAATGGAAGATTAGAAACTATATACGTTGTAAGTAGGTTATTTCCTATAACTTTGTATATAAGTAACTGAGTTGGAAATTAAAACATATTTTCTATAAAGATAATAATTAAAATATATCTGTAACTATATGCATATGTCTTGTGTGCATATATACATGCATACAGAAATGCACACGCATGTTAAATTCTCAACCTAGGCCATAAAAACCTATTTAAGCCCTAAATTATTAATAACTCTGGCTAGAGTCTTAGAACTAGGAGCAAGGTGTCATATTATAGGATTGCAGCACACTTCCCCTTTCCTAGTCCCCACACTGTGGCCATGAAGTCCAGTCTAAATATAAATCCATGTAATCTTCATGATGAAAACGCTTCAGTGATTTGTCACTGCCCTTGCCACAGCTCCTGGGCAAGGCACCCTTAGCATCTCTCTTCCTCTTCTCAAGCTTCTTGGCAACCCCCGAAGAGACCATGGTGAAGAGGATCAGAGTAGGTCACCCCAAAATATGCCATTTTGACAGAAAGATTATTTGGAGCCTCAGGCAATTAGCTCTCTGCCCTCCTCCTTTCTGTCTAACAGCAAGGCATAAATTTCCCTTTCTAAAGGTGTCACCTTCTGCTACACTAGGAAGAAAACTACTCCAGAGATAACTCTTATCACTGGAAAAGAATTCTTATTTGCATAGCACACCTTACTAACCAATTCTTATTTACCATACATTTCCTAGTCACCTTCCCATAACCTTCCCCCATCCAGAAACCCAAAATCCTTTTTCTTGTGTCTAGCCTTTTCAACATGCTTTATCATCCTTTGTTGAGATGGTATATATAAGCCCCAAATTCTAACCTCCTCCTTGAGGCACATTTCTTTGTGAACTCCTGTGAACTTTGTGTATGTATGTAAACTTTTCTTTTCTCTTGCTAATCTGTTTTTTGTTCATTTAATTTGTAAAGCCCCAGGAAATAAACCTAAGATAGTATAGGAGAAAATTTTTACTCTCCTCCAATAATATCTCATATCTCAGGACCTCTGCACTTACTAATAAACTCTCCTGCTAGACCCAATTGCTCAGGTATCTAGCAATACCTGCCTAACTTCAGACATCTCCAGAAAGCCCTAAAAGGTCAGCATCTCCCAGGACTCCTGTCCATCACCCAAGGTTAGGTTGGTCACCTCTTATCTTTGCTCCCACAGAACCCTGACCTGCTCCACACATTTATCCCACTACTTCCCAAAGACAGAGTTTCTCGTCTGTATCCCCCAATAAACTGTTAATGCCTGAGCGAATATTAATAAGCCAAGATATATGTTTTAAGAAAAACTTGTTTATTCTCAAGGCAGCAAAGGGAGACTTCTGATTCAGGGCTGTCAGGGCAGGTAGGTTAGGTCCGCCAGGGGTTCTTCTTAAGAGCCAAGACCAGACAAACACCTATAGAGATTCAGGGTGATCATGTTATTATTTTGGTTTGGTTTGGTTTGGTTTGATTTGGTTTTTCAGTTGGTTAATTTTGGTCTGTTGTTTGCTTTCTATTCTGCTTTTGGCATCTTAATATCTTCTAAGATATTGTAATGGAATGAACGGTAGCTAGCAAATCAGGAAACCTAGATCCTGGCTCTATTTTAACTACTATATATTCTCTATCCTTCCTCTCCTCCCATCTATAAATGGAGGAAATAGTATAATGATGGTTCCTACACCTAGCTGCCCAGAGTCACCAGGGTGGCCTATAATAAACAGTTTTCCTTTTGGAGCTCAGGTAATTCTGATGAGCAGCCTGGTTTGGGGACCACTGTGAAAGGGCAGAGATTTGAAATCAAGTCACATCTGGGTTTGAATTCTAATTCCCCTACTCACTTCCTGTGTGATCTTAAGCAAATTACTTAACCTCTCTGTACCTTGGTTTACTTGCTTATTAGAGGAGAAATAGTAACTAGTTTACAGCAATGAAGGGAAGAGTCATGTATAGAGTACCAACTGGTAGCTGACCCACAGCAGATGTTCAGTAAATGATAGTGAAAACCTTATCCCCTTACTGTATATCTCACAACACCCTGCCATGTCTCTACCACAGCCCTTAAGAGCTTCCAGAGGGCAGGGCATCTCTGCCTTATTCTCTACGTCATGCCTGATGCCCAGCACAGTGCCATGATAATACCCCCAGCATTACAGCACTCAATAAGTAATTATTGAATTAACATATCAATGACTTACTAGAATATACTAACATAACCAATTTCCCTTCTCCCAACTAGGATGTGAACTCCTCTAAAGCAGAGACTACTGCTGATTTACTGATCGAAAACCAGCACTTTATATAGTGCCTATCACATATTTATTAAGTGATTTAATTATTAAATCATTTAACTAATTAAATAATTTCCAAAATCTCTTTCCAACTCAATCATTCTAAGGATCCGTGGCTTCAGATCTGGGGCAGAATTATTTGTAATTATTTGTATGTCCTAAGTATCTATACTTCTACAGTTGAAAAAATTACCACAATTGTAATAAAATAATTATGTAGTTTTTGAATGCCCCCCTTCTCTGCTAAAACTATCTGCTCTATGAGGGAAGATATAATATCTCATTCAGCATCATATCTGAGAGCGTGGCAAGAGCTTTGCAAAAAATGTAAACATTTGTTGAATGAATGAATGAATGAATGAATGAGTGAATTAGTGAATAAATAAAATTTTTGGCAAGTCTAGGTAAGGCGGAAGTTCCAATTTTTAGGACTCCTTCCTAATTAAATTCAAAGGTACTGCATTTAGGTATGACAAAATGACTAAAAATAAAAACAGCAGATGTTTGATCTCTGGGTGATGGAAAGTTTTTTTTTAATTTTTAAATTTATTTTATGCTGCAGGAAATCCACCAAAATACTGGCACTCACAAAGCTCATATGTCACCTTAAGTCAAACATACTCTGCATCTCCAAAGATAACTGTTACCAGTTGGTGTTTAAAAGTATTTTGACTTCTCATCACCAAACACAGCAACTTTTAGAAATCACTTTAACTAATGTGATTTTAAGATAAAGAAATGATATCAGTAGCAAAATGATATGAATCAGGTTCACTAGAATAACAAGACTTTCATTTAACAAAAATAAATCAAGAACATATGGGGGTTATGGTGGGAACCAAAATTTAACCTTTATCTTTACAAATTTTTCAAAATTGATTCAATAATAATTCAGCAAGGTTACAGTTCTAGCCTCCAGTGAATTCCAATGGAGGAAAGTGGGACACAATGACTAAGGACAGATGTTTAGACTAAAAGGTCTGCGTCACCAGAAAAAAAAATGGCACCGATTCAAATACACAATTAGAAAAGGGAAGGTTATTTTTTGGTAACTCCCATTTACTGTAATCTGCTACAGAGAGACAGGGTAAAGCCAACACAGCAAGGTGAGGGGTGAAGTCTGACTATCAACCCACGCTATTCTGTGAGCATGTCAGTGAGCTCAATCTTTCTTGAAGGTTTTAATCACCCTAACAAAACAAAACCCTATAATGAAGCCAGCAAAGGTCCTAAGGCAAACACACTGAACAGGAAGTGAGCCATCATCATCCTTCTATTGTTCTGCAGCCCCATGCATATCTTGCAGCACTAATAAACCAGCCATGGCATCCAGGAAAACCGCAGCCTCTGCAGCAGCAAGATTTGCTATTTTCTCTGATTTCAGCACCCACCCTTAGAGGGTTAAAGTGGGGAGCAGGGGTGGAGGGAGAAACGCCCTGGCAAGCTTGACTTGAAGCCTTTAAAGAAGAAAATGTCAACTAACAAAACTGCAGGTCTCCAAGGAAATTAACTCCGATTTTTAAAATTGGCATCGCTTTCCTTGAATTAAATCCTCACAGATCTATAGAGAACGTTGCAATCATACCCCCAGGAACAGCTAAATAAATACAGCATACTCACAGATTTAGACCAGCTGTAACTTTGGAGGAATGAATCTAGCCCCACTGTGAAGATGCCTTTCCCTCTCTTCTACCAGATTTTTAAAAAGCCAACAAAGAGACAGTCCTCAATTTAAAAGCCAACAAAAATCCTCAATTTCTGTTTTATTTCTTGGTCTCCAGTGAGACTCTCAATTACCGGGCATGAGAAAAGAAGTTGCCGAGGCAGCTGACAGCATCCCAGAGCTTCCCAGGGCAGAATTTAAGACATGTCAGTTAAAGTGGCAGCTACGCTCAGTGCTGTAGCTGATGCTTCTGCAGGAAGGAATGCTGGGAGATATTTTCTCCCCAATCTCTGCTGCAGCCTAATGCTAATCCATCACCGTTTAATTATCCTAGGGAAACAGGCAAGAAAAATACAAATGGCCTGGATTTATAAAATCTACAGGGTCTTTTGATGATTTTTCACATAATCCAGGGATTTACCTACACCAAAGAAGGGCCAATTGAAGAATACAATGAATTACTTCTTTTGTTTCAAGAAAAATGTTAAGCGCACGCTGATACTCCTAGGTTAGACTTGGATTTTATATCCCATGGACTTTCTGAAAATCTAAATAAGGGTAAATCACGATCTCTGAAGTTTTTAGTCTAATAGGTTAAATCACAGAAGTTAAATTAGTGAAGTCAATTAAACACACATAGCATAGTCATACTGTCACCAGAAATAGCACTTTGAAATTAATATCAGATAAACAATATTTGAACTTGTTTTAATAAAATTTTTTTTAAGTAGGCGTAGAGATGATCAGTGACTTGGCAACTTTCTTGTCTTGCCTTAAGGACTCTTGCACAGACTAGAACTGAACCATTTTTATGATGGGGCTCACCATCGTATTTGATTATAAAAGTTTTAGGTAATGTGTTCCTGATTATAAATTAATAAACTCCTTGGAGAGAACTAGAAAACAAATAAGAAAATTAAAACTAGACATAATCTCATAACCCAGAGATAACTAGTATTAATATTTTACAATATTTACTCCATCATCTTCTTCCATACATATACACATGCATTTTTTCTTGAATTCTATTGCTGTACACTACTTTTTTCACATTATGTTATGATAAATGTGACCCATTGTTAACCACCTGTTTTTCTAAAAGGGCTCAAAGGAGCATATGTGATGACAGTCAGCATGATTTGTGTGCCTACTACGTGCTGGGCAAGGGGGATACAGTAGTGAAGAAAACAACATGGTCCCTGCTCCCATGGAGCTCTCGGTCCAGCCAGGACAGCAAATGTGACAGGTACTATACTTCAAAGGCGAACTATGGGACACTTTAGAAATATGTAAGAGACCTGGCCTTGTGAAGTTCAGGGTCTCTCAAAGAAGAAAAAGAGATGGCAAAGCCAAATGCAAAATTATTAGTATGATGTATTTCACACCTAAATTTTCCCACCAAAATAAATATCCTTTATCTAATACTCTTTTTCCTATATCAAAGGAAACTTTAAATCCAGGTATATTTTTGTGAATAATGTGCAACATGTAAGAAAATAATTGATCTAACTTGCATTTAAACATAACCTTTGAGAAACTACAAAAGGTAGGCCACACAAGTAGGTAATTTCGGACATCCCTAAAATGATGACTTATCACATATTTCTAAAAGATCATCAATCTAAAATTAATGAAGCCATGCTCAGAATTTCATAAAAGCTAAAAAACTCCTTTGAAAATATTGGAAGAAATATGACAATTTGACATGGGTTTTTGAAATGACCATTCTGATGCAATCTAAGAGAAAATATATTCAAATGTATGTAGATACTCTGAATCTCTGCCATCATGTAGAAGGAACATAACCCCTGCACCCAGAAAAAAAGTAACTATACAATGAAGAAACCTGACAAACACAAACCCTGTCAGGTGATCACGGCCAACATCAACAGTGATAAGTCATGTTAATAGTGTGTATCCTTGATATGATGTGATGAAATGGCCCTTTGTCTCTGTGCTCTTTCTCCCAAAAACCTATAATCCCAGTCTTACTATCAGAAAAACACCCAACAAATTCCAATAAAGGAGCATGCTACAAAATATCTGACTAGTACTCCTCAAAATTTTCAAAAAGAAGGAAAAGCCTGAGAAACAATCATAGCCAATTAGGGAAAAACTAAGAAAATCTGCATAAAGTAGGAACTTTATGTGTAGTCATTAAAAAAGGTGGGAGGACATCCCAGTTAAGAGCTGAGGATGGCCAGAAGCAGTCCTGGAACAAGTGGGAAGAAGTCATTCTAGTGAGAGACACCTACATGGACAAATCTAGGGCAACGAAGGGCTTGCTCAGTCAGAAAACTACATTAGGCTTGTATCTAGAGGGCAGTGAATGAGGGTGAGAGTTGCCCTAACTAGGTGGAAGCAGTATATGTGGGCCTGAGTCCCTCTAGCCTTGTGGACCGAGGCAGATCAAGGTCTTCATCCTCAGAGACATGAAAACTCATGGACAGATTTAAGCAAGGGAGTGACCTCATCTAATTTAATTTCCAGAAGAATCACTCTGTCCTGATTCAAACAAATATGCTATTAATAAAATATGAGACAATTGGGGAAATTTGAACAGTGACAAGATAGTTGATGAATATTGTTAATTTCTTCAGGTGTGATTACAGTCTTGTGATGTTTTTTAAAAAATGTCTATCTTTTATATTTGCATATTAAAATACAGATAAAACAATGCCATATAAGGGATAATAGTTCATATCAATGTTATTTTCCTAACCTTGATATTCGAATAGTAGTTATGTAAGAGAAGGTCTTTGTTTTTAGGAAGTGCATACTGAAATAATTAGAGGTAGAAATAAATTATAATGTCTAGGATATGATTCCAAATAACCTAGGGGTGAATTATAAATTAAATGAGATTTATCTTGAGTTGACAACTGTGGAAGGTGAGTGATGAATACACAGGAGTTCAGTTTACTATCCTTGATATTTTTATATATATATTTAAATTTTTTCATACTTCAATTCATTTAGAAATAAGATCATTTTGGCTATTGCGTAGAGAATGAGTGGGTATAGTCAGGAAGGTGGAAGGAGAATGAACAAAGGAAGCAAGAAAACACACTAGGAGAGTCTTAAATCTAGGCAAAATCTGAGAGTACTTCAACTAATATAATAGAGGGGAGAAAGAAAAGTGAACAGATAGGAAATAAATTTTGGAGGTAGAAATCTTCAGACTTGGTAAGATGAAAGTTAAAGGAAAGGGAAGGAATCAAAGATGTCTCCCAAGCATCTGGCTTGAGCAAGTTGGTGGAGACTTTATAGAGTTGGAGAAGACTGGAGAAGGAAAAGTTTCAGATGGAACAAGGAGGCAGATATCAAGAGTTCAATGTGGGACATATTAATTAAGGCTTTTGCAAAACATCTAAGTGGGTGATCAAATAAGCAATGACGGGACCTATTTCCCATTGCAATTATCAGAAAAAGTTCCAGACAAAGCAGCACACAGCAGTTGCCAAGTCCAGAAAGTCCCTGTTGGAGATAGTAAGAAATTCAGCACTGGTAGCTGGGTCCTTCTGGCTTTTGGGCACACCCTGGGCATTGCTACCCAGGGTTATGACAGAGAGGTCCCTAAGCCTACAATAAGGGTAACCACAATGGCAAAGGCCCTGCCCATAGGGATTCCCAGATCATTCATTTTGCCACCAAAAATACCAAGTCTTCTACCCCTGCTGGGCCTTTTTGGTAAGGTGCAACAATTGGTCCAAAAGGTCTTTAAGGAGCTTTCCTTCAAGCTATGAAATCTTGTAACTCCCCTATAATGAAAGGGAGCATACATGGAATATGTATACTTGAATAAAATGTGCATACACACTCTCTCAACAGCTTTATGTAAAGAATTATTGATTTTGGAAGTTTCAATACAACGGCAGACTGTCAAAGGAGACATAGTAGCACCAAAGAGAATACACAGAAAAGCAATTCAATACAGGAAAAAGACACTAGGGATACTGCTCACTTGGAGCTTTTTAGAGAACTTTTATTTCCATTTACTGTATTTCATTGACTCTATGATACATGATTTTTCATGTGTAATATCCCTGAAACCAGGATGCATCTTAAAATTGCCAGCAACTTTAACTGGCCAAGATCAAAGTGAAGTTCTTAAGGTAAGAATCTGTATTTGCTTCTGCCAATTACCTGAGGGCACCATGAACCTGATCCACGTAAAATTAAATAATCTACTTCAAGTTGTCTAGGCCACACTGGTAACTAATATTCAGACCACAAACCAGCTTCTGATTCAAACTGTTAGAGTGTTAAGAAGTTAAACACAGATGTCCCATAGGACCCATCAATTCCACTCCTAGGTAGGTATGCCAGAGAACTGCAAACATATGTTCACAAAGACTTGTACATATTATTTGGAAAAGCATTATTCACAGTAGCCAAAAACTGGAAAGAACCTGAATGTCCATGAACTTATGTGGTATGTCCATAAATCTGATTATTATTCAGTCATAAAAAGGAATGAAGTACTGATATATAGTACAATATGAATGAACCTCGAAAGCCAGACACAAAAGGACACCTATGATTCTATTTTTATGAAATGTCTATAGAGATGAATCTAGAGACAAAAGTTAGATTAGTGGTTGCCCAAGGGTGGGGATGGGAAAGGAAAGTGTTGTAAAGGGGTACCAGGTTTCTTTTTCAAGTGATAAAATGTTTTAAAATAGATTGTAGTGACAGTTATATAACTCTATAAATATACTAAACTTCGATGAATTATAAACTTAAAACAGGGATTTTATGGGATATAAATTAACAATGCAATAGGGCTATTTAAAAAATTCTAAGGGCAGAAAATCTCATGAGGATCCCCCTTTGCCCACCACCACTACGACCCACCTAGTTCCAAGATTGAAATACACAAGTTTCCTTACTGTGTGTTCCGAATGACCGTTTTATTTTTCCCTTCCCTCATGTAAAGTATCCTATAAAATTTTCCATTATGTTTTTTCCTTCCTTAGTGGTACATTAGATAACAATGTCAATGGCACCTCAGATCCAATAAAAAAATTAAGTGCAAACATGGTTAAGAAAAATCAGGTGCGGGGGGTGCTCCCTCTCTAGATCTGAGCAACATCTGTATTGCCTAGATAAGTTGGGCCAAAAAAAAAAAAAAAAATCAGAGAAAAATGAAAATAAATCCAACTCTGCCTATAGTTACTATTTATAATTTAACCACCATGAAGAAAAATATTAACTAGATGTTTTCAAACTATCATTCACTGATTTTTCACCCTAAATAACCTTAAAACAGACTAAACTATTGCACTGTAATTAATTGATTTAATGTGATGCGGTGGGAGGATGGCCTTAAAAGCTTTATCTCATTCTAATCTACAATTTACGGTTCACAAGAGAAGGCATGAAGAAGAAAACGTTCATGAGAAATGCTATGCTACAAAAACATATTCAGCCCCACTGCATTCACACTGCCTCAGGACCTGATTAAACACATATGAATTTCTATATAAGGATAAATTCAAATTTTTAATAAGGTGTAATGGAATAGACGAGATCACTGCTGAGAACATATTAAACCTGCATCTGTTCTAACAGTCTTTGAACATAAATTTAATGTCTCCTCTGACTCTCTAAACTACCATAAAGAGAAAATCTTAATTAACTAGTACTCAAACAAGCCCTCCAGTTCATTTGATTTTTGTGGCATTGCCCACTGTGGTTTTTATGAGAAAGAGATTAATTGGAAATGCTACCAAGTCACAATGATTCCAAGTGGTTAGTCCACTCTCTCTACTCTATTACAAAGGCCAGAATCTTCGGTGACCCAAATTTCACTTTGTTCATGTCCCCCAGGTAACCCCGGTATCCTTCAAAACCCAAAAACAATGCTAGCTGCTCCTATCTCCCAATCAGAAAAAGCTCTGTTTGAAACCCCCGAACATTTTATTTATTCTTTGCATGCCCTATCACAGTTAATTTGTAAACAGACTTTATTTACATCACTATATTGTTAGAAATAGTAGTTGTGAACAAATACTGGGAAAGAAGGATACCCAATCATCAGAGCACCTAGCAGCACATGCTAGCATGGAATTGTTAAATCAGGAAACAAGAAACCACAGCACAGCTAATCTTCTGGCAAATTTCTAGAGATCATGAGATGGGTCTCATTTACAGTCCCTCCTAAGAGGTCACTTCCTCTGCCAAATAAGTCAGAAAGTTCATAAACAGTTTTCATTGTTAAAAAGGACATGTTCAATGTGCCAGTAACTGTTAAAAAAAAAAAGTCTCTAATTGTCCCTCCAGTTCTAAACAGTGGAGATGTTTGTATGATCTAACAGTCTGCAAACCTAGCAACTTTCCAAAACATTTAGTTAAAATAACATAGTTGTTACCACAAAGATCCAGAAGTAGGAAAATCTACGTCTGCAGTGGTAAATCCATTAAGCAGAAAGGGAGAGTAGGAAATAGTTTTCTTTTGTAGAAACAATTTAAAGCCTCCCTCACATCTTCTCATTAGAAATTCAGGAGAAATTTTTCCCAAGGAGAAATTAATCATCGGGTTGGTAAGAAGACTGAATCTTGTTATAGAAAGGTTGAAGCATTTCTATCTGCACTAGAAACAAAAACCAAAATGTGTGGTTCAAACAGCATAACAAAAAGAGCTCTACTGAATTTAGCAGCTAATGGATCACAAAGGGAATGCTGTGGCATCACAAATTAAGGATGAGAAAAATATTGACAAACCCTGAAATTAAGACAAAGGTAAAATGAAAAACAATTGAAGATTTTTTATAATTAACATGTATTTCTAATCAAAGAAAGCATACATTTTTAAAAATAAAAATGTTGAAAAATATTATTTCTGCAATATTTTTAATTTCAAAAAGGGTCAGTATTACAGGAGACATAAATCCATCATACCGTGTTGGGGAAATAAAAGAAACCATCCAAATGAGCTTTCACTGTGAATAAAGAGTATCCTACTGACTTTTAAAATGTTATTTTAAAACATTTTTAGTCATTCTAAAATTTTCTTAAATGGAATATACTAGATATAATTTAATTTAAACTTTTCCTCATGTCTCAGAGACAGCATTAAAAGCACTATTGGCTCAGTGGAGACTGACAGCAACTGGGTAGGGGGAGCAATAAAATACCAATATTTACTGAGCACCTACAATGTGCTTTATTCCCATTATCATATTAAAATTTCATTTTGTCTTCCCAACAAATCTATGAGAGAATGAAGAAACTGAGACTCAAAGAAACTGGTCCCAGGCCTCCAGCCAGTAAATAATGGTGGCTAGGACTGTACTCAAGACCACCTCTCAAGACCAAAGAATTGTCTCTCCAAGAAGGTACATTTAGTTGTGTGCTCCTAAGCAAAGTAAAACCACGCTGCTGTGCTTTTGAGTTCTATGACTGTATGTCATATTTTCTTTCTTCTTTCACCGTCATTTTTCGCCACTATCAACAAACTGGCTCTAAAACCACCCCCTCAACATATCTCCCAGAACTCTGGCAAAATTATGCCACAAAGCAAAATTTATTAGAATCAAGTGAGAATTAAATGTAAACAGACTCTGAATAGAAGCCTCTACTACAAATAAAGAGCAAGATTTTTAGAGCATGGACTCTAATATATACTTTGGCTACCTTTCTGGCTTTGGGCTTTATTTCAAATAGGTGAGGTTCTCTAAGAGGTGAAATGTTACTATATATAAAGTGTTGCTACAACTAAGGTGAAGGGAGCATGTACCAGGGACATTTTGGTAACACTGAAAAAGAAACACAAAACTATTGATAAGACAGTCTTAAGGGATACAAGAAATGTTGCGCATCAGAAAGCTACAAGAACAAGATAAATTCCAAAATGGGTAAACCAATGGAAAGAAAGTTAATATTTGAATATGAAAGAAAATGCTGGTAACAGCAGATAAATACAGCCCAAGTGAGGCTGAAAGAGGCAATGAATGGAAAAGAAAACGTTAGATAATTAGAAAGGTAGCTCATGTTAAAGAACTACTGTTTTCAGGATAAGAAAAATTATAACATGGTTGACAGTAAAATAAAAGAAGCCAAGCAACAAGGCCTCTAGAATTCTGCATTTTAAAAGTTTATGAAGGGTTTCTGATAGCCACACGTCCAAAATATCTGCATCACAGGGGACATTTCTAAATGCTATTCTTCTGAAAATCAGTCATACTAATATTGAAAACATCTAAGACAGTCAAGTAGAGAGTAGTTTTGTACAAAAACAGACCTATAGAAGCCCAGAAACAGAGCGTTATTATTTTAATGAAATTATTTAATAAAGGAGACATCCAACATGTATTTTCTTTCCTTCACAGACTTGGTGTTGGAATACTAGGCTAGCGGTGTTAGGGCTTGCACGAGAGGGATCTAAATTAACTTCAGTTGGGTTAAGTTCAGGGCTTTTTTTTAGTTCAACTATGTCCTTACTAATTTTCTCCCTGATGAACCTGTCCATTTCTGGGAAGTGTGAAGTCGCCAGCTATGATAATAGATTCATCGCTTTCTTCTTGCAGTACTATCAGTTTTTGCCCCATGTAGTTTGACGCTCTGCTGTTAAATGCATACGCATTAAGAACTAATCCTGCTTTCATTATGTAATGCCCTTCTTTATCCCTGATAACTTTCCTTACTTTGAGGTCTGCTATCTGAAATTAATATAGCTACTCCTACTCTTTTGATTAGTGTTAGCATGGTATATTTTTTCCTATCCATTTACTTCTAATCTATATGTATGTTCATATTTAAAGTGGGTTCCTTGGAGACAACACAGAGTTTGGTCATGCTGTTTGCTCCGCTCTAACACCCTGTCTTTTAAGTGGTGCATTTAGATCTCTGACGGTCAAAGTGATTACTGATATAGTTGGATTAATATCTACCATATTTATTAGTTTTCTATTTGTCGTCCTTGTGCTTTGCTCCTATTTTTGTTTTCCACTCTTTTCTTGCCTTTTGTGATTTTAACTGAGCATTTTATATGATTCCATTTTCTCTCCTTTCTTTTTTTTCACTTTGTTTAGTGGTTGCCCTAGAGTTTGCAATACACATTGACACTAATCCAAGTCCACTTTCTAATATACTATACCATGTCACAGGTAGTATGATTGATTATGTTGTAATAACAAAATAATTCTAGTTGAACAAACTGTTATTTGTTAGGTCAATTAATAATAATAAAAGTTTTCATTTTACTTTTACTTATTCCTTCTTTGACATTCTTCCTTTCTCTATGCAGAGCCGAGTTTCCTACCTATAGTATTCACCTTCTCTCCAAAAACCTTTTAAAATTTCTTGCAAGGCAAGTCTACTGGCAACAAAGTCCTTCAATTTTCGTCTTTCTCAGTAGGTCTTTATTTATTCTACACTAATAATTATACCAACAATGTATTTGGTTATGTATGCATCTCATGTCTACATACATGTTTACGTATGCTTATATATAAGTGAAATGAATGACAGCAATGGTGCGAGGGATGGGAGGGAGGAATTAGAATTATTTTGTTATTACAACATAATCATTCTATCTGTGATGCGGTATAGTGTATTTGAAAGTGGACTTGGAATAGTTGTGAATGTGTATTGCAAACTCCAGGGCAACCACTAAAAAGAAGTAAAAAAAAAAAAAAAGTATAGAAGAGTACAGAATTCTAGATTGGTGAATTTTACCTTTCAACACTTTAAATATTTCACTCTATTCCTTTTTTGTTGCATGGTTTCTGAGAAGTTGGATGTAATTCTTATCTTTGCTCTCTAGAGGAAGTGTTTTCTTCCTCTGGCTTCTTTCAGGATTTTAAAGATGATAAGCCTAAGTGCAGTTATTTTAGCATTTATCCTTCTCCGTGTTTTCTGAACTTCCTGGATCTGTGATTTGTTATCAGACATTAAGTGTGAGAAATTCTCAGTCATTATTGTTTCAAATATTTCTTCTTTCCCTTCTCTCTTCTCTTTATGGTGTCCCCATTGCACATATTTTGCACTTTTCATAGTTATCCCACGGTCCTTGGATATTCTGTTGTATTTTTTTTCTTTTCAGTCATCGTTCTCTTTGCTTTCCAGTTTTTGAGGATTCCACTGATAGAGATTCTTTCCTCAGCCATGGCCAGTCTACTAATAAGCCCGTCAAGGGATTCTTTATTTGTTAGTTGTTTTTTTTTTTTTTTTTCTGCTTTCTTTGCTCTTTATGACTTGGGCTCCCATCTCTCTGTTTGCGATTGCCCAATTTGTTCTTTGCTGTCATCTACTTTATCAATTAGAGCCCCACTATTAACTGCCATATTGTTTTAAATTCTCAGCTGATACCCTATCAATTTCCTCACATGTTCTGCCCTCTGTTTCTGACACTTGCTCTGTCTTCCTTCAAATTGTGCTTTACCTTGTACTTTGTATATTTTTCTGGTAGCCAGACATGATGTGTTTGAAATAAAAGAAACTGCTGTGATAGTCCCAAACTAATGTGGTTTGTGAGGTGTGAGTGGGAGGAAGTACCTGGTGTCCTACAGATTAGGTTCAGTCTCTGTTTTAGTGAGCCTGTGCCTCTGGACTGTGAACTTCACCGTTTTTTTCTCCCCCTATAAGTGGGATACAATAACTACAGTGGGCTCAATTTGGGTATTTCTCTTACCTCAGTTAGGCTCTAATAAAACCCACAGGTTAGGTTCTGGTTAGTTTCTCCTGAGGGCAGGCCTTGTTAAGAACAACATTATATGCACTCTGAAATATTTCAAAATGCTTCTTTTTCCCTTGCCCCACTGGAAGCCTAAGGAGATTCTTCTCTTCTATTTAATATGGGAATCTAGTCAAGCTTCTGTTGGTAAACTTCACAATATTATCATTGCCTCTCCCCACCCCCACACCCCCATGACTAGGTCCTTCTGGAGTTTTTAACTCTCAGAGTTGTCTATACTGAGCTTCAGCAATTCAGGTCAGGTTTCCTATCCCGGAACTGGTTCCCAAAGTGATTTCTACTCAAGTCTCTGATCTGATAAGCAGTGACTCCCTGTATTTACCTGTCTGTCTCTCCAATCTTGGGTGCAGCAATTTGCCCTGTGTCCTTCCCTTTCTTATGGATCCAAAATGAGTTGTGGACTTTTCAGTTTGCTCAGCTTTTTACTTGTTGTTAGGACAGAGTATCAGTTTCCAAGATTCTTACATGTGAAACCAGAAAGTGGATGTCAAGTTCAAAGTTTTGTTTGTTTGATTGTTTCCTTATGATTTGATTTTTTAAAAAAAACTAACAGATGTTATAAATAGCTGAAAGCGCCTTATAGACCCAAAAGTAATGTCACTGGTAGTCTAATGCAGCCACTGAAAGCTCAGAGAAACACGAGTGATGATGTGTGCTGTCTACTGGTCACATCAAGTCCGATCTCTTTTCATCTTTTAGGCCTGAACCCCCTTCTGGTGTGCACCTGGCATTCTAGCTTCCTGCTGGAAACAGCAGTGCCTCCACGGTTAACTCTAATTACACACCCCACAGCCTGATCCTTTTCTGCCTCCTGGACTACAGTCTCCCATTATATCCCAAGCTCAGTCTCTGCCATCCAAAGTGGAGCAGCAGCAGAGCTGAATAATTATAAGACTTCTGGATGGTGAATAATACACACACCTTAAAAGTGATTTTAAAAAGATATATATCACATAAACAGATTATTTTACAAAGAGTACAGTATTGGAAGAAAAGGGGAAAAAAAAGAGTAACTTTACAGTAGAGAAACCTAACAAACACTATCTCCAGCCAGGTAATCAAGTTTAACATCATGGTAAGCCATGTTGATAACAGGTACCTTTGATGAGATGTGATGAGAATGGCACTTTACTTTTGGTCTTCCTCCCCAAAACACATGACCTGAGTCTATCATGAGTAAAAAACAGACAAATCCCAATTGAGATTCCACAAGATAAATGACCAGTACTTCTCAAAACTGTCAAAGTCTGAGAACAAGAGAAGTCTGAGAAACAGTCACAACCAAGAGGAGCCGTAGGAGTCATGATGACTAAATGTAATGTGGTTTCCTGAAGAAGATCCTGGGACAGAAAAAGGACACTAGGTAAAAACTAAAGAAATCTAAATAATGTAGTTCAGTTAATAATAATGCATCCATGTTGGATTATTCATTATAACAAATGTACCATGCTAATCTAAGTAGTTACTAATAGAGACAACCAGTGTGAGGTATACAGAATCTCTCTGTACTATTTCCACAATAATATGAAAATCGGAAACTGTTCCAAAATAAAAGGTTATTTTTAATATTAATCACAATTAAGTTTTTAATTATATAAGTAAACATTCAACAACATAAACATTAAAATTTTTATAAAAATTTATAACTGTAACATAGAAAAATAGCAACTAGGGAAAAGTACCTATGACAAATACGACAAAAGACAAAAGATCGAAGTGTATATATAAAGTTCATAAGTATATAAGAGAAACATTGAGAAAAAAGTTAAACAGGGAAAAGAAGACTATAATTCATACAAAAGGAAATACAATGTATTAAACAATGATAATAAAGAAAATTGTTAAAAAACTAAAACAATTAGGTATCATCCAAGTAGTAAAATTATTTCAAATAATACCCAGTGATGGTAATGCTACATTTTAAATCACTTCACTTATACTGAATTGGTAGCCATCTAAACTGATTTTAAAAAAATTCTTTTTAAAGTCCTATGGACTGAATTGTGTCCCCCAAAATTCACATGTTGAAGCTCTAACCCCCAAACCCCGAATGTGATGGTATTTGGACATGAAGTTTGGGGGAGATAATTAGGTTTAAATGAGGTCTTGAGAATGGGCCCTCTTGAGAGAATTAGGACCTTTAGGAGATACCAGAGAGCTAGAGCTAGCATGCGCTCCCTCCCTCTCTCTCAAAAGCTATCTGCAAGCTAGGAAGAGTGCTTTCACCAGAACCTGGCCATGCTGGCACCCTCATCTAGCCTCCAGATCTGTGAGAAAATAAATTTCTGTTGTTTAAGCCACACAATCCGTAGTATTTTTTTATGGTAGCTTGAAGTAACTAACACAGAAAGGCAATTTAAGATATATCATATAAAAAACAATAAAAATATTCATCTCTTTTAATCCAGCAATCCTATATCTGTGAAGTTAACCTTTGGGGATAATTCACAAATATGACAAAGCTATACACATGAAAATATTCATTACTTAGTTTTAAGTTTTTAAACCAGTAACAATTTAAATGGCTAACAATGGGGAAATGGGTAAATAATTGTGGTGTTCCATCTGATCTAATACAATATGATTTAAAATCATTACAAAAACTATGTAGGCTTATATAAAATGCTTATAATAAAATTAAGTGCAAACCAAAAGCAAAAATCTACAATACAAGGCTAACCATGTAAGCAAACAAGATATATAGGGATCCCTGCTTTTTGAAAGTTCGCCTTATGCCACTTCACTTTTACAAAGAACTATATCAGTACCTGTTTTCACCAATGAAAAAAAAAGCCAAAGAGATTTTCACATTTTTAAAAAAGGCAAAAAGTGAAAAGTGTTCAGCGTTTGTTTTTCAGTGCAGTATGTGCCCTGAGCAGGGACAGTGGCCCCACCAAGCTCCTTCCCCAGGAACCAGAACTCACATCTCTGCAAATCAGTGTCTCAGCATCAAGCCACCATACTTCGAACTGTGTCTGTGAATATCGAAGCTTTATCACGATTTGTTTTGTGCATTCCTGCTTTTACTTTAGTATTTAGTATATTTATGTATTAAGTGGTATGATTTGGTATGTTATCTGAGAATGCTCAAAATCTTTCTCATGTAAATTAATGGTAATTGCTTCTCTTTACGCCATTTAGGCTTATGAAAAGTTTCATAGGAACACTCCACTTTCAGGTAGCAGGGGAAACTTATAAAAGCTAGCTATAAACAAAATTTAATCTGTTGGAAAACATTTGTTTTGTTTCTAGTTTACATTAACATTTGTTTTAATTAATGTTATAAGAAATAATACTCAAAAATATATCCGATAGTAATTTTAGATAGATCCTTTCTTAAATATAACTTAAATATAACCACATCCTAACTCTTGAATTACAGAAAAGCCACTTCTGACGTCACTACTCTCAAAAAAAAAAAAAATATTTACAGTTTATTATATAAGAGAACCATGAATTTTTCTTTACTACATGTTTTTCATTATGTTATTACTTACATAGAGATGGTTTCCAAGGCATCTTCGAAGATGTCCTGAGAGGGAACAAAAAATACAGTGAGCTTCTTGAGAATTAAGAACTCTACATGTAAACAAGAAAATAAGTAAGTAGGTGTATGCAGGGGTGGGGGTCAGTTCTGGTGGGATGCAGCAGAATCGCTCAATTCTCACTAATAAAATGTCATTCAGAGAAATCAAGTATATGAATTTAAGTAAAGTTTAATTTTTTTTAAATAATTAAAGATTAGTAAAATACTTGGCTAACTATCAAACTGGGATCATTTGAAAAAGTGTGAATTTTTAATAGAGTTATCTTTCACTCCTCTGTCTCATTCATCTCAGATATAGAATAAAACAAATAGCAGTATTTACCCAATTTAGTCTTCTCTTTCTACATGGCTAGCCAAGTTAGCATCCTCTAAGCCTTTGTTTCATATCTAACTTCACTGCCCTCCTAGCTAGTCTTTCTGTCACCAGCCTTTCCCCCTTAAATTGGGGAGGAAAGGAGGCAGCTGGTATAAATCTGTACACATGACAGCGCTTTCCTTCATGCCAATGGCCTGTTCAAAAGCTACGACAGGAGAAAAACTCAAACCAAAATACACACACACACACACTAATATCCACTCACAAATCCACACATGCACTCCACACTCATATACACTGACTCACATACTTACAATCTCACACATATACTCTTACAGATACACATATTCACTCACAAATTCATAGAAACACAAAGCTCCCTCATAGCTGCAAAAATAAAATCCAAGCTCCTTATCCAAGTATTTGGGACCCTCCATAACGTAGTCAAATCATCAAAGCATCTTTCTCTCACATCCCTACCACCATCTGCATAGCTCAAACACAAAGACTGCACTGGTCTCCCTACACCCACTCTTGACACTCTGCATTCAATTCTTCACGCAGCAGCCATAGTTATTCTTTTCCTTTCTTTCTCTTCTTTTAATAAGCTCATACCATTCCGCTGCTCTAGGCCTAAGAGCTTTCCAATTCCCTGAGAATAAACCCAAACTTCTTTCCATGATCTACAAAGCCTTAAATGAAGTCCTTCCCACCTCTCCACCCACCTGCCCCCTTGCTCAGTCCACTTCAGGCACAGGTCTGTCTTTCTGTTCCTTGAACAAGCCAAACTCATCCTACACCTCTCTGCATTGTTCTCTCTTTTGTACACTGCTCTTCACTCAACTCTTCCTGTGGCTGACTCATTCTCATCTTTCTGTTTTCAGCTCAGAAAGCTACCTCCTCAAGGAGACTGTCTCTGACAACTCTAAATAAAATTACTGAGAATAGCAGTTTACTTATAGTTTTTCATCATCTGATTTATTTCATTCATAATCTCTAATCATCTTGTTTGTTTACTTGGCTCCAATCTATCTCCATCAGGTCAGCTTCATATTAATCATGTTTACAGAAAAATCACAAGGGCTTGACACAGAGTTGTTGCTCAATAAATACATGTTGCCCAATGAATGAATGACCTGTGCATGGACTGTCAGGGCACAATCGTATCATCATATTGAGAACTATGATACAGAAATGAGGAAACAGGGTTACAGAACTTTTGTGTGACCATTAATACTGAACAATGTTTAAGCTATATTGGACTCTGCATTTAGGAAAGAAAGGAAAAAATTATACAAATACTACTAAAAAGAAGAAACAACATTATGAGTAGTGGCAGAACTGAGTTTAAAATTGGGTATTCCTGACCTATGAATCTACATTAGCACCGTATTCTGCAAGGGAGGTAGGCAGGGTCAAGTGCAATTCCATCTTCTCCTCACTCTCCTGGAGCAACATCAGAAGCTCATAAACTAGCTACTGGAAGAGAAATGAGCTAGTCCTAAATAGCCTAAGCCAAAAGTACAAATATGCTTCTATGGCCTCTATAAAAATTTCTAACTAGAAAAAGGCTATTTTCTCCAAATCAAAAGTCTGAAGAGGCTCTTTCCTTTGGAATCAGCTTTTGTCATTTTGAATCACAGCTCAGTGTCTCACATGCCAGCACACAGGCTATCATGCGAGGGGTTGTGGAGAAGGGGAGAGACTCTGCTCTCCAGGAACCCACATCCAGCTGTGATGATCAGTTGCCGGTACCAGACACCAGCTCACAGTCCCTACAGCATCATGGTTAATCCTGCCCAGGCTGCCCTTTACCAAGTAAGGACAAATGTAGAGAGCAGGCTCCCGGATGTTTCTGTGCATCCATCCCACTCTCAGCAACCACAACCCAGAGAAGGACACACAGCAGACACTGAAATACTGAGTGGGGCTCAGAAAAAAAAGACAACCTGGGAAGCCAGCTCTCCATTTAAAAGGAGACCAGGCTAATACTTACACATAAACAATAAATAGCCCCATCGCCAACTTCAGAAAAAGAAAAACAAAAGGAGATCAAGTAAGAACTCATCTTCACTTAAGTAACATATCTCCATTTTTCCATATGCAGAAGTTCCCTAAATAAAACATCCTATCCAACATGGTGACCAGAGTTAACCATACTGCATTGTATATCTGAAAGTGGCTAAGAGAGTAGATTTTAAAAATTCTCACACACAAAAAAAAACTGCAAATATGTGAGGTGATGGATATGTCACCTATCCTGGTGATTGTTCTTCAATAATACATATCTGAAATCATTATGTGGTACACTTTAAATTTCCACAATGTTATATGTTAATTATATCTCAAAAGCTGGGAAAAGAATTTTTTATTAAAAAATGTTAAAATCTATTTTTTTCCATTGACATGAAAATTAAATAGAATATCTCCATTAGTACTTCAGAAAATCTATCAAAGTTCTAGGACATTATTCTACTAAACTAGAGATGAGGAAGGAAGAAAGGGAGGGAGGAACAGAGCGGGAAAGGAGGGAGAGAAGGTAGGAGAGGGAGAAGGAGAAAGGGAGGGAACATTGTCTATGAAGGTCAGACAAAAGGTGAAATTTTTTTCATTTTAAAAAGAGGAAAGGTAAACAGCAGTACAAAGATGTACCGACTGTCTATCATGTGCCAGTAACTTTAGAAAAACTATCTCATTTGCTCCTCCCAATTCAAAGCAAGTAAATCTAGTCGCAGGTAATTACCTGCCCAATTTACGCAACTGGTAAGTGAAGAAATTAGGATTCAATCTCAGACTTCCTTAACTCCAAAGTATGTTTTAAATGTTAATAAAACTTTCCAAAACTTGGGACTGAGGCATTTGGGCAGGAGTGGAAAAGGGATGGGAGAGGAGGGGGCAGCATATCCTCTCACGTCATACCGCAGCATTGTTGAACAAGCCCTCCCAAGGATTATTTCATTCTCAAGGAGGATGTACTTGTGTTTGACTTTGCTACTTACCATCTGATTAGAATCCAGACACTGTGAAGTTACATGTTAACGTAGAGTTCGGAATGGTAGGAAACCCCAAAAGTTATAGTTATATTACTCTATAGCCTAGCAATCATAATCTAGCATTCTTTTTTTAAGCCTAAAAATACCTGGTTCCTTAAATATCCTTTGAGTCAGTTTACCATCTCACTGGTTTCCACCTTGAGGGGCTAAATAAAATTTTGACTTATTCACTTTATATCCTTATGAGTCATATTTCTACTTTTTGAAAATTATACCTCGACACTGATAGTGACAACACACTCTCTCCCTGGGTACCTGCAAATACACTTTCCTAGCTCCTTGGAAAAACTGATATGGGTCCATTTGGGGGACTAAATGCCAGAAGTGAAAAAGACTGTCTGCTCATACCTCCCGTACCATAAACCCAGGAACCAGTGGTTTCCATTTCCTCTGTCCTCTAGGTCCTGACACCCAGCTCAAAACCTACCCCTTCCCACTGTCGCTTCGGGAAGCTCGTTTCCTCTGTGAGTTCCCATCAGGTCTGGCCTTTGAACTCCAGAAGACTACTAGTCTACAGCACCCCACCAAGCACTAAATATGCCCATATATATTCATTACATAGCATAACTAGAATTTTCTATCTCTGGGCTCTGTTTTTTCCATACTCATCATCAACTTCCCAATGCTTCTCCAATGTTGGTTTCATTTCCCCAGTGATTACTATAAACCAGTTTTCCTTAAACCTCCCAGCACTGGGTAGGCATATCATGTGGACTCCAGTTGAAATATACACAAGTCAGAGGCCTTCCAGTTCAAGGAAAATAAGACAGAAAAGCTCATGCTGCTGACCAACAGGGTGAGCTCATAGGGAAGCCTCAGCGTTTAGTTCCTTCCTTGAAGGAAGCTGCTTTACCTCCCTCATTCCTGTGCTGGAACCAAAGACCTTGAGGAGCTACTCCCCTTGGGCACAGTATAACAAATATTTAACCGAGCCACACCTGGCTCCTCATCCTACACTGCCTCAAAATGGTACCTGACTTTTCAAGAGCCTTTCTTGACTCCCTGGCTAGAGTCAAGAGCTATTACATTCTTTTAGAATCCACTTTATAACCCAACACAATACTTTGCACTTTATAGACTCTCAGCAAATAATTGTTGGCTGGCTGACTGAGTATCCTTATCTTGAGATGGATTTTCCTTACCTTGAGCAGTTTCATTTTGCAATTTAGCAAGTAGGCTAACCCTGTCAGGCGAAGGATTCCCTGGAGGACCTTCCTGACACAAGACTAACAACCTAGGGTTTGCTCCCTGTTGGGTGGGGAGGCTGTCCCTAGATGGGTGAAGGATCCTGCTCACAGAAAGTGACATAGAAGTAAGGAAATGGGATGGGGGTACTGTATCAACTATTAAGGCTTTTCTAAACAATTTTCCTGTTAATTTGCTAACTTGGCCACGTTCTGAGTATAAAAATGCATGTAAGTGCATTTAAATGACATCAGGTTCTTAATTAATTAATTTAAGAAGCTTAAATAATGGAGATACTAATGATAAAAAGTTTGCATTATTTCTATTCCTGTGAGGGAGAGGCGAAGAATAAAGATGGTACATATGCTATTAACAATAATAATTTAGATAGCTGTATTAAGTTCCAAAGAGACCAAAGAGATTTACAAATTTTTCAGGTCTCCCCATCTGAATTTTAATTCACTCTGTAGTATGAAAAGGAATATGGGAAAGGAAAAGAAAGAAAGAAAGAACATAATAAATATTAAAACTAGGTCCCACAAATCCCAAAAGTCAAATCACTTCTTTAGGGCAACCTCCTCGCTCCTCTTACCACCCCTTCCTCCTCCCCCGCCTCTTCCTCCCTTTCTCCCTCTCTCAATATGGATGATTTCATAGATCTGTGAGCTGCTGCCACCATGTTCTCACTTAATTGCTGTTTTTTTAGGAAGGGACGATGAAGTTTGATACACCTTCCACCTCACTGAGAAACAACCTCCAACCACCGCAGAGCACCAGACCATCCTCACTGGAGCTCTCACCCAACATTCCAATCTACTAACCAATGAAGTTGTGTTTGGTTCCATGGGCTCAAAGAACCCTAGAGCTCCTGAGAACTCTGACTGGTCACAGATTCCACACCTGGCTCCGGGGCACATATGGACCATTCCCAGGGAGATGAGGCATGAAGAGAATGCCCCAGCCTTCCATGGGACTAGGGCAGGGATTAAGAGCCATGGATACTGAGGTCCTAGGGACTGCAAACACTCCTCTGCATGACCTTCACACCCCCGGTGAATCAAGATGTTCAGAATGAGAAACCAAACTGATATTAGTTGTTACACTTCATCATTATCGTGAGACACCAGGATGACTCCTCGAATATTGGATGTAAATCTTCTCATACATAAAAGGAGAGGGCACAGTGCTAGTTAAAGGAATCATATGAAAAACATGTAAACTTAAGTGGCATTATTCTCCACTATAACTTCAATAAAGTGTTGATTTTTCTAAATCGGGATTAATTAATTTAAAATGCACCTTTATTATGAGTCCGTGGAGTGACTTTAAGAAGAAAGATTGGGCAAAGAACTGTTTTTCAAAAAATATATTTGTCATGTGCTCATGTTAGGAGTTATTTTTCATTCTGCTCTCACATCTGCCATACATTTCTCTGCAATCTATTTGTCAAGCTCAACAAGTAGCTCATGGCCTTCTGGAGCATTTAAACTCCTCAACTGGATTCTGACGGCTCCACCAGTTGCACCTTATACGTAATGCTACATTTTCTTAAAATTTCATATTGTACGAGGGAGTGTCAATGCCCCGAGGCTCCCTGAAGCCAAATGTAAAACTCAGCTTCAGCATCCCCACTACTGGGTCTGCAGGGTGCAAACACCACTCATACCTCCCCCCAAAGGGATAATGCCAAAGCATATTCTCTGTGAAACCTTAACTAACCCACTGAGTTCCTATTAATCAAAGGGAAGGAAAGCAATTGGGGTCCATATATGGCCCTTGCAGGGAAAAAAAGTGACCTTCCTGAGGTTTAAAAAGATCAGGCTATGAACATAATTCTCTAATATAGCAGACAGAATGAAAAGAACATGACAGAGTTCATCTTCTAAACCTGCCCAAAAGGTTTGTAAAATCTGATTTTTTTGGATACCACACTTAGTAAAAAACTAGAGGTTTTCAAAGATTATTCAAAAATAGTTTTTAAATTTTTAATAATACAAACCATAAAATCAGCTGCCAGAAGAAAAAAATGTGCCTTAGAAATTTTTATTTTAAACATTCATCACTTGAGATTGAAAATAACTTGACGCATTCTCCAAATATATCTTTAATACGATTCTCTAGTTGCTCTTATCCAAGGTAATGGTCTAATATTAACCAATAAATTCTATTTTTTTCAAAGCTTTATATTTACCAAAAGTCACAGACCTGATAGTGAAAATTGGGAATACAGAAGAATGATCATTTTGCTAGGAAAGATTACTTTAAGCACATAAATAAATTCAGCACATAGTTGTTTTACTAAACAACTATTACATGTCAATGAGTTAGGTTTTATTCAATGATTCACTCAAACATTACAGTAGTAATGCAGTACATTTCCAACACAGTACAGTGGGAAATATGTATTTAGGCCTGGAAGTAATATTTAGACCTGTCAGGTCTACCTCTGACCCTGCGTGGGTCTTGCCCTTTCAATCCTCTACTTCCTGATGTGTAAAATGGAAATTCCAACCTTCTCTCCAGATTACTATAAGGATGCTAGTGAGATAATGCATATAACAGGCCCAATTCAAAACAGGCACAATAAATATAATTCTATCGGATACTTCTCAGATGTGGGATGAATCAGTGGTCTTGTGAAGTTGGGATCTTTCACTGTACTTCCTCAACAACTCTATTTCACACAAAAGATCCCCTTTTGGAAGAGAGAAAAGAGGCCAAATGTGGGAATATTTATAGCAAATAGGTATTCGAAAATTTAATCACCCTTACATCTCCTGTCTTAAAATGCCTTCACCTCCTATTCTTTAATGCCCAGACCCTATTTACTCAATGGGTTGCCCAGCATGATAAACATAACTTGTGGGCACAGAGCCCAGGGCCTCAGCTCAATAGGGAACAGAGTGACTTTGGCCAACTCAATGTGACCTTGGCCAATACATTCAATGAATTGGAGCTCTATCCTCCTCATGAGTAAAGCGGAGGGGTTGGCACTATCCCTTACTTAAAATAATTTTGGATAGAACCTCATAAAAGAATGGGTATGTACAAGAAACTATCCCTTTCTTAAAATCCTAAATTCTCTGAATGAAACAGAAATCCTTTCCAATGAGGCAGATGTCTGTCCATCACATGTGCTAAAATAAAATCCCCCAGAAAAGGCTGGCATTCAGAAGGACTGCATCTAAATGGAGTGCTGAGCTTTTCATTGTTTGAGCCATATCAGTGATACTAACTTAATCCTTGATTATTAGGTAGTGTGTTAAGCACCAAGCAAAGCAGTTCACACAATGATTCTTTGGAACTTCCAACAACTTCTAGACAAACACAGAGAAGCCATGAGAATTAAAAAGGAACCACCAGATGTCACTCTCACAAAAAACAACTACATTACACAGCTTTGCTTTAGTTTCTGTAATACATAGCTTAGCATGTTAAGAAAAATGAAATGCTTCACCTTATGAAGGAGAAAAAATTTCCTTCATGCATTTCATTATAAATAATGGAGTTGAGTTGCAACTTAAGGCAGGGGTTAAGTTCTAAGGCCAGTACTTAAAAGAAAAATCATGTATAGTCAAAATATTGAATAAATACTTTAAATTGCCTTTATAACAGAGTACACATAATTCTGGATAGAACCTAATAGAAGAATGGGTATGTACAAACAAAACATGTGCACAGTGATGTACGTTGTGTCATAAAGAGTATATACACAAAACTTAAGATTTTTACAATTGTGCATTGTTGAATTTATCTACCACCACAGACATGGGCAAACTACAACCCATGGGCTGAATCCAGCCTGCTGCCTGTTTTAGTAAATAAAGTTTTACTGGAACACTGTCATCCCAACATTTATATATGGTCTATGGCTGCTTCTTGTTAACAACTGCAGAGTTGAGTAGTTGCAACTGAGACCATATGGTCTACGAAGACAAAAACATCTACTATCTGGCCTTTTACAGAAAAAGTTTGACTACCTTTGCACAAATAGGTAATTTCCTTCCCTAACCCAAATGGATATTTTGAGGAAAGAGTGAGAAACAGATGTGAATAATCTATAAAATTGTAGGAAATAATTATTAAAAAGAAAAAAATTAAAACAAGGCCTTCAAGCTTTAAATTCAGGGGAGAAATAATGTTAAGAACATGGCTGTAGAGTCCACCATCAGCTCCATCACTTATTAACTACGTGTGGCCTTGGGCAAGTTACTTAGCTTTTCTAAGATTCATATTCATCTTCAGTAAAATGGAGATAACAATACCAAACTCGTGGGGGGGTGAAAGAATTAAATGAGATGTATGCAGAGTTTGCCACGGTGTCTGGTTCATAGTAAGCACTCCATAATGTCAGCGCTCATTAAACTATTACTTTCACTGTTATTGCAAGGAAAAGTTATGTGTCCAAATATTGGACCACTAAGCCAGTACATTCCCTCCCATGGTATCTCCCCTCATGAGAATTACAGGTGCTAACAAAGCAGAGGTGCTGAGAACTATAATCTGTTCTAAGAGAGAAAAGGCTAAAACTTTGATATATTCATTTCTGTAAAGACTAAATTCTCCTCCACTCCAACCAACATTGCCCCCTCAATAATAAATTTTCAGCAAGAAGCTAAATGCTTACCTATATTTTTGTATTATGTAGAGAAATAAATCTTACACTGTAAGACAAAGTAACTGAATCAATCCCATCATAGGTGAAAGGTTGATGTTTTGTTTCTAACAAGATGCAAATTAAATATGGAAACTTATTTAAAACTAGCAGAAAAAAAGAGGCTGACAGAAGGGATTACTATAATAAATCATATAATTAGTCTTTCAAAATAATAGCCATTATACATTTAAAAAATTTTTAATGAATTAAAAATTATAAACATTCTAAAAGACAAATACTAAAATTCTGGTAAAACAAATGCACTGAAAATAATCTGAAGTAACAGCAGAGGAATATCAGAGAATTTGAGGAACTGATGTAAATGTTCAATATTTTGATTATATCAAAATTTAATAGGGTACACATTTATGAAACAATCTGTATGCTAAACATAGATGTATTTTATTGCATTTAAACTGAATCTTGATAAAGTTGGTTTTTAAAAGAATTTGGGAAAAAATAAATATTAAAAAATTCCATATGAAGTATTAAAAATTTGGATGCTGATGATATCATAATGGCTAACACTTCTACAACACTTTTATGTGCCAGGTACTGTTTTACATACTTTACACATACTAACTCATTTGCTCTTGATAACAACCCTCTGAAGTGGCTTAGTATTATCCCCTGTTTATAAATGATGAAATTGGGACACGTAGAGGTTAAGTAACTTGCCCAAGGTCACAAAACATCTAAGTGCAGGATCAGTATTTGAACCCACAGAGCCCAACTTCAGAATCTGTGATTTATAATCATTTCAATAAAATATTTAAAACTGACTTTGTGAAACAAATTTTATATAAATTCAACAAACTAAGCTATCTGACAAAATGAACTTCATTAAACTGAGCCAGAGCTATAGAGATACTCTAACTTTTCTTCATACCATGTATCTCAATAGTAATTACAAAATTAGGTGTGTGGTTATTTATTTCGTGTTTGTCTTCCCTCCAGACCACAGGTTCCATGAAGCATATCCACAAGCACCAAAGACAGTGCCTTCACATAGCACCTACACCAAAAATACGTACTTCAAAGAATGAATAACTCAAAAAATGAGTAGGTACAGGAATGCACTCATGCATTTTTAACAAGCAAAAAATTATCAATAATATACAAAGAACTCTTAAAAGGTCAATAAGAAAGAGACAAACACCCAAAAAGAACAACATAAAGGCTGTAAAGAGACAGTGCACTGAAGAAGACATACAACAGTCAATAAACTTGGAAATGTGCACTTAAAAAATGGTATTACTTTGTCCATGGGATTGGCAAAAATTTACAAGATTGATAATATCTATAGTTGGCAGATATCTATCTATCTATCTATCTATATATATGGCAGATTATATATATATATATATGTTATATATATAGTTGCTACAATCTATTTAGAAGTCAGTCTGGCAGAATCTAGGAAAAAAATTATGTGCATATATATCCTGACATAGTAATACTACTTCTAGGACTCTATACTATTAAAAATATTCATACACATGCATGAGGGTCCATCTATTATAATATGTATTGTATTGGGAAAAAAATTTAAAACTACACAAATGATCTTCAATAAGGAAGTAGTTAAATAAATTACTATACAACTGTTACCCAATTCTCTTTAGCTATTATATGAAGGATAAAGCGAAGAGTGGAAATATCTCTAATATATGTTAAATGAAATATCTAGTCCTGGGAAAGTAGTATAAAATCTCATTTATATTTATAAGAACTCTTAATACTGACTTTTTCTGAAGAGGGGAAGAGAGGAAATGGTAAAAGGAAAGATCATGTTTTGGCTTCTGAAGGATTTGAATCTTTTACCACAATAATGCTTTTATGTATTATTTGTTTAATGTAAAAAATAATGAAAAAGTTGAAAATATAAAAAAGCTTAAAATATAATAATATATTATTTATTATATATAAACATATAATAATATTAACAATACTTTGAGATGATAAGCAGATCCAACATACCTAGAGAAATACTCAAGCACAGTAAGGAAGGTGACATTTCAACTAAATTTGCTTCATGAATAGTATTTTCAGTCTCTAGCAGCAAAACTTAAAAAAAAACATAAACTTCTAAAAAAACTTTTTATTTAGAAAAAATTTCAAGCGTAAGAGAAGGTGCCAGAATAAGAGCAGTACAAAGAACGCCTGTGTACCACTTATTTAGATTCATCTATTGTTAACGTTTTAGCCCATTTGCTTTACAATCTGCTCTTTTCTATCCCTTCCTATCTCCTTTTCCCTTCTCTAGCTAGCTAGCTAGATATTTTTTTTTTCTGAACCACTGGAGAGTAAATTAAATGTGTTGCAGCCCTTTATCTCTAAGTACCTCAGTGTGTACTTCCTAAAAATAAGGACATTCTCTTATTACATAACCACAGTACAGTTATCTACTTCAGTAAATTTTACTTTAAACTACTGTCCATATTACAGTTTTGTCAATTAACCCAAAAATTTTTCCTTACACCATTTTTCCCCCTACAGTACAGGAGCTGGTCTCAAGCCAACTGTTGCATCTGGCTGCCACAACTCCTTCACCTCCCTTAATCTGGAATATTTCCACAGCCATTCTTTGCCTTTTATGACACTGGCATTTTTGGAGAGTACAGCCCTCATATTTTTTTTTAAAAAAAGAGAAACTTCCGTATTTAAAGTTTCTCTGATGTTTCCTCATGATTAGATTCAGGTTAGACTGCTAAACAAGGGACACTATGTCCTTGTCGGGTCATTTATATCTGGAGGCGCAGACGTCATCTGCCTCCACTGGTGATATTAATTTTGATTACCTGGTCAAGGTGTTGTCTGATTTCTCCATTTGCATAGTTACTATTTTTGTCTTGCAAGTAATAAGGAATCTGTGGTGAGACAGTGGAAGACCAGGTAAATATCATGCCCACACATAAATCTGCCCCTAGATTCAGCACCTCTAATAATGGCTGCCTGACTCGATCTTTACTATAATAACTGAAAACTGATTTTCTAATTCCAATAGAAAACTCCTTCCACTTTTACCAACCGGCCTTTTGCATTCTACTGAAAGTAAAAGGCCTTCTGTCTCCCCTATTTATCTATCTAGTTATTTATCATCGATATGGATTTCACGGATGCCTATTATTTAAAATGGTCTGTAATACATTGTCCTTAATTATTTTCATGCTCAAATTGTCACAAATTTGGCCTATGCAACTTTTAAATTTCTCACTATTTATCCCTCTGAGCAAATTCTCATACCTAGAACTTGCTTATTATGAGAATTCCGTTTGCCAAAGAAAAGGTTAAGGCACACCTAAACTTTAGAATGAGACTCAATTATTTTTTCTGATTTTCCTAATGAAAACTGAAGGATGCCACTGACTTACATACTTGACACACCAATGTGTACTACCAAATAGACTTACTAAAATGAGAATATTCTAAAAATAAAGAACTACCAAAATTAAGAAGCTGAGAAACAGCTCGAGACAACAAAATGAGTCAACCATCATAGAGTTTTAGTCAGTCATAACAGAAATTTGAGGAACTAGGGCACATTTCACAAAAATAGGAGTTTCTGTGTGCCTAACAGATTTGTGGCTACAGAGAAAGTGATTTGACTTGGGGTGAGAATTAGTTAACCCCTTAAGATACACTTGTGCAAGATCCAAAAGGCTGAGAACATCTTTCTGCCCCTTTCAGGTCTTTTTCTGCTGTCAAGCAAGGCTGAGGAAATGGGGGTTGTTTCAACAGCAGTGCTCCAGCATCCACATATAAAAGGCAATAACAGCAGAAGTTTCTCAATTCCAGCTTCCTGATCCCTGAATCACAGCTATTGCAAAGTACTGTGAACTCTTAAAGCTCTAGAATCATCAGCCACAGAACAGGAGTACCTCCCCTAATGGGTCAGTTCTGGATAGGACTGAAGATCAGTCTCGGTGGCCCAGCCTAGAACAACTCCTTTGGCCCCTCCAGGCATTTTGTAAACACCTAATTCCCTTCTTAAACTCTGGTGACTTAAACTACCTACAACAGTTTCAACTTTCTGCACCGAAACCTGATAGAGTGAGACAGATGACAGAGAAGAGAATAAACAAACGAGATAATATAGATTATGACCACCATCTAAGAGGAACTAAGCAGGATACGTAATAGAAAAAGGAGAGAGGCTGCTTTGAAGATGGAACCTGAGGAAAGCCACACCTGGAACCTGATCTTTAAAATGAGGAAGGAAAGCTAAGGAGCTAGTCATGTGAAGGGCGGGTGAAGTCTGCCTGGCTGGAGGAATACCCATGTAAGAGCTCTATGGTGGGAAAGAACTGGGCATGTTCAAGACACACCTGCCAGCAGCCAGGGTGTTTACAGCAGAGGGGCAAAGGGAAGACGGGCAGTAGGTGAGCTGGAGGAGGAAGGCAAAAGCCAGACCACAGAGACCACAGGAAGAAATGTGGGTTTTGTTCTAAATATTACAGAAGGCCACTAAAGTTTTAAGCAGGGGAGTAGCACGTACGAATGTTTGTACAGGAGCACTTGGGCTGCAGAGTAGACAGTGGACTGCAGACGGCAAAGAGGAGTTGAGAGGCCAGTTGGGAAGCTCTCCTAGAGGTGTGGGTATGAGGAGGCAGTGGTGTAGACTGGGGAGCTGGTAGTGGAGATAAACAGGAGGGGCCAACATGCAGTAAGGAGCCAAGTTCTGCAGGGAGATCAACAGGACTAGCTGACAGAGGTGTGCGGCAAAAGAAAGGTAAATTGAGGGGAACAGAAAGAGAAAATGAAGGATGAGGCACGTGGTGGGCTTTTTTGGTTGAGCAGTCCTGTTTCAGATTGTTCCTCCAAAGCCTTGTGTTTGCTCCTGAAATAATTACGGAAAGGACAATTGTCTCTAAATTGCCATATTTGAAACGGAATGTTTTAGAGTCTTTAACAAAGAAATAGGAGTTCATTTAAGCATGTCCCTCAGATGAGCCTAATCTATTGCCAAGTGAAACCTGCTTCCCCAGGTTCTGACTTGGACAGGACTTGTGTACATCAAAAGAGGGAACTGTTATTTAAGTTAATATTTAACCTCCTCCTCCTCCATAAACTACAAAGGGAGGTAAAAGCAGGTAAGTCTTGAAAAGAAAACAGTGATTCTTTCTAAGCTAATAGCTTTACTTTTTAAATTTCAAATATAATTAGTGATACGATTAGACTTGTGGAGCCTAGTAAAGTCATCTCTACTATTTATGAAATCAAAGTAGGTTTGACACGTGTCTGATGGAAAAAAATTCCAAGAATCTCAATTTTTCTATTTGAAAAGTGGGGAGGAATACCACATATGCACATTACTAAATAATTGCTATTACTAAATAAACAAATTGTTAGAAATGTGAACACTTAAGGCTTCTAAAAGCATTAAGTGTATGAATAAATTATAATCATCTCATTTTGTGAATGCTCCCTATCTGCCCCAGCTAGACTGCATGTGCTATTTCACTTAGCCCACTGCAAGAGTGATAAAGTTGTGGCTCCAAGTACCCTGCCCATGGTTAGGGGACATCTACCACTCCAAAAGGACATCTACCACTGTTTGTATTTTAAAATAAAAACAAAAACAAAACCTTCCCTCCCAAACTAGTTCTTAAAATTGATATCAGCAAATGAATATTTAACATTAAGATGTTCAATATGGCTAGTTGCACTATTTGATATAATCTTACTGTGATTCTTTCCTGCCCTGTAAAATTCAAGCCATCTGAATGTACTGATAAAAAGCAAAATATACACATAGATGCTACTCAAATTAATGGCTACAACTAAGCATTTACAATATGGCAGGCACCAAGAAAGGGGCCAGGGACTCACACAGTGACTCTATGAGGTGGGCATTAGAATCCCAATTTGACTGATGAGAGACTGAAGCTCATAGAGAGATTAAATAACTCACCCATGGTCACACTGCCAGCAAGTGGCAGAATCCAACAAATGTCTGCTAACCTGAAAGTTTACCCATGTTCTTTTCTCTTTCTCACATGCCTTCCCAGGAACAGACACAACGAATCTGAAATCCAGAGGTGCCTGAAAAGAGACTCATTTTGTTGGACTCTTTGTCGTACTTGAGACTTTAGCTATGGTGACAGTCCCTTCTATTCAACTGTTAATGGCTTAGAAATGCAACTGCTTGTTCATCTTTCTAGCAGAAAGCTAAACATAGCTTAGCTTAGTTGGATAAATAGCATATGCCTTGGGGAATGAACCAGAAAAACAGGGAAAACCATCATCCATACACACAATACATGTATTGCAAACAAGACAAATTATTCATTTGGACGGGGTAATTCATGCAGCCCTCAAGGCTCTCTTCTGATGTCGCAGTGGAAGAGTCAAGCCAAGCACTGACCAAATGTACCCTGCTCCCCGCAATCTCTCTTTTTTGATACCTCACACTTTAGTTTTATCCCCATCATATATAATGGCTGCTCATTTTTATTCTGCCTGGGAAATTCTATTTTATCATAGTGATTTTTAATTTTTCAATTAATTTAAGTGCAAAAAATATATTGAGGTGAGAGCAAATAGGCACAAGGAAGCTTTATGGGGCAATGAAAATGTTCTTAAATTGATTGTGGTGATGGCTGTACAACTCTGTAAATTTACTAAAAATTATTGAATTCTACCTTTAAAAGGAGTGAATTTACAGCATGTAAATTATACCTCAATAAAGCTCTGTTTTAAGTATATTGAGATCATGCTAATAGATTATGGAGGTAAATTCTCCTTTCTGGTTGAAAGAATAAAAATATCACACTGCTAGAAAGCATTAAAGGGCATTCCTTTGCTGCTTTCTATGAGGCAAAGGGCCACCCTTTCCTTCTGAAACACCAGGGCGCCTACATCCCATCCCTGTTGGGTGTCATAGCACCTATGCTGAAAGAGGAATATTCCTCCTTCCAGGCAGCCAGGAATGGTAAATAGTTATTGAGCACCTGGAAGGGAGGAAAGAAGGGAAGACTATCTGAAAAGGCTGGAGAAGTGGTACCCTAAGAGAAGTCTTAAATGCTGAAGAGAATTGGCCATATGAGGGAATGGCACATGAAAAAGCTGGGAAGTGAGAAAGGACTGACCTTTTGGGAGATGAGGTATGGAAGGGGAACTACGAGCACTTCAGCATGGTTGATGTTAAAGGTCATGTTAGGGCTGCGAACTTCTGGGAACCACCCAGACCTACTGAATAAGAATATTTTGTGGGAGGACCTAGAAAAATGCACCTTAACAAGCCACTCATTCCTTTAACTCGATGATCTGTGCACACCCAAGTGTGAAGTTGACCCTAAGCAAGGCCTTATATGCCATGCTAAAGAGTCTGCATAGCACCTCAAAGGCAATGAGAAGCTGTGAACAGATTTTAAGCAGCAATGTGAGAGTGGACTTGAATTTTAGAAAGAGCAGTATGACATGGCACATTGCTTTGGGGTGGGGCAGGAAACCTGGAGCCCCCTCCAGGGTCCAGAAATGCACATACACTGTCATCTCCTTTACCTTTTAACCTCTTACACTAAGTAACAAAAACAAACATACCTTTTACAGGTCAAAGTCTCCAACTGACATCTAGGTGCAGGGTGAAAAATCTATAAGGAGCATTATGATATTCACTAATGTTAATGAGGGGACCCTCCCACACAACAAAATGTTTGGAGAAACCAGAGGTTACCACTCATACTATTTAGGTGTTGATTGGCAAAAGCTATTTTCAAAATGTGTAAGGACTATAAATTTTCAGCATTGACCCAGCTGGAGGCCTGAGAGATATCTTCATCTGTCTTACATGAATCAGAGTTTTGCAGGACCCTGGATGGGCTGACCTTTATATAATGCCAGTTCCTTATAGGGTTGGGAAAATGGTGTCGACCATCCACATCCTGCAGCCTTGATAATATTAGTGCTAAGAGCCAACATTTCACCCCACATGCTAAACAAGTTATAGGGCTTTAATCTTCACAATAATCCGCTGAGGTAAGTTCTATTATCTCTAATTTACAGATGAAGAAGCTGAAGCTTAAAGAGATGAACTTATCCAAGGCTGTACACGGAGGAGTAAGAATTCAAATCGATGTCGATCTGACTACAGAACTTGTACAGTACCACTTTATGGGATGTATCAAATAGATTTATATGTTTTCCTAGTTTTTAATGTCAATGTGAGTATTAAAGAAATAAGAAAATCTAATTACAACACATTATAAATTATGTATAGCCCTAGAAATCACCTAGTGTAAGAAAATCTAATTTATAACACATTATAAACAAATTATGTATAGTCCTAGAAATCACCTAGTGTAAGGATCAGCAAACTTTTTCCATAAAGGACCTATAAATATTTAGGCCATGTGGACCATATGTTCTGTGTCCCAACTACCCAATCTGCATTGTAGTGCAGAAGCAGCCATAGGCAACACCTAAATGAATAAGCGTGGCTGTATCCAAAAAAAACTTTATTCACAAAAACAGGCAAGAGGCAGACAGGCTACATTTGGCCTTCCAGCGAAGTTTGTTGTCCTGTGACCCAGGGGAAAGGGCAGCGAATATAAAGGAAGAGCGCTTGGCTTCTAACCCCGATTCCGTGCCTACGCAAGATAAGTGAGTGATCTTGGGCCAGTCAGTTCTTGTTTCTAGGACGTGTTCTTTTGCAGAATTTTCTTCTCAATTAACTGCAAAATAAGGTGAAACTATACTTGAACACTCTAAAATATCCACATCAGATTCTTAAGCAAACCCATAAATAAAGAACAGTGGCAGCAATATCCTAAGATAAACCACAAGGGAAAAGAGAACTGGAATTTTAAGAGTACTTCTATGTGCCAGGTGCTTATAAAACAGAATCTTATCTCATCTTCATTGCTAACCTTGTGAGATAGGTATTTTCCCATTTTATAAATGAAGAGCATCAGACAAGTTAAGTAATATGCTAAAGATCACACAGCAAATGAGGAGCCAGAATCTGAACCCAAGCTGGCCACTCCTCACAAGCTCAATACTGCTCTGTGCCAGTGGGTAGATGTTCTTGGCCAACAAATACTTGACTTTGCATAGATGATGACATATGAGTACTTCTCAGAGGCTGTCAGGGAGTCAGGCCTCATTCTTTCATTCTCTCTTCAGGACTCTCTCACTCTGTCACCCGTCTTTCCTGCCAGCTCTCAAAAAGATCATACCCGATTTGGCCTGAAAAATTATGTGAGAATCTAAAGTTTGTTTCCTTTAGTTCTAAGTGGAAGGACTGTGACTCATAAGTAGGAAAAAAAGACCAGGAATCCCAGAAGTCTAGGACAAAATGGTCTAAGGAAGCAGAAAGAGAGAAAAGAAGGACTGAGGAGCCCCTCACAGAACTCTGCCCGGTTCTGCTGACCACACCAGAGTGGTGGGTCAGTGTGGTTCTGTAGCTCAGAACTCAGCCGAGAGTAAGAATCTATGTGATGAAACATACTCCCACGGAATTACACTAACGTATCTGATTGTCTCCTTAACCCCTGCATTGCAATTTACACTCATCAGTTTAAAACTGTACTTTGGAAATGGGGATGGGGAAAGAGAAAGTGAAACTAAGAAATGGGGTCATCATTACTTTCTTCATTGAGAGAGAGAGAGAGAGAGAGAGAGAGAGAAACATTCCACAAAGATAGGAGGATACATGTATCTTTCCACTGTCAAAAAGGAGGGGAAAAAAACCAAACTCCTTAACTGAGAGTTCGAGGTCTATCGAAATCTGCAGGTACAGACACAGCACCGCTCTCTTGCCTTAACCATATAACTCTCTCACATGCTCTGCTCCAGCACGATGGCCTCCATCATGCTTCATCCATGCCTGAGCATATTTCCTCTGCTGCTCCCTCTGCCTAAAGGAATGAAGGTATGATATGCTCCATCACTGCCTGCTGAAATTCCACCCCTCAAAGTCCAGATCAAATGTCACCTAGATCACAGATGTCAAAGGTGAGAACTTCAGAAACAGATCAGTAATGTCAATTCCTTCATGTAACCTATGGGGAAACCAAGGCGCACAAAGGTTAAGTCACACAGTTGGGCAATAAAGGCTTGCTCTGGAAATCAAATCAGCTGGCCTGGGTAGGGGCATGCCCTTGTAATTACGTCTCAGTGACTGCCCTGTGACAGCTTTCTTCTCCTTCTTCTAGGAGCACCAGGTCTGCTTACACTCTCCTTGTACTCTCCCCTACACTCCACGTTAGAGTTTGTGTCCGCATTCCTACCGTCTACTCCAGAGGGGTCAAAACCATACCTTACCTATCGTGTTATCCCAGAAATTAACTACCTTTGCATATACTGGGCCTTTAGTGGGCTGTTAACAGTCCTTGAACAAACAAAAAACAAAACAAAACAAAATACCAGAAAACCACGTGCTTCCCCACATCTGGTCTTATCTCCCTTCAGTCAGCCTCCATGTACTGCCAGAGGGAATCACCTACCTACAGTCTGATCTCTCCACACTTCTCAACTTAAACCCTTAAATACACACCATGATATCCACAGTTTGGAAATTGAAAGAATTGGAACGGCCCTTCCTACCCCTCCAGTATTGTCCTCTGCCACCCAGAGCACCACAAGCTCTCCCTCGCCTCTGTACCTTATGCCTGCTATCTCCTCTCCCTTGAGACACACTTTAAGAGTTCCCTGGTGCCCAACTCTCTTCTTCATGGCTAAGCTTTACTCATCTTGCAAAACCCAGAATTTCTAAGAAATGACCTCATATAGGAAATCATCCCTGACTATCCATCCCCAAGTGATGTGCCCTCTTCTGTGCTCTCAAAGTACCCTGGATTCTCAGCACAGAGTGTTGCATCTATTTGTTTACACACCTGCCTCCATCCCCAACTAGACCATAACTTAGGGCAGGAGTTGTATTTGCCTCTCCAGCATCTAGCACAAAATTCAACACATTAAGTTAGACTCAATAATTCTTCTCATGTACTAGTCACAATCAGACCCAACAAATATATATGATATATATATATGATATATATATATATCATATATATATATGATATATATATGATATATGATATATACTGTTTCACTAGAGTATCTAAAACTATGTAGGCCCTATGTATATGTCAGCATAATAACAGCAATACTCAGGGGACATGTCCACAGCTCTCAACAAAAAAGCATTTACTATAAACCCACAGTCTTTAAATAAAGAGCTTAAGATGCATAATGGCATGAAGAACTGCCAGGTATTCAACACTTAAGGAGTCCCTCTGAAGAGGTATAGTGACCTAACTATTCAGCCAACCTGCCAGAGTAGCTCTGGGTACATGACCAATTTCCACTAAGTACAGGGGTGAAAGAAAAGAGCACTGTCACAGTCAGGGGCTAACAAAAGCCTTATGAAAAGGAAATCTCACAAGCACCCAGGCAAGTCCCTAGGTACTCTGCCTCTGGGAAGTGAGCACACAGTGACTTCAGGAGACCTACTCAAGATGGCCACTGGAGCACCTGAGACTAGGGGCTGCTGGACTGTCAACAGAGGGCTAGATGGAAACCATGAGTCTCACAGAATTCTGAGTATCAGATTCAAACTATGGATAATTAGTAACAGCACCCAAGGAAAAGGAACTAAGACAAGAAGGCAAACCAGCTAACTCAAGCATGAACTGATACTTGCCTAGAGAAGCATATCTGCACTACTGGACTTGAAAGGAAGGAAAGGGATACCTAGGTTTGGGGGGAGGGAAGAAGAAAATGAGAGTGAGTTCCACTGAGAAGTAGAGTTCCAAGAATAGATAAGATTTTAAGAGATTCAAGATTGAACATTTTAGAAAATTTGCCTGTTTGTTAACCTGAGCAGGAGTTGAGGCTGATGGTAAGCTGATACTATTTTTTCCTCCCACTAATACGCACGAACAATTATAAACACCCTTTTCAATTTTATCCACTCATAAACAAATGGCCATGCTCTCTCAGTAGGTCACAGGAGCGACAGGGGTGAGTTAATTCTGTGTGCAGTCTCTTCCCATTCTCAACACTCACCTAAAGGGGGCAAGGTTCAACCCCAAACCTCTGCTGAAGTAACAGCACCTCCACCCAGCCACACAAGAACCCGGTATTATCACTGAATAACTCATCCCTCCCACTGTCTCTCAAACAACCACCCAGGCAATTCCTCCTCCAAGTTCTCCTTGAGAAGTCCCTCAACTCTGGCCTCCTCTCAGATCCCACGGCCTCTGCTCAACTTCGGTCCTTATCACGTCCCACATTAACTGTCGCAACAGCTTCTCGCCCTTCTCGATGCCACCTCCAAAATCTGGCTGCATCAACTTCGCCAGATTTATCTTCCTAAAATAAATACCATATCATACTTGCCTAGTTAAAAATGATGCAATAGCAAAGTCTCACCAGCTCTCCTTCCTCAGGCTGAATACTCTGCGGAACCAAGGGTATGCTCTCATTCTCGCTCATTTCAACTTCTACCCAGGCCTGAGCCTTATCCCACTTGCTACACCCAGCATAATCCTGTTTACCCTTCAAGATCCAGTTCAGACACCATGTCTTCTTTCAAGTCTTTGCCAACCCGTAAACTAGGGTGGCCAAATATCACTGTTTGCACCTGCTGTCCTGGGTAATTTCTGAAAGCTCCCCATTTACTCTCACAGTGCCCTACTGTGAATAATAAATTATATGGCCCTCCTCCCTAAAACCTATCCTGACCCAAAGATAGAACTAGTTACGTGTGTAACTGTGTCTTTTGCTATACTGTGTGTTCCTCCAGGCGATGAAGCTGTCTCATCTTAGTATGCACTTGCAGCATCTAAAGACTGCTAGCACCTAAGAAAGGGCTCAGTGAACACTAGTGGAATGAAAGAATGAATCTGATTCTAAGAAAACTGTGGCAATCAATTTTATCTAAACTTCATCTAAAATTCTAAAGGAAAACATTTCTGAAACAGAATTAGATTTTAAAAGAAACAGGCCATGGAAAAATCTGTCACATAACCCATTTCTTTCCCTAATCCAGTGTTCTTCAACTTTTTTTCATTACTGCCCCCCTAACAAGCCTTTTTAGACATTTTTTTCTAACCACACCCCCCATGAAATTTTAAAGCACAGAGATACATCTATACATAAAATGAGCAAGTATAGTTGACTTTTTATGCAATAATGGGTTCTGAATGACTAAATAAAAAATTCAAGCTAAATTAAAATTTTTTAAGCTATTAACATTAACTTCATAATTGTATTTGCTGAGTAACTTATGTAATTTTAATGTAAAATATAATATATCAAATTACATATGCAAATTACCAATTTCTACATAATAGAAATGTAACCAAATATTTAAAAGACATTCAAAACTTATTTTTCCAGCAAAGGTAAAACAATCAAAACTTTATCTTCTTTAAAGTTATTTTAGTAAAATTAACTCGTTTCATATGAGAAAATAATTTTTAATTTAACTAGCTGCCAGATATTCATTCAGATATTGTACTTCTTGACATAATTATTGGTGGAGTAAATAATTTTAATAGAATTAAACAATAAAATATAAACTATTTTTATTTAATTCTCAAATCCCACAAAAGCATGGAGAACCAAATATAAGCAACATCCAAAAGGCAGTCAATGGCAGCCCATAAATATGAAGAGGCCACCAAGAGAGAGATGACTTCAAGATCAAGTGACTGATGGTCCTCCAGTAATATCCATCTATTTGCCATATGTTTGTAGTACAGATCTTGCATAATGTCAGTATATCTTGCATGAACTTGATGTCAGTGTTGTTTGTATAATACCCAAGAAAACCAAGCTTTGACGGGCCACACACTACTGTAATATCTAAGATGTTTTGGTAACCCTCCAGAACCAACTTTTTCCACCCTTAAGGTTGCAAGCCCTAACTTCTGTGTTCTCACATTTATTCTCCTAGCTCCTGTACAGGAAAGAAGGAAGGAAGGAAGGAAGGAAGGAAGGAAGGAAGAGGAGGGAGGGAGGGAGGGAGGGAGGAGGGAGGGAGGGGAGGGAGGGAGGGAGGGGAGGGAACACTCTATCCCACAGATACCATGAGAGCTCTTCTACTACAATCATCTTCTTGGTTACTTTGAAAGAAAAGAGACTCCCATATTATTAGCCCTTCTCCCAAAAAGGAGCTCCTTCCCCTCCAAAAGCACAGACTTCTAAAGGTGGAAGAACACTGAGGTCTCATCCAGCCCCTCCTTCTTCATATGAGGAAACTTAAAAGAACCCTGACAGGTTGAGAGATCAGCTCAATCAAGGTCATTTGTCTGTCTAGTTCACTGTTTTGGACAAGGTCATTTGTCTGTCTAGTTCACCGTTTTAGACAAGGTCTTTGTCTATCTAGTTCACTGTTCTATCTCCAGGCCAGCGCCAGACTTAGCATATAAGATGGTCAGATATTTGCACACAAAATGAAAAAATGGGGCAAATTAGTGACAGAGCTGAGAGCCCAGTTCACTTCTCCAACTACACCCTTTTACTTCCCTAGAGTATCAAATAGTGGCCACAAAGACTTGTGTTTGAAAAACTTCCTAGCAGAAATAAGCTATTTTAGTTCACATACACAGTAAAGTTGAAGAGCAAGGTCTTGTTCATTCATGTGCAGAGAACTTAGCCCATTGAAAGCTAGGGGCTGTCTGCAAATTAGTCAAGGATACCCAGTCTACAATGCACTACTTCTCACTTGCTTATTCTGCCTTGAGCTCTTTTCTAGAGTTCTTGTACACATGTCCTATCTCCCTCCCTGGGCTGAGAACCCTAGAGAGCCAAAACTGTGTCTTCTCTTTCTATTACCGAACATGGAATAGGGGCCTAATAGTTACTGAATTTAAAAAATGAAGTTACTGAATTTAAAAATGAATGAAAGATACGTCAAAAACTGAGAAATTAAGCAATATTCATTCATTCATTCATTCAAAAAAAAAGTATGTATTTACCAAGTATCCGTGTGCCAGGCTCCCTGCTGCTCCAAAACCTAAGCTCCCTAATGAAGCTAGAGCCCTTCTCCCTAGAATGCATGCTAATACATCGGTTCACTAAATGGACATAGCAGTGGACATAGCTGGGTGGCCATATGTCTCGATAGGCCCAGGACAGTCCCAGTTTATACCTACTGATCAAGCGTTAATTATTAACAGGATCCCCTTTCTTTCTTAATATCCTGGTCTAGAAAATTGTGTAGCCCTAAGTGTAGCAAATCTTTTTCAACAAGCATTAAGGATTCAAAACTTTCACTCTACATTTACTAGCTACTCCCAGTCTTGTTTCCTCATTTATAAGACAAGCATAATACTGATTAAACTAAATGGTTATACATAAAGAAGCAGCTAGGGACGAGGCTAGGACATCAGATTGAGATCACACAGTAGAGAGCCCTGCATGTCAGGTACTTAATGTAATATACAACAGAGAGCCATGAAAACTTTTGAGGAATGGAGTGAATGTGTGGTTAAAACATCAAAGAAGTGTTACTACCTTGATTACAGAAAAGAACTAAGGGGGAATGAAAAAGAGCTGACTCTGTGACAACCAAAAAGACAGCCCAAAGCTATAGATAAAGTTTTTCACAGATTAAAATAGCAACAACTGTGCATTTGCCTTTATGAGTAGTTTAAAAGTTTCAACAATAAATAGATGTACTTGAGCAAACTCTAGTTTATTGGTCTGTGGTGTTGGTATCTTCATTGCAAAAGACAGGCCGTAAGGAAGGTTCTGGACAGCCAGACTGGCCCTCTTGTCTTCCAGTCACATAAAGGAGCTGTGATTCAGTTTTGTTTTGTTTTTATTTTAACGTTCATTGTCAGGAGTTGACCGACATTGAAGAGATGGACAGGAATCTTAACCGGCCTCCTCCAGATCTTCCACTATTGCATCATTTGAAACTAAGCCTCCTCAGGCAGCGACTTGTAAAATTCAAGTCAGGTAAAATGGCAGCAACGGCAGCTGTGGGTGCTGCTGCGCTGCCACCGGCCTCAACTTCAAGCTCAAGAGAACGCGTCTCCCCGGAGCTACCAAGCGCTGAAAGGAACAATCAATAAATCAACAGGTCGGGTGCGCCTGCCCGTGGGTGCTCAAAGTCGGGCGCGCCGGCCACAAGAGGAAGTGGCCAATTATTTAAATACAGTTGGGACAGTCAGCCTTCTGGAGTCGGTTTTCGTAGTGCCTTCTCTCCGTCTATACCACTGACACTGGGAACCTACTTGGGAGAGGCCCGTGCCCTGTGGACGGAGGGGAAAGCACCAATTCCAGGGCTGCTGCTCTGGTCCCCTCACCCTCTTGCCCCTAAGCAGCCCGTGCTGACATCCCTTCTCTCATCAAGCCTTTTCGGTTCGGCCACCAGGAAACTTCCATAGAAGGTGAGACTCTCACGCAAGAGACGGTTCCACAAACCCCTGAGGTCCAGTGTCTGGACTTAGGGGTCAGACTTCATAAAGCTCACATGTCTCCGCAGAGGCTCAGAACAGCTCAGTGCTGCGAGTCCTGCGCTCCCGCGCGCTCACATCCATCCACCCGCGGACCGGACGTGGTGTCCTCCAGCCTCCCGACCCCATAGGGCCGGCGCCCCAAACCACGGCACCACCTCCGCTCCAAGAGCCGCAGAGGCCCCCCGCAATCCCGCGGCAACAGATCTCCCAAGGTGGGTGCCCAGACCTGCGGCCCCTTCTCCTTCCTCCAGGCGGGAGTCTGGTTGCCAGTCTCAAGCTGGGACTTTGGGGGCGGGACCTTGGCGGTCCGCGCCAGGCTCGCTCACCCCTCCCGGGCTCCAGAGGCAGTGCCTTCACCCACCACCGGCCAGTACCTCGTCGGCTTCCAGCTCTGCTCCGTTGCCTACGAGCGCCATGTTCCTCCTCCGCCTGCTGCCGCCCAAAAACCAAGAAAGGAGCGTAAAGTCAACCCCGTCTCCTCGCTCCGGGCTCAGCCCAGCGCCAGTGAGGGAGGACCCAGGCGGACCCCGCCTTCCCGCCGGCTCCCGGGCGGGGCCAGAGCGCTGCCAAGCGAGCACTTTCCCCGCCCCTGGCGCCCGCCGACCCGCGGAGCATCCATTTCTCTTTGCCACAAGCTCCGCCCCCCACAGGCCTCGCCCCGCCCTCCAACGGGTTCCGACTGGAGCAGCCAGCCAACCGTTCTCCCCAGCCGGCATCCGCCTGGGACCCCCACGTGGTTGGGGTCATCCCGGGGCAGAGTTGCCTCGTGGGCGGAGTCACCTCGCACACCAAGACTTCGCCGGTCTGCCTAGCCTCTGGGAGGGTATGTGAGGTTTCCGCTTCCTGCACTCTGCAGAGTATCAAGAGATGAGGCCAGGGTCAAAGCTGCGCTACCCCTGAGGCCCATGAAGCGTCCACTTGGTCCTTGGGCCGATGACAGTCCGCTTCCCGCGCAGGTGGACACTGTGTGCTGTAGCCAGAGTGCCTCGGGTCACTGTCACTGATCACCCAGAGACCTTTGGTCAGGGTCACCGTCTTCTGTATATGTTTGAAAACTAAAAGAAAAACCACGAGACAGATATACTACTTAGAGCTCCTCTACCCCTCCTCCCACTACCTTGCCACTTTTATGTCTCTATAGCATCCCACCCCGACCTCTTTTGTCTCCCCAAATATATATGTATAATTCGTGCTTGCACTATAAGCTCCATAAATGTAGGGATGTTGTCTGTCTTCTTCAAGGCTGTATCCCCAGCACCTTGAAGAGTGCCTTGCACCTAGTAGGCGATCAACAGATATTTGTTGACTGAGTTTAGATGTTGATTCTTGCTTCTAACATGTAAAATAACCAAACTATCCAACTGGTAAATTAAAAGCTATATTTTAGGGGGGCTTTATCAGATTCATTTTGCATACAATAAAATTCACCAAGTTTAAGTGTATAATTTGATGACAGTTTACAAAACACCGTCCCATCGTAATATAGAACACCCCGAAAGTTCCTTGTGCCCCTTTGCTCTAATTTCCTACCCCCGGTCCCTGGCAACCAGTGATTTGCTTTCGATCACCATCATTTTGCCTTTTCTAGAGTTTCATATAAATTAAATCATAGAATATGTGGTCTTTTGTGTCTGGCTCATGAAAGACTATTTAATGGTCATCTAGTGATAATTATAAAAACAGCTAACACTTATTGAGTACTTTCTATATGCCAGAAGTATGCTAAGCCCTTTGCATATATTATCTTATTTACCCTTCATAACCCCATGAAGTAGGTACTGTTAACTTACAAATGAGTAAACCAGATGAGTAAACTGAAGGCTCAGCAAGTTTAAGTAATTTGCTTGACGTCAGACAGCTATTAAGTAAGTAGGGATGCAAGAATCTAAACACCAGCAGTCTGACTGGAGGGCGTGCCTGGTAACCATTGCTCTGCATTTCTTCTAACCACCCACCCTCTTTTTCTCCCTACTTGTTTCTGTAGAGCAGCTGCCTGCACATGTCTATTACACACATTTTCAGTGAGTCACCTTTGCATCCTTGAAACTTGCTCTACAATTTTTTTTCTATTTTTCCCCCCTCTTTAATTTGCCCCCCGCCCCTACTTCCACCCCTGACCTACGGATGTTGCCATTTCCCGTTAAGAACTGGATCTCCGAAGGCAAGGGATCTCCTCCCACTCGCTCGCTGAGGGCACCCGGGGCCTGGCGCACCTGGGGCCTGGCACCCCTGGAGCACACGGGGTTGAGGGGGTCTGGCATACACGGAGTATGGTCCGTGGCTCCACCTGGGTGTAAACCCAGGACCTTCTGCGTGTAAAGCAGACGTGCTAACCACTACATTATGGAGTCACCCCTTGCTCTACAATTTTGATGAGTCACTATGTAAATTTATACTAGAAAAATAAAATGGTTTTTAGCCCATAAACAACATGAAAAATGGGTTAGATTGTAATGATGGTTGCACAATTCTATGAATTTACTACAAATCATGAATTATATACTTATAATGGGTGAATTTTATAGTTCTATACATTATATCTCAATAAAACCTTTTTAAAAACTTGTTAACACACTCTTTGGGTGCTCTTAGAATCAGATACATGGGGCTAGAAGGGACCTAGAGATCACTTAATTCCAGTACCCCTGAAAGTTTCCATTCCTTCCCCCAGCCTCCTGTTTATGCTTCACTTTCTGAGGCTAGATTTCCTGTGGAGGTCCAGATTCTACTCTGTATTACCAACACATAATTCTGTTTTGTAAAGTTCATTGGTTCTTAAATTAATATCACATCTTTCGAAGTGAACCCATCTCACTGGTGGCTTTTTCCTCCCCCATATTTTTAATTTCTTACTTGTCATACTTACGAATTTTAACTCCTCAAATTTTGAAGATACAAAAAAAACTTGGCTCTAATCAGTGACATGATTATGTTATATTGAGAATCAAGTCTAACTTTTCAAAATTCTATTCTTATAGATGTGTCATTTTTTAAATACCAGAGATCAAATCTGAAGCCCTGTATGTTTTAAATTCACGTCTCTAGATCAGCAACACTCATATTTCTTAGGAAGCCAATTATAAACACTGGATGAATAAACGTGTTCTAGCATCTGGAACATCTAATCAAATTTGCTTTCCTCCTGGAAAATGCCAACTTTCTTTTCCTGCACATGTGTCATTTTATAAGATCTCGAATCACAAATATAAAACAGCTTTTTTTAAAGAAAATTAGAATGGATTCATTTTTATCACAGAATTTCCCTTGCTAGTTTGCTGATAACAAATGTACCTTAAGAGTCAAGTAAGATTACTCAGATATTCCATTTCCCAGCAGTAACTAGCATTGGGATTAAGCAAGAGTGGTGTCTCAATTTTTTTACTCGAAGGCAAACCTACTGGGAACTGTTTGGGTTTCAAAATAAATCTAATATTGCAGAATCTAATCTTTAGTATTCCCGAGCCAATTACCCTTAGCAGATGTAAGGGGTTTTCCTTGATATTTGATTTAAATAAAAATTGCATTTTCGTCATTTGTGTAGTGGGAGAATGGTTTTGCATTTAGAAATAAATATTTTAGATGCTCCTATCCATGAAATAAGTACTCATTATAAATCATGCATTTGTCAGTGGCTTTGTCTCACATTTACATCTTAGCTCCTCAAAAAGAACGTCCCCTTCTAAAATAGCCCCTCCCTCTCAATCCCATACTACCAGGTCTCCTACCACCTTCATAGCACTTATTGCTATCTGAAACTATCTTGTTCATTTATTTGTTTACTTGTTTATAGTCTATCTCTCTCAATAACAACACTCCCACATACACTATAATGTAAACCCCATAAGAGAAGGAACCTTGTGTTTTGTGTTTACAACAAAATCACAGTGCCCAACATGTAATGGATACTTAGCAAATGGATATTGAGTGAATAAATGGAAGTATAAAAAGTACATAATATACAGAGCATTTGGTTTAGACCTTAGAATGCCAATGCTTTAACATAATGATTTTTTATTTATTTATTATTATTATTTTTTATTTTTTTTTTAGGCGAGGCAACCCTTGGTTGACCTCACAGATTACAAGGACCTTGTCAGTTTACAATCCCTTATTTTTTATTTTTTACTTTTTACGCCTACAGCACCTGGTCTTCCTAGGTAGTCTCCCACCCAAGTACTAACCAGACCCGACCCTACTTAGCTTCCAAGATCAGACGGGATCGGGCTTGTTCAGGGTGGCATGGCTGTAGATGCATAATGATATTTTAAAAAACAGAGAAAGCCAGTAATAATGAGATTAAAGAACACAAATTACATGAAATCTAAAAAGTAAATACTGTTTTTCTAGGGTAATGTGGCAGGCATGATGACTATATTTAATGCCTACTCATTTTTTCAAAATTATTTAAGAGCTAAGCACTTAGAGGTCTCTCAATGACCAAAAGGGATTAATTCATGTTCCCTGGAGAAGCTTAAAGGCTAGAGAGAAAAAAACCTTGTTTAGTGGAGGCTGAAATCTCCTCTTAAGAATATCCCTGTTCAGGGCATTTAAAGCTGGGTAAATATTTATTTTGCCCTCTTTATCAGCTCTTTGTTCACTTCTTTACATATAGATAGACAGATGATGATGATAGATAGATAGATAGGTAGGTAGGTAGGTAGATAGATAGATAGATAGATAGATAGATAGATAGATAGATAGATAGATCGATCTTTCCAATCATCTTAATCTCATTCTTTTCAGATGAGGAAAGTGAGACCCAGAAAAGAGAAAAGCAAAACAAAGACTAACTTTGGCAATATGAGACCTCAGAATGGATGGAGTGTTGAGGATTTAAAAACAAAAATAAATAAGGAATCTGTGTCAGAGGCTGCTCATTGCCACTTGCTGTTCATCCTCCCTTTGCTCCAATAGTAAGAGAACCTGATTTTATATAGGGCAGCATGGTGCCCACCTTAAAGATTACATTTTCAAGGACTCATTTACAACTAGGAATGACCAATCAAACTAAATTCTGGCCAGTGAAATATATTATATTTGGCTTGCAAGAAGGCTGTTTAAAGTGAAATGACTCAACAGAGGCATGTGTCCTATTGCCCTTCTGCCTCTCCTCCTTCCCACAGGCTGGAACAGATATTATGGAGCTTCTGCCACCCTATTGGACCATAAAGTAACACCTTGGGAATGGAAGCTATTAACAAGAATAGCCAAACAAAAAGACAGAATGAGTCTGGATTCCTGATAACTGTAGAGCTGCCACATCAGTACTTGACTACTAACCTCTAGATTTCTATTACATGAACAATAAATCAATTACTATATTTGATTAAGCCATCATTATATTCAGTTTTCAGTTGCATGCAAACAAATCTAAATCTAAATGTATGAGTATGTAGTTCAAAGCATTTTTAGAGGTTCTGAGGTCCCATATACCTTCCCATTCACTCCAGCCAAAGCATTTAGAACTTCTAGTCAGTGTCGGCTTGGAGTAGCCGGCCTGGAACAGTTTTTCAGCCCATGCACATCTCTCCTGAGGACACTTCCTCCAAATCTTCTTTCTCTGGATTCTGTTGTGCCTTCTTTTCTGTCATGGTTTCCCTCACATTGCAAGAGTCTTTTATTGTCCTACAAATTCAAATATTCTCCACATTCTGAAGAATACTAGCATCTCTTTTTTAATAACATTCTCATTGTATTTCATGAATAGTTTTAGTAAACCAATAATTATCTTTGGCCTCTTTTCAGCCTACTACTTACACTTCTTATTGGGCACTTTGGGTTTATATCAGGCATTTCCTACACTCACCTAAAGAAGGAGTCACAGACATGAACCTCCCTAAGACTTACACGTAGTAACGTCTATATTCTAAAATCAGTTTTGACTCAGTACTACAATGATTAGCTCTAAGCATCTCTAAAGCAATGGTTCTCAAACTTTAGCATGCATCAGAATCACCAAGAGGGCCTGTTAAAACACAGATTGCTATCTACAGCCATGCCACCCTGAACACTCCTGATCTCGTCTGATCTCGGAAGCTAAGCAATGTCAGGCCTGGTTAGTACTTGGATAGGAGACCACCTAGGAAGACTGGGTGCTGTAGATGTAAGTAAGTAAGTAAGTAAGTAAGTAAATCAATCCATCAATCAATCAATCACAAATTGCTAGCCCCAAACCCCAGTTTTCTGATTAAGTTGGTCTGAGTGGGGCTTTTCAAGAACCATGCCTTGAGAATCACTGCTCTACACAGTGGCATGTAACTTGAGTCCTTTGACACAAGCAGCCTACCCGGCCAGGTACAGCCCACCAACTAAGAGTTCAGGATGAAAAAACAGAGGAGTGTTTTGGGGTTGCTACTTAGCGTACAAAGTCTAACATTATCATTCCAACTAAATGTAAAGCTAAGTTTTCTCCCCAATATTCTTCCAAGAACAAGGAAAAGAATCTAAGTGGTTAAAAAAAAACCAAACAAACAAAAAAAAAAACCCTTTATTTTTCATGTGACTCAATAAAACAACTTACATTGCATTTTCGATAAATTTTCTTTTTGTCCAATTGACCAATGTGAAAAAAAGGTGGGTCCTCACTGCTCCAAGTGAGCCTGACACCGGCACAGATACTAGACCGCCAGTAATAAAGGCTCATTTCCTAGCTCCTCGAAACCTGGACTTGTGACCTTGAACAATCTGCTTAAATTCATTCAGCTTTTATTTTCATGCATGTCAAATACAGAATGGGGGGTTAAAGTATATAACTTCCCATATCTCTAAGACTACAATCCTGGGATTCTAATAATTGAACTGAAGGAAGCTCTCCTTGACTTGTAGTTATGATGGAGAGTGGGATGTGGTGACTGGAAGTAGCCAAGTAGATGACTTTATATGTTCCCAAATTTCCAGGTATCTCAAGTAATCCCCTCCAAAAATATCATAATAACTAGTATGTTACAGGGGAAAAAACACTTTTAAAGTGAAATAATTTATGCGATTCTACTTTATATTACCTATATACTGTCACCTCTTTCTGATGTTTCCAGATGACTTGAAATTCCCCATTGGTTTCCCAACAGAAAGCTTTATTTAGAAACATCTAAATATTCAAAAGTAGGCTCCAAGTTGATAGCCCTCAGGTGTAGTCTGGGAACCTCTGATCTGGCTCAGGTCAGAGGCAGCGTGGTATGATTTCTGCATGTCTGAACCGTTTTATTGTCTCTTAAGCACTTTTACAATCCTGTGAGGTAGGCAGGGTTTACATCTTACAGATGGGAAAATTGGAGCTTTAAGATATCAAATCACTTGCCCAAAGTCATTACTGGGTGGATGGATATCACATGTTAAGGTCCTTTTCTGAAAAGTATTTTACAAAGGACATAACTGTGGCCTGGGTTTTTTGTTTGTTTGTTTGTTCTTGTTTTTGTTTTTGGAGAGATTAGGAAAGACTTCAATACTCCAAATCTGCCTCAGCACAATAAATATACCCCCAGAAACTTTTGAGCTCCCCTACTACTCACTCACCACCCCACTGGCTGATTTTTATTTTTGTTTTTTGTTTGTTTGTTTGTTGTTTTTTTATTTTGTTTTTGGTCACTATTGGGCAATCCATTCCCAGGCCTTTGGAGACATAGACCCTTGGTGGACTCAAAATGTAATTTTCTGGCACTGTTCATGCACAAGGGATCTATAAAAATCATAGATGTCGAACTGTGAGGAATTTGAAATAAGTTCAAAGAAGTCTCTCCTGCAAGTAATAACTCTCTACTCCCCCCGCCAAAAAAACCTACCTGAAGGCACTGAAGAGAGACCCCCAAAAAAGGTAAATTCTGAAAGTCGTCGGGTTCTCATACTTGAGAGAGAATTACTCTGTGACTTTCTTGGTTTTGATGGCACCAGCCTGAGGACAACCCGTGCAGTTTAATTGGTTGAAAGAACCTGAGGCCAGATCTCAGGGCAATCACAACAGCTGGAAATTGAGAAGAGATATCCAGGAAAGGGAAGAGTTGGGGGAGGGCGCCCCCAACTACTATGGTTATAAACTCTTGTCCAAATGTCTAACTGACCTGAACTACACACACGTAAGGCTGACTCCAAGAAGCCCAGCTAACAATGAAAGAACCGGACTGAAACCTCAGAAGCCACTGGCCATAGGGAAAGACTATTTCTTGAGCCAAGCTAACCAATAAAAATAATAATAATTCAATACTCTTCAGAGGATCTAAAATAATCCAATGCAAACTCTGGCATATTTGATTCCTAAAACTGTCTTCCTCTCTGCTGCATTTTACCTTGTTACACTCTTCTGAAGTAATCTCTTTTCAAGCATTGTAAGTGGGAATGAGAAAATTTGCACATATTTCTTGAAGAGTTTGGTAACAAGGATCAAGAGTTTAAAATTTTGACCTAGGTGGAAAACCAGAGGAGAGAAGGAGCAATTAGGGGAATTGCTTTATAAACTACACAAATGTCTAACCAATGTACTGTATACTTGAAATTAATTTTTAAAAAATTTTTAAATGTTTTAAAAGAGTTTAAAAAATTGCATAATTTTTTATCCAAAAATTCCTCTCTAGGATCTTAATCTTTAAAGATAAGGTGACAAAAGTGCAAAGATATATGCAAAAAACTTTTTAACTGTGGCACTGTTTATTTTTTTAATTGCATATTAACCATCATATAGGCAACAATAAAAACATTTGATGTACACCATTTTGGAGAGGGTTATTTGTGATAATGGGACTTTCACTGTTACAAATCTAATAAAGACAATTTGGCAATAATCTACCCAAAGTTACAAATTCCTAGTAAACTCACATCTGGGAATTTATCCTAAAGATATATTCACATATATATAAAATTACATATGTACAAGGTTACCCACTGTGTCAATATTTATAACAATGTAAGTTTGACATCTACCTAACTATTCGCCAACAAGGGATTGGCTAAATACATCATGATGCTTTCAAAAAATGAAGTACTATTCAGCCTTAAAAAATAAAATATATAAAAATGAAGAACCTCTTTAAGTACTGATATTGAATCATCTCCAAGATATAATATTAAGTGAAATAAGCAAGGCATAAAAAAGTGTTAATTGTTCTCTAATATTATTTTACCTTTCTTCCAAAATTTTAGCTAGATACTTAATCATCTGAACTGACTGCCTTTTCTAGTGAGCCTTGCAAGTGGGCATGGCCCCTGTGGTTGAGGTTTTCTCAATGAGGTGTGAGCAAAACTGCTATGTGACAGCTTCCAGGACTCTTCCTCAGACACATATGTTCTGGGACCTTTGCCCTTTTTCTTCACTGGACACATCCTTCAATGGCTACAATCCATCCTTCTGCCTGGACATGGGTTCTCTTGGGTCATGATTGAGCTGGGAGGAACGTGAATCTTTCTTGGAACTCAGGCAAGTTCCAGCTCTCAACCACATACATACTCTCATTTACATGAGAGATCAATAAAATTCCAGGTGGTTTAAATCATAGTTATTTTGGATCTTGGAGTTATTTGAAGTTGAACCTAATCCTAATTCTTACACAGGTATAAACATTGCCAGGCTTTTGCTAGATCTGGCTAAGTTGCCCTTCAGAAAGGCTGTGCCAGTCTGCACTGCAATGAGTACAATATGAATGAGTAGAGGGCTCTTTTTGCTGCATTATGCTACCTCCCAGATGCCAGATGCCAGATGCCTGCTGCCTGCAGGATCCAGGGACAGGTGGAAAGGATCCACAAATGTGACCTGGATGCCAGGACATGCCAGGACAGACAGAGGCACCAGTGTCAGCAAGAAGGAATTTCGGGTATCAAAGTTTCTCTGACACTGGCTTCACTTAACTGGACTCCCTTTTTCCTCTTACTTTCTGCAGGTGCCAGAGCTCTTTGTTCTCTTTTATCCTGAGTTCCCTGAGATACTTGACCTGGGCCTATTTCCTGGTGGGAGACCAAGAAATTGAATGCCTGCCCCTCATGTGGAGAAGGAAAAAGCAGCAGCCTTTACCTGCTGTCTACTTCCTACCTGCTGAGTGTGGCACTGGCCAGCAGGGTGGTGATCACTGATCCATAGTCAGGACTGGTATATCAAACAAGCAGGAAATGATAAGATGCAAGCAGGGAGCAATTTAATTATCTCTCTTACTGCCCCTTCTGGTCTGGTTATTTCTGCTCCTCAGCAAAAGCTCAGACACGTACCATAGCTTTTCACATCACTTATGGATATTCTAAACTCTAGTCCAGCCTAATAATCATAAAACTTCAAATGTCATTCAACTTAACACACACTCCTCCACTTCAAGCTTCTGCAGTGGGAAAAGAGAAGATAGCCGATTTCCTCTTTCTCACTCTTCCTCCCTATCTCTGTCACTTGCAAAGTACAATTTGGGGATTCTCATAGGACTGGAAAGGATTAGTAACTTGGAAGGATTAGTAAATAGTAAATAAGTTCTAGAGATTTAATGCATTGTATAGTAAGTATAGGCAACAATATTGTATTATAATCATCAGACTTGCTAAGATACTACAACTTAATTATTCCAATCATTAAAAAGAATTGATAATTATATAACATGATAGACGTGCTAATTATTGCTACTATGGCAGTCGTATTACAATATAAAAATGTATCAAATTAACGTGTTATACACCTTAAATTTGCACAATATTATATGTCAAATATATTTCAATAAAAAATAAATATAAATAAAAAATTTTAATTGGGGGCCCTCCAGGGTTGGAATAACAAAGATAAAGGGCCCAAAGCTCTTACTTAACTAGTACAGGTGCCCTCTTTCTGTGGCAGATCACACATGTTGATCTTTTCTGTCACAGAATCCTTGGAGACTCCTGCGGGTATGGGTTTTCAACTTTCCTTATCCCCAGTGCTCCTACGAAAGACTTAGAATGCATATTATTGGTGTCTGTCTCCACACAGCAGAGTGAGGGACTACAGGATAATGGACTCTGACCCCAAGTTGTTCAAATGTAGTGGAAACTTAAAACTGATATATGAATAACCAAAATATAACACAGAGAGTATAAACTACTGACAAAAGGGCTTTGAGATTTCAAAGACAGAAGCAATTCCATCTAGCTAAATGGACAAGAAGTCTTTACTAACGAAATAGCTTTAAGACAGGGAGAAGAAGGAAGGGCAAAGCTGTGGGTAGGAAATGCCAGGCAGAGGAACCTCGAATAAAAGTAGACAAAATGTAATATTTTGATCTTAATCACTGTCACCAAAATAAGAGAGAACATTCATTGTTTGGAAAAATACTTCGTAAGCTACCAGAATTAAGAGCGACAACTTCAAGTTTATGGGCGACTCATGGCCCAAGCAGATACTATAATCCTTACACTGTAGTGGTTGGGACAAGGGAGGTACTCTGACAATGAAGCCAGGTTGGGGGACCAATGCCCCGAGCCACACACCCTCTCTTATTATGCTGGAATGCTCTAACCATTTTGGGAAATAGCAAGGAGTTCAAAGGGGCTGCAATGCTGAGATTGCCTAGGTATGTCATGGAAGACAGCCCAAAACTACAAGTTGGGCCATATAAAGTTCAAAACACTGTAATATGGAATTTGGAGTTTATACTGATACCAATAGCCTTAGACCATGGCTCTTTTCAGTAATGTTCTCACTATCCACTCTTTTTATTATATTTTTTAAGAGAGATCCTATGTACAGTTTCCCTCAAAGGTAACAGTTTGTAAAACTATAGTATAAAATCACATCTAGGATATTGGCATTAGTACACTTCAATGTTCTTATTCAGATGTTCCTATTTCCCTAGTTTTATTTGTACTCGTGTGTCTGTGTGTATTTTGTTCTATACAATGTTATCACATGTAAAGGTTTGTGGGTCCATTACCACAGTCAAGATATTGAGCAGTTCCAACACCACAAGGACACCTCATGTTGCCCTTTTATAACTAACTACATTCACTTCCCTGCTATGCCACATCACCCACAACCTCATCCCTAACCTGTGACAACCAATAATCTGTCCTCTACTTCTAAAATCTTGTCATTTCAAAAATGTTACATAGGTGTGGTTATACAGTAGGTAATTTTGGAGAACTGACTTTTTTCACTCAGCCTAATTTCCTCATGATTTATCCAAGTTCTTGCATACATATGAATCAATTGTTCTATTGTTGCTAAACAATATTCCAGGGAATATGCACTCCACAGTTTAATCATTCATCTGTTGAAGGATATTTCAATAGATGAAAGGGTTGTTTTCAGTTTTTCCCATTACAGATAAAGCAGCTATGACAATTTATGTATAGGTTTTTTGTGAGCTTATCATTTCTCTGGGTAAATGCCTAAGAGTGCAATTGCTGAGTCATATGGTAATTATACGTTTAGTTTTATAAAAATGACAGCTGTGTCACTTTACATTTCCACTAGCAATGTGTGAGGGATCCAGTTTCTCCACACCCTCAACAGAATTTGAAAACAACATTTTTTATTTTAGCCATTCTGACAGGTATGTAGTCATAAATCATTGTAGTTTTTATCTGCATTCCCCTAATGACTAATGATGTCAAACACATTTTCATGGGCCTGTTTGCCCCCTATATACTCTATTTGGTGAAATGTCTGTTCATGCCTTTGCCTGTTTTCTAATTGGGCTGTTTGTATCTTTCCTCTTGGGTTCTGAAAATACTCTAAACACTTGTCCTTTGTGTGTGGTTTGCATATAATTTTTTCTATTCTGTGGTTTGTCTGTTCACTCTTGATGTAAGTTTTCACAGAACAAAATTTTTAATTTTGATGAGTTCGATGGATGAATTTTTCCTGTCATGGATCATCTAAGAAAACTTAGCTAGATCCTGAAGACTTTTTTCCTTTCCCCCTTTTATTTTCCCCCAGAGTTTTACATTTTACATTTAAGTTCATGACTTATTTAAAGTTCATCTTTGTTTTAGATTGAATTTTAAGTTGAGTTTCATTTTTTGACTATAGATGTTCCACAGCTCCAACCCTGTTCATTGAAAAAACTATCCTTGGTCCATTGTACTGCTTTTGCACTTTTGTCAAAGATCAGTTGAGCTTATTTGTGTGGGTTTATTTCTCGGTTCTCTGCTTTGTTCCATTGATCTACATATCTATCCCTCCACCAATACCACGCTGGCTTGATTATTTTACACACACACACACACACACACACACACACACACACACACACACACACACACACACACACAATCAGATAGAATGAGTCCTCCTACTTTACTTTTCTTTGTCAAGAACATATTAGCCGTTTGGGCCTATGCCTATTCATATAAATTGTGGAAGAATCTCATCTCTATCTCCAAGAAGCTTGCTAGAGTTTTGATAGGAATGGTATCAAACATATAGGCCAATTGGGGGAGAATTGACATCTTTACTCTGCTGATTCTTCCAATCCATAACATACTATATTTCTTCATTTATTTAGGTCTTCTTTGATTTTTTAATCAGTATTTTATAGTTTTCAACATAAAAATTTTGTTAAGTGTATATGTTTTGTTAAGGGTATATCTAAGTATTTCATTTTCTTTGGAGCAATTGTGGTTTTGCGTTTTTAATTTTGGGTTCTCCATGTTTATTGTTAGTGCATGGAAATGTGACTAATTTTTGTGTGGTGATCTTGTTTCCTGTCACCTTGCTGAACTCACTTATTAGGTCTAAGAGTTTTTTTTGTAGAATCCTTGAAATTTTCTATATAGATGATCATGTTATCTGCAGATAGACACAGGTTTATTTCCTTTCTAAACTGTATGTCTTTTATTTCTTTTTCTTGCTTATTGCAGTGGCTAGAACTTCCAGGACTATGTTCAATAGGAGTAATGAGAGCTAACATTTTGCTTTGGTCCCAATCTTAGAGGGAAAGCATTTAGTCTTTCACCATGAAATATGATCATAGCTGTGGGCTTTTCATAGATGCTCTTTATCAAACAGAAGCAACTCCCCTTCATTTCCAACTTGCTGAGACTTCCTCATGAATAGATTTTCAATCTTATCATATGCTTTTCCTACATCAGTTGACAATATGATTTTTCCTCTTTACCTTGTTGATACTGTAGATTACACTGATCGATTTCGAATGTCGAAACAGCTTTGTATGCCTGGAATAAATCCCACTTGGTCATGGTCTATAATATTTTTATACATTGCTGGTCCACACACTTTTGCACTCCAGAAACCCAGGCGTCATCCTTAACATTTCCCTCTCCCTCTCCCGCTCATCATCCCATTATCACAATTTTTACCAACATTTCTGCCACTGCTCTTCTTGTCAAAGTTTCTATTCTTTTTCACCTGTTCTACGTCAACAGCCTCCTAACTGGTTCCTCTGCATTATTTTTTGCTCCCTTCCAACCATTTTCTGCACAGCAGTCAAGGGCATTTTCATAACATAAATCTAATTTTGAAGTTTCTCCTCTTAAAATCCTTCAATTGCTTATCACTCTTAGGTTAAAGCCTACATCCTTAATATAGTCTATGAGGTCTGATGTGATGCAGTTTCTCTCTAACTCTTAAACCTAATGCAAACACTCTCTGTGCACACAAGCCTTCTCTATTCCCCGAGATTCATCTGCCAGCACCTTGGAGCCTTTGCATATGTTATGCCCACGTACTCTTTCTCCGTCCTTTGTCAGGATGATTCTTTCAGCTGATAAATCACTTTTCCAAGAACACCTTCCCAGCCCCTCTAGTTTGGTCAGGTCCCTTTTATACTCTTTCATAGCCTCCTTTTCCTTCATAGCATTTATCACAGTTTGTGGGAGTATATTTATTTGTATAATTATTTGATTAGCATTAGTTTCTCCTGCAACTGTAAAAGCTTCATGAGGTGAGGGACTATAACTGTTTTGCTCAACAAATATATTTTGTATTAGTAAATGAAATCAACTGTCTTACTTACTTAGTTTATTAACATATGTTTACTGAACATCACATTTACCTTATCAGGAGAACAGTAAGCAATTTAAGAGAATGAGGGAAAGAGAGAAAGAGAGAGAGAGCAAATGCTTATTATGTACATATTACATAGAACCGAAAAATAATCTTTATACGCTGTCATGTAATTTTATTAGAGGTGAGGATATCTTCTGTTAATTTAATTGATAAAAGATTTATTAAATAGCTATAGGGGTCAAATCATCTCTGGATGGTAGAATTCAAAATAATTTTTATTTTCCTTTTTATATTTCTCTGTTCTTTTTCAAAATTTATAAAATAATCACATATCACTATTTCACTAGATTAATGAAAAGACTTTAATTCATTAATATATTAATGAATAGAGCAGTCTTGGAAAGTACTCTAGCTTTACTCACCTCTACTAAATATGTAATCAAAACAAATTTTAAAGATTTAAACAAAATTATATTTTAAAATATTAGTTCTTGAAGAAATGATAGGATATTAAGAATTTAAATTCTACCTCTAATAATCATTTGTGTAAAAAATATTATACTAAACTTGAATTATATTTCATGGAAAAAACACTACATTCCCATTCAGAAACACCTTTGTAAGAATACACTAAAAAATATTAGTTGCCATTCATTCTGAAAATTAAGATAAGATTGAATGATAGAGCTGTGAGTCAGTCAAGAGACTTAACTTTCACTTTATATTAACTGTGCTATATTTATATTATTTACTTAAGCACATATTACTTTCATATCTTTTTCAAAAGCTACTTTTCAAAAATGCATTTAAAAAATTTTTTAAAGAAACAAATGAGCCTGATCCTGTTACCTTCACCATCCCTCACACACATTCTTCAACAAATACAAAAACACATATACATTGCAGTGCATATTGAGCAGGTGCATTACATATGCCAACTTCAAAAATAATAAGAAAGTGACTTCTGCTTCTCAACAAAATAGAGTAACAAGGCTCAGAATTATCCATCTGCCTGAAATTACTAAAAAATGGTGTGTGTAACAATTGTGTGTGAAAGCAATTATTTTCAGACACTGTACTTCAGGCAGTGCAAGATAATGGTCCCTGAGAGATAGGAAATGAACGAGGTTTCCAGGCTGCAGCCTAGAGTGGGGGAAACTAGACGAAGTCCAAGAGTCTTCCTGAATTGAGGAGATAGGCGAAAGCACAGGGAGGCCAAGGCAGCTAGAGTCCACAGGGTAGCGTACTATAGAGGAGAGATTTAAGGGAAGAGAGAAATCTGGAAATCTGCAGAATAGTCTCCTTAAGTCCTCAGCTAATTAACCATCAGCACATTAGTGATTAGAAGGAGCATTCTGGGGGATCATACAGTGCTGGTAATAGCTCATGTTCCACCAAACAGAGTAGAAAATCTCAAAATTCATAAGACATCAAGTAGAGTACTCAGGAGGGAGTTGCCTCAGTACTGGAGCAAAATTAGCCCTTGACCAAATGCTGCTCTGGTACTGCTTAACAAAGCTTAAAAGCAAGACCCAGAAGTATACCAATGTTTCCAAATAATATAACTGTGTCCTGGAACGAAGTTCAACAATATTTTCAGGAATATTAAAATATACAGCCCCCAACAAGATTAAATACGAAACATCTGGCATTCGATCAAAAATTATCAGGCATGCAAAGAAGTGGGAAAAAATGACCTATATACAACTAGAAGGAGGGAAAAATCAATCCATAGAAATGGATCCAGAAATGACATATATGATAGAATTAATAGGCAAGGGCATTAAAACAGCTATGATGTGAAGAACTCTACTGTAGGCAGCTGTTAAAGTATGAATGTTACTATCTCCTCAACATCTGCATGTTGAAATCCCATTGCCCAATGTGATGGTATTTGGAGGTGGCCCTTTGCGAAGTGCTTAGGTCATAAAGGCAGAGCCCTCACAACAAGATTAGTGCTCTAATTAAAGATATCTCACAGAGCTCCCTTGCCCCTTCTTCCATGTGAGGTCTCTGCAACCCAGAAGCCCTCACCCAACCATGCTGGCACACTTGGACTTCTAGCCTCTAGAACTGTGAGAAATAAATTTTTGTTGTTTACAAGCCACATGTCTGTAGTATTTTGTTATAGCAGCCCAAAAAGACTAATAAGACAGCAGCCTTTGAGTGTCTTTGACTTTAACACATTCACACTGCAAAAGCATCTGCCTAGATTTAGTCTTCCTACTTTGGCTAGGCAATGATGATTTCAAGTTGTCACATAATGACATCATCTATAAAGTTAACTGTCACTGTTAACCATCTATCTTGGGCAAGATGTCAGGGAAACTTTCTTGCCGTCACTTATCCTGTCACCATTCAGGTCAGCAATAGATACTGCTCCTCCAGGTCTTACTGTGATCACATTCCTGTCCCTACCTTTGGCCTTAAGGGACCACAGACCCCACGGTACCTGATATCTGAAGCCCTGAGCTTACTCTCTTTGCCCCACCCCCAACTCTGTCATGCTCTGGAGGGTCCATTTGGCATCACTTGGCTGAACCTAATGTCTCCCTTCCACCTTCCTGCTTTCCTTACCTTCACAGGTGACCCTGAAGCCTCTGACTATCTCATGCCCAGCTGCCTGCTTCCCAGGAAAGGAGCCCCTACATCAACTTGATATTTTTTTAGGTCTCTGGGAATGGAATGCTCTTTATAACATATGGGTCCATTACTTGAGTTTCAGGTACTCAACTTAGAAACACATTTCCAAGAACACATTATGTACAACAGTAAAGACTGCCTGTACCAGAAATGGCAAAATCTGACCAAGGGTAGCATAATAAGGGACACATTGTGTTTGTTGGTCAAGGGGAATCACTCCTGAATATATCAGAGAGAAATCAACTTGGCTTTAGAAGAAAAATCCCTGAATATTATTAATAAAGTTTACTGCCATCCCAATTTATGAGTAAGGTTTCGAATGAACACAGTATAACTATAAGAGTAGTTTCAGTTAAGTGTTTTGATCATCTTTCCAACCAGCACATCCACAAAATACCAATATATTTGCAAAATCTTAGCTAGGGAACATAAAATGCCATACACGTACACATATGATCCACACCCATTTACACACTCACTCATTTTGCTGTTTCCGCATAGCTTTGTGAGTGGAATTTGGAATGGTTGTGGAAAAAGCATTGCGTTGAGTAATGTCTTTAAAAAAAGAAAAAATACAATCATCACCTTGCAGGAGTGAGAGTTTCGCTGCTGATTCAGATTTTGTCACCCTCCCTGAACAAAGAGCTCAGTAGTCATTATAAGTGGCAAGGTAGTACATTCTGCCTACACTGTGTAAACCCAAGCCCTGTGTTAGAATCTCAGTGGAAGCAACTATCAGTTTTACACACACAGTCTGGGCCAGGTGTAGTAGTTGATATGGTGGCAGGAGAATGGAAAATTAAACACATCATATTTTCTTCAACCAATCATTAGATCACGAAGAAATCTCATAGATCACCTAATCCATGGCTCTCAACACATATATTCTGATTTATCAGTTTTCTTTTTTTTTCAGCTCTGCAGATGATTCTGATACCCAGCCAGGATTGTGAACCAGTAACCAAATCCAATTATTTTGTTTTATAAGAAATTAGAAGGAGAAAGATGGTGCTAACATTAACTGAATGTCTATCACACAGCTTCCCGCTTACCTGCCTCATTTAACAAGGGAGAACTGAAAGCGAAAACGTTAGGAGATTTGCCCGAAGTGACATAGCTAGGTCATGGCAGAACCAAAGTTAGAACCCGTGTTTTTAAGTCCTAGCCCCAAATTCTTTCCTCTGCTTAACTAAAAATGAATTCCTTAATTAGCATATCTTTCACATAAATGATCACATTTAATTTTTGCCCCCCCAAAACATGAAATAGGTACTATGATTATTACTATTTTGTGCAAATGAAGAAATTGAGGTCGCTTACAGACATAATTAGCCTAAAGTCATTTTGCTAGTACATGGTGAATATGAGGCTTCAAAGCAGATTTTTTTTTTTCATTTTTTTTGGCTAAATTTTAATAGAACGTGAAAGTTTGAACTCTTGGACTTAAAAAAAAAAAAACTTTAAAATCAATTACATTGATTGGTTCAAAACGGTTTTATGGACAAACTAATCTATAACAAAAAGTTGGTATTAAGGGCAAAGTCACCACCATTCCGAGGGGCACAGGGCAAGGAAGGAGAGGCTCAGACATTCACAACAGCAGGCATTTTCTCTTCCTCTTCTTGACAGGAGGTAGGAGAGAACCGCTTGAACAGTTTCTTCAAATACCATCTAGAGAGCTGTGTGAGAGCTGAGACCTCCAGGTATTTTACAACACAAATCTTCTCAGCCGTGGCTAAACTTTGAGGACAGGTGATGGCAGTCAGCCTTTTCTCTTTCAGTTTCTCAGTTACATCTTTATCATCCCTAAGATCAATTTCAGTTCCCACTACGATGATGGGAGTGTTGGGACAATGGTGTCACACCTCAGGATACTACTTTGCATGGAGATTTTCAAAAGACACAGGATTTACAAGAGAAAATCAAATTAAGAATACATCTATTTGCAATTAGGATAGGGGGTATAATCTGTCATCATCTTTGAAGGGGAGCAGAACACACCTCCCCAAAATGTGTCGCTTTGGCATGAGCCTGAACAGGACCCCCTACAGGCTCATGAGAAACTTTTACCTCTCCCTTAATAAATTTGAGGCCTTGTTCATAATAAGAGTGATTTCCAGAGATATCTCTTTATGACCTCATCATAGGGCAGGGTAAACATCTAATTACTGAACAGCTGCTCTTATCATCCTGCAGTGACCTTCCTTCCCTCTGCATCCCCAAGACACCTTACCTCATCCTTAGGTCAAAATGCCATACATACTTCATTTTAACTTTCTGTCTCTAACTTCTCATGTATGTAGGGTCTCTGATTCTCTCATGAGTGGACAAAAGGGGGCTCTGTAATAAATCTGACTGAAAGCAACCTCACAGGGTGATTTGATCATAAATTCCTAACTGAGTAGTCATGCTCCAGGCCTATTAAAAGATTTATCTTTGCCTTAAGCAAACCTTGTCCATTGTTCTTGTGCATTTAGGTTAACACATCTTTGAATTGCCAGAATAATCCTCTTTTTTTGGTCTTTCAGAAGCATAACCACCCTCAAGGGAGTACATAATCTCACTAAATATCCTGCACCCTGCTGTCTCTCACTTTCATGTAATCTTCTTTATGTTCCTTCCTTAATGCCAAATGTATAAAAGAAACTGCAAAACTCATTCTCCAGAGCATTTTGCTTCCTAGCATGTTGTCAGTTTGGCTCAAAGACCTCAAATAAACTCATAAAAATTCTTTACAGGTTGGGAGTTCTTGTGCAGATACACGTATATGGGGTTCCCATACATACATACATAATTAAATTTAGTCATTTTCTCTTGTTACTCTCTCTCTCATTCTGATTATTAGATTAGCTGAAAGAACCCAAAAGGATAGAGGAAAGTTTCTTCCTCTTCCACATCTTCTGTCCAGCTGTATTCATAAACCCAAATTCGCCAATTTTCCATCTACCATAACACTGGCAGAATAGTTGTCAAAGATAATGGCGATATATTCTCCAGAAAATACATTGGTTCTGTCACTGAGAAGTACGCAAATTTTGCCTACAGCTCCATCTCCCACCATCTCATACTTGATGGTCTGCACCTAGGCCTTGGTGGCAGGGCACAGGGTGCCAGGATGCTGTCCAGGCCATCCCACCTTCCCCAGACTGGAAACCAAAGCACAGCAGCAGCTACAACCCAAACCTCCAGATTTTTAATTTCTACATTCTGTGCTCCATACTCAATGATTCCTTTGCTGAGTACAGATGTACAGATCTCAGGCCCTTTCCTCTACCTCCCTTTGACATTTCATTATATGTTGCATCTATTGCAACTTCACATTGCAATTTCACGTGTTATTCTTAAATCCCCACCTGGGCTACAAGGCAGAGAGGAAAGTACATGAGTTCTGGAATCAGATGGCCTTGGGTTTTAATTCTATCTCTTGCCACTTGCTAGTTTTGAGACCTCGGGCAATAACAATAATTGCTAACATTTACTGAGTACTTGATATGTTCCAATTGCTAACAGCTTAATATGTATTAATTCAACAAATCTTCAAGAAAGGAGGTAAAAACAATTAAAGTTCCCATTTTGTGGAAGAAGGAATTAAGAAAATCAGTTTTCTTATGTGTAAAGTGATGATAGTCACATCTCATTTGCCAGGTTGTCATGTGGCTGACATAAGGTAACATATAAAAAATGCCTAGCATTGTGCCTAAAACATAGGAATACATTTGTCACCATTCATCTTCATCCCTTCACTTTTCTCTCTCAAGCACAAAGACCATATCTGTACTGCTTCTGCTTTCCCACAGAGCCAGAGGCAGTGGTGAGCACTAGCAGGGGCATGAGAGAATTTACAACAGTCAGTTTGATAGATTGATAGAGGGGTTTTAATTCCTCTTTCACTAAGGATAGCAAACATACAGATGCTGATCTTTGTCATTTTCTCTGCTACTAGTCACATAACAAACATCCGGTGAAGCAGCCAAACTTCGCTTAAAAGATCACTTAATATGTTTCACCGTCAGGTTCTGGATGCAATTCACTCAGAAAAGCTCACATCTGAGCTGGATAATGACAAGATGTAAACAAGATGTAACTCAATGCTTTGTCACTCTTGCCACAAAAATAATTGCCCTGGAAGCTCTTTAAAAATATTGATGCCTGGCTCCACTTCATATTAAAAATGCTTGAGTCCTACAGGTGACTGTAATGTGTAGCCAGAGTCTCAAATAACTGATTTACCTATATGTAAATGGGGAATTCATATCAGCCAGTCAAATTATTTAGGGTGAAAAATCTGTCTCCCTGCCCATGATATTATTTAGACTAGAACCAAATATTATCACATTGTGCAGTAACCACAAAGGGAAACTGAAAAAAGTATGATATAGACGAGGATCAGCAGATACGAGGATCAGCAGATACGTGGCTGCCCCTCCCTGTGGCCACAATAACAGCACTCTTCCCCACTCAGATCTATTCTTACACCACTTCCTAAGAAAGCATCTTGGCTGTCACATGAGATGGGGCTTAGTCCTGAATAAGATATACACACCTGGGCAGATCAGGGAAGACAAACAGAGATGTGAACTGGGTTAGATCATAAAGGACTGAGTAGGAGGAACTTGCTGGGCCCCCTTCGACTGCAAAGGAACTCACTACACTGGGGAAGTATATGTACCAATACAGTGACATATAAGCAGCTGCTTTGTTTAGGTCCACAAGTGGCACTATTAGTATGACTTCAGCCTAGAGTGAACATGAGAGACTGACAAGGTCAGGCTGGAAAGAGAAGCATTAGGATCTTTGCATGGCATTCGGTGTTTGGATGACAGCCAGCATTGTCCAATAGAACTTTGTGGTGGTGGAAATTAAGAGGAATTTCAAGCAAGAAAGTGGATGGGAATTCCAAGAGCAGACTCTAATTTAAAGGGAGGGTCTTGGATTTATGTCAAAAGTTTAAGAAGTGAATGTATGCTTATATGTTTTAATTTAAATAAAATGTTTAAATTCTGCCTGTGTTAGGGTGGCAGTTAATGATTCTCAACTCCAACAAACATTTTGTTTTCATAGACTAATCATTAATCCAAAGAGCTTCTTTTCAATACTGCAATGAAGGATGTGGAGATACTGTTTATGTCACTGCACCTACCCAGTAACACAGTTTATCACTACTTAAAAGGAAAGCCAAGATCCCCTCTCACCATTAAACATCTCACTCTCATTTACTCTTCTCAGCCTGATATTAACTCCTTATCTCGATTTCGAATCTCCCAGGTACCAACCTTGATCTTTATTTCCAGTTTTTGTCATTGTCTTAATCTTCAGCCTCAGTGCCCAATCCTGTTTTTCTAGCTGCAACCTTGACTTCACTTGACAGAGTCTATTTCTCTACTTACCTATGTTGTCATGGGAAAACACTCTCCTTCTTTGAATGGGCTCGAGATCCAACTACCCCAGTGCCACCTTCATATGTGGTGATCTCAACAGGGTGGCTCCAGGTTCTGAAGAAGGTCAGGGAGAAGGGAGAAAGGGAATATAGGCTAGTGCCTGGGTTTCTGTCTCAGATGATTAGGTGGATGGAGGTGATAATAGATGACAGCTCCCCAGAGAGGAAATGTAGGAGGACAGATATGGAGAGGAAGATGAGTTAGGTGTGTTAATTTTGAAGTGTCTTGTATCTTCCTCCTAAAATCTGTACAAGAATCAGATACAAAAACCTGATATACGGCAGCCAATTCTTTTTCTAGGAAGCCTTCTCTGACATCTCTTCTTCCACGTGGACTGTCCCACCTATTTACTTCTCATTTACCTTTGTCATTGCACTAATCAAACCTTTGTGTGAGCTGCTTGAAGGCCAGCAATTTGCCTTTATCTTTGAATTCTACTACCAGCCATAGTATGTAATACATAGCATGTATTAAATAAAGTGTGACAGGTATAAATGAAGATTTTTTGAACTAATTACCATTAAGAGACCAGAAGTGCAGGTATTGAGTTTTGATAATGAGTAAAAAGGACACCTTTCCAAACAAGGAAGAAAGGGAAGGTAAATTATAGAGAAGTTTTCCCCTAAAAGTCAACATTGTTTCACATCCTATGCTAAATGAAGGGTCCATAAGCCACTTTTATTAGGAAAAGTCCCAAACTGGCTAAGCATATATTTATGAAGCTAAGTCATAACCAAATTCCTCTGACTCACTTTGAACTTATAAGCAAGATGAGGACAGTGCTTACTCCATTATTAGCAGTCAACAGATAATTAATTTTGCATTTAGGAAGCTCCTAGTTAATAACTCCTGAATGAATGAAGAAAAAAATTTTTAAGCTGCACTGGGTATACGAGTATTAATGTCAGGAAATTAAAAAATAAACATTTTCAAGTTAAATAGATTTATTTTAACCAATTCTACAAGTTTACTTCTCTCCTTATCACCACTAAAAGCTGAGTGTAAACCAGTGTTTTATTAACTCACTAAAAGCTTGAGGAGTCATTTAAATTTTAACAGTTAAGATTCATTATATAGTTCAATAAAAATCTTTTAAAAAATTCATTAAATGTTAGTAGATTATTTCTTATTTACATAAACAAATAAAGACAACATGCAATGGGACCATCTATTCTGGGAACTCCAAAAATAACCTTGATAACACTTTGTTACTCTTTTCACTTGGACAAATTGAGGAGTATAATATACAATTATTTGCAGAGGGGTTTTTAAACAAACTTTTTCATACTTTTGCTTTGATTATGTTGTTCTTCTGGTACTCTACTTTGGTTCACATTCTCCCTATCATTGGTCCCTCACAGCCAAAAAAGGCAAGAATTTAATTTACAAGATAATAAGAGCACATATTCAACAGAAAAGTCAACTCACCTCTTCTCAGTTGCTCCAGGTTGCTACTATGGAAACAAGTAAACCCGTGGATACAAACAAACCACTGTGCTCTGCTCAGTAACAAGAACTCTCTTCACAACTCCTTTCACTGGGCACTTTGCTGTTTTTATGTCTTAAAATGTCACTGTCTAGTGGATTAAACATTGCTCTTCTCTCATAAGGTTTTTAAAAATTAAAATGCTTTTTTTTCCTTATTACAAAAGCAATATTTTGCATTATAGAAAAATCCAAAAATGCAGATAAGTAAAAAAAAGAACAGAAAATTATCCTTGAGGTAACCGGACTTTCTGCTAATAGTCAGTTGGGACTTGAGTGATTAAATAAAAACTAGAGAAAAACATCTAGCAATAACTACTTTTAATCTCACAGTATATATCAGTGATTAGCAATTTTTTTCAAATATGAAAACTTTTTTTTCAAATGAATCTTATGTAGGATATTAGTATGTAAAACAGGTTTTAAAAAAAAATAAAGGGTGGCAGCCTGAAGGCCCAAGGGTTTGGCCCTCAAACAATCCCCAAATTGAGTCCTGAAGCACATCTTGGCACCTTAGAATTCTTCAAAGCAAAGTTTAAAATCCATTGGGAGAGGAGATTTTTGGCAGTCTTCATTTCTTAAAAGTTTCTGCTTTTAATCAGATAAGGGAAGTTCCAAGAAGGCTTCTTTCTGCATCTTTTGATTCTCAGCTGTCTTCAGCTCAAAATAAATATGCCAAAGTGTCAATATTTTGGAGTCTCATACTCTGATTCCCTTCACTCTCAAAATAAATCATCTATCTGAATACACTAAATCTCTAGAGAACGACTCATTATAAAATATAGACATCTTTCCCACCATCCACCTAAAAAGAAGTTTCTTATTTTCTTTCAGTCATTTATACTGGTTACAGACCTTTGCTTTTCATCTTCATTTTCTTCTTTTAAAGTGTCAAGTGTCTCACTTGCAGATAATTTTACATAGAATTGCATATTGCTTAATTAAAATATCAATTACTCATGGAACCCAGTTACTCATATTAATTACACATGTCCACTCACCATAGGAGCTAGAACAACCCTTATCAACCCACTGTGACCACATCTCTTATTTCCATAAACCATGTAGGAGGCTTATTTCTTTAGAGATATAGCTTGAGTTGAAAAATTCTAAACTATGTCAACAATACTCAATAACTTATTTACTTTCAAAATATGTTTATTCAATTTCATTCCTACTGCATTACATTATGGCATAAAATAGCTACGAAGGATAAAATAACAAATCTAGCTTGGGTCAAATCTGCATATAGTAAATCAGTTTGTAAACAAATCAGTTAGTAGAAGCAAAAGCTCTTGATTACAATTATCACTTGTCTAGGAATATTGTTCAGCTTAGAAAATAACTATACAGCTGCTATTAAGTTGTAATTAATAGATGTGTGTGGTTACAAAGAGAACAAGACTTATAAGTCAAACTTATAAGTCAAAAGGCCTATAAAAATCTTTAAAAAATAAATCTTAAAAAAGAAAATGAGGATAGTGGTTGCCTCTATAGGGGAAAGAGGGCTATATAACAAGCTTCAGATGCCTTGTTAACTTTCATTTCTTAAGATCAGTGAGGGGAAAGAAGAGGAAGAGAGAGGAGTTTGTTATGGGGATTTAAAACAAAAGCCTAAATTCATCCTATCTCAGAGATTCTGATTCAATTAGTGTGGGCTGAAGATGGAGATTTTTCTTTTTTTATACTACCCAAGGGTATCTAGAGTTGAAATAGCTCACTTACAGAGCAGAATAGCTGTTAATTTAGGAAGGAAAAAAATTTGTCAATAGTGCCACCATTTAAGTCGTCGCAACCATCTGCCATTTTTGCAAAACCAAAAGCAATTGATATAATGTTTGTTTTTCCAAGTGTTATTTTAAATAAAGTGGTTCCAGAGGCCTGCATCAGGGGGTGAAAAAAGGTCTAAATCGGGTGCTTTATAGATTCACCAATGTGATTTAATACAATCAATGCTAACCATATATAGAGCTCATTTGACAAAGACTTCCACTGATGACAGATTAATTAGTAGTAGTAGCTGTTGTTCAAATAGTATCTCATGCGTGGGAGGCTCCCAGACTGGGAAAGGAGGAGGAATAATCATTTATACGGACAATGGATTAGAAGAAAGACATTTTACAGTTTTTTAAAATGTACTTACCTATTACCAGATTTCCAAACATAGAGCAAAAATACAGGGAATAATGTAACAGATATCTGTTAATCTAACTCCCTAAATTTATCAAATCTTTACCTTATGCCATATATACTTCAGATATTGTTAAGAAGTGAAAATATTACAGATATTGTTAAGGCTTCCCATGTATTCTCATTAAAAATGTAACTACTATCATAAATTTGGTGTTTATACTTTTTATGTAGGTTCTTATTTTACTGCATTTATATATCCACAAACAATATATTATTTTTAAGTTTTAAACTTTATATAAATGGTAACATTTGCCACATGTACATGATTTTTGATAACATTGTTTTGAGATTTATCCACTTTGGTGTATGTAGCTATATAGGCTATTCGTTTCACCACTGTTCAGTATTCTTTTATATGAATATATTATAGCTTATCAATTATCTTGTTGATGAGTATATAGATTGTTTCCAGGTTTTTGAGATAACAAGCAATGCTTTAATGCACTTTCTTGCCCATGTCTCATTGAGCACAGAAAAGAGTTTTTCTGTCCTTCCGGTCAAGGTGGCAGAATAGGTAAGCACTGTATTTGCCTCCTCTCATGACCACATCAAAATTACAACTAAAAAACCACCACTGTATTTGCCTGAAGTTTAGCTGAACAGAAGTCCTACAACTAAGGAAATACAGAAGGGGCTACCTTGAGACTGATAGGAGGGGCAGAGGCACGGTACAGAACGAGCTGGTCCCACACCCACGTGTTGAAAGTCAGGAGAGATATCTTGACTATGGAGATTCCCCTGGAAGAGCAAGGGGCTCCAGCCCCACACCAGGGTTTCAAGGCCAGGAAGAGAAGTCCTTACAAAAGCTGGATATGAAAATCAGAAGAGATTGTGGCTGAGTGAGACGTAGGGCTACAGAGGTCCCAGATGCTCCGATTAAAGGGCCTGCACACAGATTTATCCACTGATGGACTCACTTGCTTTGAGCTCCAGCACTGGGGCAGCAGCTCAAAAGGTACCAGGGACATATGGGGAGGAACTCAGTTGTCTGACTTCAGGGCAAGGACTAGAGGGGCAGCTTTCTCTCTGACAGAAGTGCTGGCAGAGGCCAATGTCCCATTGTTGGGCCCTTCCCACACCCAGCCTGCAGAGGCAGGCAGCCATCATTTATGAGTCACGATCAACCTGATTATCACTAGTCACCTTGCCCAGGTGATTCCATGAGACTCCACCCCACCCAACATTTGGGCCCACCCACGCAACTTCCTGGGTCTTGTTCATACAAACGCCTATCTTGGCTCATGCTGTGGACTTCCTTAAAATCTCCAAAAGGTTCACAAGCCCCAAAGCAGCAGCATCTGGCCTTGGAATGTCTCATACCTCTTGCTCAACAGCCTCAAGCCTGGTACTAGCAGCAGCCAACCTCAATTTGTGGCTTGGCCTCTCGAGGCACCTCCAAGTCCAGTGTAGGTGGAGGTCATCTGCAGATTGCTTGGGTGCCACCTGGCTTTGGACTGAACCAGAATATCACCTGAGGTCACATCTGAAGACACACCCAAAGGGGAGACTGAGCAGGCACCAGAGCCACACTAAAGTGAATCTTGCATCATAGGGTCAGTCCCTGCATGACAGCTCCTCCACTGTAGTCACTGCCAGTTCTCACAACCACTCAACCTGAGGGTCAATCCCTCCCACTGATGTGCCAACAGCAACCAAGGCTCAATTACAACAGGAAGGCACATACAACCCATACAAGGCACACAACTGGAGCACCCAGTTCAGGTGACCAGGGAGTCTGCACCACTGAGCCCCACAGGACACCTACTACATAAGGCCACTCTACAAAGATTATGAGACATAGCTGCCCTAACTTATACATAGAAACAAACACAGGGAAGCAGCCAAAATGGGGAGACAAAGAAATATGTCCCAAGTGAAAGAACTGAAAAAAGTTCCAGAAAAAGAACTGAACAAAGTGGAGACAAGCAATCCACCAGATACAGTGTTAAAAACACTGGTTATAAGAGTGATCAATGAACTTAGAGGACGAGTAGATGAATTCAGTGAAAACTGTAACAGAGAGATAGAAAACATAAAAATGGAAGTAGAAAACATTTAAAAAAAAACAGTTTCAAGTGAAGAATACAAAAACTGAAATGAAAAATATATTACAGGAAATCAATAGTAGATTTGATAAAGCAGAGGATCGAATCAGTGATTTAGAAGATAACGTAGCAGGAAACACCCAATCAGAACAGCAACAAGGAAAAGGAATCCAAAAAAATGAGGATAGTATAAGGGGCCTCTGAGACAACATCAATCATACAAACATTCACATCACAGGGGTACCAGAAAGAGAGAGCAAGAAATTGAAAACCTAGCTGAAGAAATAATGACAGAAAACATACCTAACCTGGCAATGGAAATAGACATACAAGTCCAGGAAGCACAGAGAGTCCAAACAAGATGAACCCAAAGAGCTCTACACCAAGATACATCATCATTAAAATGCCAAAGGTTAATGCAAAATGCAAAATGTTAAAGACAAAGAAAGAATCTTAAAAGCAGCAAAAGAAAAGCAATTAGTTACCTACAAGGGAGCTTTCATAAGACTGTCAGTAGATTTCTCAACAGAAACATTGTAGGCCAGAAGGGACCGGCACAAAATATTCATAGTGATGAAAAGCAAGGACCTACAACCAAGATTACTCTACCCAGCAAACTATCATTTACAATTTAAGGACAGAGAAAGATCTTCTCAGACAAAAAAAGCTAAAGGAGTTTATCAACACCAAAATAGTATTACAAGAGATGTTACAGGGACTTCTTGGAGAAGAAGTAGGAGAGGGAGAGAGACAGAGAGGGAGAAGAAAAGAAAGAAAAAGGAGAAGAATAATAAAATGGCAATAACTACATACCTATCAACAATTACTTTAGATGTAAATGGATTAAATGTTCCAATCAGAAAATATAGGGTAGGTAAATGAATAAGAAAACAAAACCCTTACACATGTTGCCTACAAGAAATTCACTTCAGATCAAAAGGCACACACATACTCAAAGTAAGGAGACAGAAAAAGATATTTCATAAAAATAGAAACAATAAAAAGCTGAGGTCACACTACTCATACCAGACAAAACAGACTTTAAAACAAAGGCTATGAACAAGAGAAAAAGAAGGATCCAAGAATCTCACTTCTTGGTATTTATCCAAAGAAACCCAAAACACTACTTCAATGTAACATATGAATCCATTGCAGCATTATTGTCAATAGCCACGATATGGAGGCAACCTGGCTGTCCATCAATGGATGAATAGATAAAGAAGAGGTAATACATATATACAACAGAATATTACTCGGTCATAAAAAAGAATAACATCTTGCCACCTGCAACAACATGGATGGATCTAGAGGATATTGTGCTGAGTGAGTAAGTCAGAGAGAGAAAGACAAATGCCATATGATTTTACTTACATGTGGAATCTAAACAAAATAAACAAAATAAAACAGAAACAAACTAATAGATAAAGAGAACATTTTCATGGTTGCCAAAGGAGGGATGGGGGGTGAGTGAAAAAAGGGGAAGGATTAAGAAGTCCAGATTGGTAGTTACAAAATAGTCACACGGATGTAAAGTATAACACGAGGAATATAATAATATTGTAATAACTATATATAGTGTCAAATGGGTACTAGATTAATCTGAGTAATGACTTCATAAATTATGTAAATGTCTGATCATTATGTTGTATATCTGAAACTAATATAATGTTGTACGTCAACAGTAATTAAACAATTAAAAATTACTAATAAAATTTTTTCTGCTACATGCCTAGAAATAAATTTTTTATGTTAAAGGGTGTGAACACCTTCAACTTCACTAGACATTGCCAATTTACTCTCAAAAATGGTCATATAACTTTACATTTGCACAGGCACTATATGAAAGAATGTTCCAATGCAAATTACCAACCTTTAAAATTTTGTCCAAATTTGCCTTTTTAAAAATGTTGTCTATGAAATGGTATCATTATCTTTTTAATTCGCACTTTCCTGTTTACAAGTGAGGCTGGTTTTCTTTACATATGTTTATTTCCTCTCGTTTCCTCTTTCAAAAATTGCCTGTTCACACACTTTGCCCATTTTTATATGGGATTTCTTTTCTTTTTTTGAAATTGATTTGTAGAAGTCCAATACATATTCTAGATAATTTCGTTTTCTCAGTTGTCTGTGAGTTGTAAATATCTTTGTCCTGTTCGTGACTTATCTTTTCATTTGTATTTGTGGTATTTTTGTCCAGAGGTTTTAATTTTAATAGTCAAAATGTTCACTCTTTTCCTGTTTCATGCATATTTTATATCACCTAAGAAATAATTTCTTACCCTGAGCACATAAATATATTCTCCTATCTTGACTTCTGAATTTTTTAAAGTTTTGCATTTAGCAATTCAGTCTTTAATCCTTCTATACTTTATCTGTTTGTGGTGTGAAGTGAAGATCTAATGTTTTCAAATATACATAACAAATTGTTCCAGCACCATTTATGGAAGTCTAATGATCTATTAACTCTGTCATGTGTCATTTGCTGACTGTTTTCATTACTATTTTCTGTTGCACCTCCTCTGTTTAGTTTTGCTGCTCTTCCTCACCTTTTATATTTCAGTATCTTGGTACTGGTGTCATGCCAACTCCCTTTTTATTACTCATTATGGAATGACTTCAGTTTTCCTGGCCAAACTAATTGCAGTAGTTACTTTTAGAGAGTACATTTTTGCCAGCATGTTCTGAGGTCATCTGTCACCAGGCCATTGTACTATTTTCCACATATCTTTGTTTTGTATGCCATGAAAATTTGTACCTCTCTCCAACTTTTTCCTTCGATGTTATACATTTCATATTTATAAAGGTCAAACTACATGGATTAGCTATGTTTACATAAATAAAGCTATCTTTTTTCATTAACAGGATACCATATCATTATTTTCATGTTTTTAATGATTTTATGATGTATGGGGTAATAGTACACAAGTTTTGCTTTCTTTTACAAAGTAGAACTAGATTTTTACTAATTATAAAGTAAAATATTTTAATTTTCAAAATGCAAACAAAACAAAGTATTGGCTCCGTAATCCTACCATGAATAAATAATTAATTACTGTCCACATTTTGTTGTTCTAGGTCCTAAGCTTTTTTCTAAATATATTCACAAAATATACACATGTACACAGGCATTTTTTAAAAAATAAAATCATAGCATATATTCTGGTTTTTAGCCTATTTTTTTCACTTAATGCATCATCACCTGCTTTCTGTGTTAATAAGTATAGACCTATAGCTTTTAAATAGATACATCACTTATACCAGCAATCTTCTATTGATGATCATTTAAGTTATTTCCCATTTTTGCTTTTTTTTTTTTTTTTTTTTTTTGGTTTTTAAAAGCTCTACTAACATTAACATTAACCAGTATCCTTAGTTGATCAATATAATCGAGCTAATGATTTGGTGTGATCACTGGGCAAAAGAGACGTTTCTGAGACCTCACAAAAGAGTGCAGTGTGGAGACTAGAATTAGTCGTGTCATCTCTTCACAGAACAGTCACCGCAAGCAGCACAGGACACCCTAAGAACTTTCACTGCCGCTCCACAGCCTCTGCACTGTAAGAGGGTAGGTGAAGGCAAACACCAGAGGAGATTCCAGGGCATCTGCAGTCACACAGTACCCGGGAGGCTGCAAGTAGGATGGCAGCTCATAAATTTCCAATCTGGGGCAGCAGCATGCAGCACGGTGCTATAGTGCTGCATACCCTCCGTGGCTGCAGCCTATGGTTCACTTTCTTTACTTATGAGGAAAATACACACATTTAAGAAACTGTTACCCTATGTTGGGCCCCAGCCCAGATATCTGGATTCTCATCAGGAAACTTGATATTAGGTGGCTGTTTCATTAGCTATTCTGTCACTTAAAATCTTATAACCTGCTTTAATGACTCAAAGGTGAGAGTTATATGTGTATATGTAATTATGGTTTAACATGAAGGTAATTAACTTGCTTTGGTTTTAAGAAGCACGAACAGTATAGATTTAAATGATGGTTTGGCAAGAAGCATAAATGTATAGGAAAGAGATCAATCTTTTAAGACCAAATTCAACAGTTATTTCAGTTCATTAAAATACATTTCACAGCCACTATAATGTATCTCGCACTAATTCCAAAGATATCTAGCAACTAATTCAACTGCCCACTCCAAGGCACTCCTGGCACTGCCAGTTGATAGACCAGGATGTCAGGCTCCATGGAAACAACTGCAGAGATGGCCTCCCTGATGCTACCTTCTGGATGATGATCCTCCACCGTGATAATGTGGTCACCTGTGGATTTTGCATTAGAGATGATGGTGGCAACAACCAGCGGTTTAACAGTAAACAGGTCAGTGACATGGAAAGAACATCTGGCTAGGAAAAATCCTCGGCAGTTGCTAAGACTCATGTAGAGTAACTCCAGCTCCAATAACTGTGACCTTGTCAATGGCAATGTGTCGGATGACCTTGGCCTGTCCAATCTCAAAACTTTCTTGTGGGTCATAAATAATGGCAGTTTCTGGGTGGCTGGTCCACCTTAATACTGGCTACCAGGAACACAGTATGATCAATCAAGACAGTGTCACTTAGAGAGAAAATGGTGCAATTGGTAATGGCTTGGAACATGGCTAGATCCTCCAGGGCCATCTGGGGGGAGCCATCTTCACCAGTGGATACTCCGCAGTGGGACCCAATAAGGTCGATGCTGGTTTGAAAGATGGCTCCCATCCGGATCTGATCAACCGTTCAGATCAAAAAGGCAGCAAAGGTACTAGTAAAAGCACTGGTCTGACCATGGGTGGTGCATTCCAAAGCCATGCTCACCATGTTTTGCTCAGCAATAAAACACTCAATGAAGCGCTCGGGGTGCTTCTTCTTGAATATCTCAGAGAAGGTAGAGTTCTGGCTGCCCCTGTCCAGCACAATGACTCTATCATTTGCATGGCTCAGCTTAGCCAGAGCCAAACCGCATCTTTTCCTAGTAGCTACCTCCTAACCAACTCTGTAAGCAGGTGAAGAGGCCATCCCGATGTCCATGATGTTGATTTGAAGTGAGTCTTCAACAGGAAGTTTTGGTTCGAGATTTCTAGTGATGTGCATCTGCCTGTCAATTATTTGATAATTGCATCTGCTCTTTCTTTTGGCATTGGCTTTCCATACCAATTATCTGCATCCTCAAAGCTTGGAATACCCTGGCCCTTGAAGGTCTTGGCAACTACAGCAATGGGCTTATTCTTCACTTGAGTTGCTTGCCAGGACACTTGGCACTGCACCTCCACCTCGCTGGCCAAGAAGTCTTCACAGAACTTCTTGAGGGGCAAGGCACCACTGTGGCTTAGGTGGTTCACATCATAGATGGCCTCGAGATTGTCCAGACTAAAGTGGGAAGCCAAGGCCAGTGCCTCCCAGATGGAGCCTTCCAAAGACTCTCCATCTCCCACGAGATAGTATATGCCAACCCACACACAGCCCCTAGTCCTTGTCCAAGCCATCTGTTTGCCACATCAACAAATGACAGTCTCTTAGAGAGGATGAATCAGTCATTGTCTGGGTTCTCTGGGTCTGCCTGTTTATAACTCACATAAAAGAACAGCACAGACATGACCTCAGCAGCACTGCTGCATGATGTGGGGCGGCCAGAGCTCCAGGCACATGTAGGTGGCCCTGATGGAGAGGATGTGCAGATGGTTGGCCATGTGCCACAGTACATGCATGGTCTTTGCGTCAGGATAGGCTTCGTTGGCCATGGTAGCGCTGGGCTCAGCGTCAGCCATAGCTAGGATCCTGTCTGTGTCTGAAGAGCAAGTGCCCCCATTTTTCACTTTTATAAACAATACTTCCATGAATGTCCTATGCTCTTATCAAATTGTTTTCTTAGAATACACTAAGTAAAAATCACTAGGTCAAAGGATATAGCTATTTTAAAAGCAAATTACTATTTATTAAACATAAGTTCAATCAAGCTTAAATAAAGCTAACATTCATATGTTGATTTTTCACTATAATAAATATTTATGAAACGTTCTTATTCTAAAATAATCTATAAATAAATATCATATAAATGAGAATTTCTAGTTCTCAGAAAATTTTGTTACCCCAGAAAAAAATTTTTGTTTTATGTTATAGCCTATCAAGTACTTCTGTCTCCCTGGAAAGAGCGGTGATTTATTAGAATTGACTTCTATACCATGTCTTCCAACACAATAAAAGATTATAAGAATGACCATAAAATGACTATTCATTTTAAAGTCAGGTTCATTGAGGTATAATTTCTGTAAAGTAAAATTCCCCTACTTAGTGAACAGATTCATGAGTTTCAACAAATGCACATGGTCATGTAGCCACAGTCAAAATATTGAACAGTTCCATCACTCCAACAAATTTCCTCATGCTTCTCTGTTGGCAGTCCTGTCCCCAACTCCAGGTCCTGGCAACCACTGACCTGTTTTCCATCCATACATTTTTGCCTTCCCCAAAATTTAATTTTAAAAGACTCATACAGACTTTTGAGGCTCTTCTTTCACTCAGCATGAGGATTTTGAGATTTATCAAGGTTGTTGTGTGTACCAATAGTCTTTACTTTTTCTTTCTGAGTAATATTCTATTGCATGAATGAGCCACAGTTTATTTCTCCATTCATCAGTTGAAGGGCATTTGGGTTGTGTTTCCATTCTTAGCAATTATGACTGAAGCTGACAGAAACATTCACATATAGATCTTAATGTGACCATAATTTTTCATTTCTCACAGGTAAATACCTAGGACTGAGATTGATGAATTGTATAGTGTATTAGTCAGGGTTCTCCCAAGAAACAGAACCAGTTGAAAATTATATCTATCCACCCTTACATCTAGAGAAGGGAGTGGGGTAAAGTTGATGTTGCAGTCTGGAGTCCAAAATTGGCAGAGCGGGTTGATAGGCAAGAGTCTCAGGGAGGGTTTCTATGCTGCAATCTGGAGGCATAATCACTTCTTTGGGAGACCTCAGCCTTTGTTCTTAAGGCCTCTAACTGATCAGGTGAGGTCCACCAAAATTATGAAGGGTAATCAGCTTTACTCAAAGTCTACTCATTATAAATATGTATCCATCTAAAAAATATCTTCACGGCAATATCTAGACTAGTGTTTGGCTTGACCTAGCCAAGTTGACACATAAAACTGACCATCACATATGGTAAATATATGTTTAACTGCCGAACTGTTTTCCAAAGTGGCTGTACCATTTGGTGTTCCCACCAGCAATATATGGGTGTTCATATGAGTGATTTTTTTAAAGCATTTATTTAGTACATACATATTATTTGCCACAAGCACTGAGGATATAAAGAAAATAAGTCAAAACTACCCCCAGGAATATGCAAAAAAATCTAAAAGAATGTTTTCCACTTCCAAGTATCTAGCTTAGGTGGAAGCACACACATTCTAACACAGGTATAAAAAGCTGAGTATGCTGTTCAATGTTACACAGCTAATAACCTAATTTACTAGCTAGTATATTGCACTCTTCAAAATTTGGCTGGCATCGTAGAATTTAACCACTTTATAATGCCCTCAGCAGAGACCAATACCTTGATAAGCATAAAACCAGAAAACCTAAATGGTGTTGACAGAAGAGCAAGCCCTTCCCACCTTTATCATTGTTCTTACTTTTCTCCCTAATAGATGTCAGCTTTTAATAAAGAATAAGGAGGTTATGAATCAGGTGTGACTCAACGGGGACAGGGAAGAGAGTAAGGAACAACTTCTTCCTACCCTTCTACAGGAGGGTGCTTAGCTCAGTGCTCAGCCAGTCATCTCAACACCAGAGTAATACCATCCCTCCTTCCCAGACTAGGGAGTTTTGCCTGCCTCAGCTGATGGAAGGGTACTGTTGCATTTACATCAGAAATCAAATAATGTTTTCCATTTAAAACCTCAATGACTACTCATGCATAAGGACTGGAGCACAGGGTTCACAGGCAGTGGCTATGATGGAAATGAGTGGAATTAGCCCAATGTTTGTAACAGTTGTCTTTAGCATCATTTCACCCTTTAGTAGCATAAGAAATTTATGGCTTGGAACTCAGGAAGCTCATAGATGAATGAGCAGGGGTTATTACCAAGTCAGAGGATTCCCCTTTATCCGAAGAGCTGAAGCTTTCTGCAGCAAGCCTGCCAGATGTTTAGGAGTGCTCACAATTGTTGTACTTCAGGGCCTGGCTCCACAGCCCCACATTGCCTCAGTGCCTGTTCAGTCTCAGTCTCTCTCTCACTCTCTCTCTCTTTCTCATTCTCTTCTGTTTGCTGCAGTTTCCTTTCAGGCTTGATTTGGAGTGACTGCTTGCTTGGACAATCCATCCATCCTGCTGGGGAACTAGGTCCCAGGATAATCCGCACACACACTACCCCTCTTCTCACTGGCGGTAGGAACTGCAGTATCTGGAAGGAAACCGGCACTTGTCTTCGCAGTCTATTCTTTCTTCTTGTCCTCATCCTATTCCTTCTTCTACACTTCCTTTCTCATTTCTCTCTCTTACTATTCCTTTGCTGCTCTTCTCCCCAGCCTAAACTTTAGTGCCCTCACAAAGGCAGCCACACGTTTTACCCCACTAGAGACATGCAGGGTTACAGCAAACAGCCAGACACCAAACTCCATGCCACACAACAGAGGCCCCAGTATCAACTCTGGTGAATAGATACCATTGTCAAATGATGTACATTCTTCACCGATATAAGCCACAGATTACAGAGCCCTACTAGTCTACGGCTATGAATGAAGTCACATTAACTTCAATACCTTGTCTGGCTAGATCATTCGCACATCCATTTCCCCCTTCTTCTTTACTAAATAAAACCCAAGTTTAGTAAGTGCAGCAATGTGTCAAGCTATAAAAATTATATACATTTCCTACTTCTTCAAGTGAAATGCATGTGGTTTGGGTTGGGGCCTCAGGGAAAGCCCATTAAAGATGGCCGATCGGCCGGAGACATTTCCTTTTTGCTAACTGTGACCCCCTCCCAAACTCAGATATTGAAGTCCTAATTCCTAGAATGTAACTGTATTTGGACCTAGGGCCTTTAAAGCAGTAATTAAGTTAAAATGATAGTTATTAGGTTGGGCCCTAATCCAATATGACTGATATCTTTATAAGAAGACATTAGGACACAGACAAGGAGGGACAAAGCAGAAGTCCATGTGAGAACACAGGGAGAAGGCGGCCATCTACAAGCCAAGGGGAGAGGCCCAAAACCCCCTTAAATTCCAAATTCCGGGACCTCTACTTTAGTGTTCAGGAGAATGCCCAATCGAGAAAAGATCAGATGAAGCTGACATTGGGCTAGTACTGCTAATTAATGTAGTAGTTCTAGTGGAAAAGTTATAGCTTTGAGAGCCTGTTAGCATTTTGGAGAGATCTCACAGTTCACACTATCCTCTGTTACTCAGAAGTGATTATATCGGGGCAAGAGTAGAAAGCATTAAAAGATTTCCCAGTCAGTTCACCTTTCTCGCTTTAATTTTAGACAATCACCTCGCTGATCTAATTATTTTGCAGCAGGATTCTTTTCATCTGAAAAAAATCTCTTTTCCGGGCTGTAGGGAAACGTACACTGTAAAGTTCATAGTCACTCTCTCATGGGGGAGGAAGTTTGAATTTTTATTCCTTCTTTGTACTTTCCTGTAATTTCCCAAGTTTCTGTAATAAGAAAGCATGGGTGCTATAAATAGAAAAAGAGGCTGTTTATCTAAAGAAGAAGAAAATCAGTTTTCCTTTCAGATTTATGTTTATAAAACCACAATTCAAACTTTAAATATTTCTATTATTTCCTTCTTGGATGGAAAAATGGATGCGCCAATGGCTTGCTTTTTTTTAACACAATATGATTAGTAGATTCTAACCTCCTTAGTGCAGAAAAGGTTTTCTCCCATTTGGTGCCCTCGTCAAATTGGACTTTTTAGAGAACGTGGACATAACCTACGTAATCTAAGTCGTGTAATAAAAATTCTAAGACCAGAAGAAATAGTTGGCAACTACAATAAGAAAGTCAATCTGAAAAGTAGCTCTTACACAGGGACGACATCCTGGAGAAGCTGAGCATATGACAACATGAAACAGAATGTGCTTTTGTAAGACTTCTCAGGCAGTCATTTTTTATTACAAGAAAATTTTGGAAATCAAAAGAAGAAATGTGCTGAAAGCCAGCTGTCTACACACTGCACAGCATTCTTAACAACTGATGGGAAATAGCAGTTGAATTTATTCGGGATCATTTTAGAATAATTATCTAAGCTCCTCCCTTCAGTTTCCTGCTCTGTAATACCAACATATGTATTATGAGAATTAAATGAGATATTCATCCACTTATTCAATTTTTGTAATTTTGATGCGGATAATTGAGAAGTTCATTAAATAGTTTAAATATTTCCCTGCCCTTTTGCTTCTCATTTTTCCCTCCTACTATCTGATTTTCATTCCCTTCAGTTCCTCCATTTATGTGTACAGATAAGGGTATAACAGCAGGAAAATCAGTCAATTTTGCTTCTACTTCAGCATCTTCATATTAGGAAGGGTTGTTAAATAACAAATAAGGATCTTTATCAACCAGTTCCTCGTTTCATTTATCCATGCTCTCCTAGTCTTTCCCCCGAGATTCTTTTTATTCATTGCACTGAACCAGGATATTTGTTAGAGAAAACCACAGGTCTTGCTAAAGAAGCAGATCCACCAGCTGAAGGCCAGAGCTGGTGCTGACCTGGCTGCCACCTGCCTGCCCCAAGGGCTGAATTAAAAGGCTCAGGGCTGCCTTTGGCTCCTCCAAGCCAGCATTCACGTCAGCCTCCAGGTCAAGCCTAAGTCTGATAATGAAGATGACAGCCAGCAGTTGCTGATCATCTACAATGTACCTACGTCCCATTTACTTCTCACTTAATATATATTTGTCTGGATCATATGAAATTTCCATTTCTGTAAAGCAAAAATGGCTGAAAATTAGTAATTTCATGTAGCTGAACCAATTATTTTTCATTATTAATAAGGCTATTTTATAGATGAGGAAACTTATGTCCTGAAAAAGCCTGGATCTTTCCACTCGTGCCTCCTAAGGCACTTGAAGGAAAAAACTCAGCCTGGGAAACACCATTTTATAAGGAGAGGTTCTATACAGCCGGTGCCTGTTATCACCACTCTAACCCCCACCACTGGCCCTCAGACTGCTTCCTCCTGCACCCTGCTGGCCTCATGACTTCATCAAAACCTAGAGATGACACTCCTGAATTAACCATTTCAATCTGCACGAAGAACTACTCTTAACTACTCCTTAGCATTCTTGTTTGCCTCTTAAACTGTTTTTGTTGGTACCACAGCAATTAGTGATAATATAAAAAAATAATTTCGATCAAATTTATTAATGTCATATTGCCTTTATTGAGAAAAAAAGGAATTGGATAGATACAGTGCATGCGTCCATGAATCTAGGCTTATCTGATTTAAAAATGCATGTTTCTTCTTTATCTATCTATCTTTGGGGGGTTCTCATGGCTACTTGCTCAATGAACAAAGTATGATTATTCTATTACTTGCCAAGACAAGTGTAAGTTTGGAAATCCACATTAAAGCCCATTGCTCTTTTCTCTAAACTTCTGTAATACCTATTAGACATCTATTCATTTATTTATATGACAAACATTTACTGAGTACTATGATGGTTAACTTTATGTGCCAACTTGGTGAGGCTATGGTACCCAATTGTTTGATCAAAGATTAATGTAGACTTTGCTGTGAAAGTATTTGTGGATATGATTAATATTTATAATTAGTTGACTTTAAGTAAAGCAGATTACCTTGATAAAGTCTCATCCAATCAACTGAGGGCCTTAAGAGCAAAGACTGAGATTTCCCAAAAAAGCAATTTTACCTTCAGAATGCAACATAAAAATGGCCCAAGTTTGCAGACTGCTGGCCCGCTCTGTAATATTGGATACAAGACTGCAATAGGAACTGTTACCTGAATTTCCAGCCTACAAATCTCAGACTTGCCAGCCCCCATAAACATGTGAGCCAATTCTTTAAAACAAATCTATCTATCCGTCTACCTGTCTATCTCCTATCTATCCACCTACATCTGTTATCTATCTATCCTATTGATTCTGTTTTTCTGGAGAACTCTGATTATACAAGTACCTACTGTGAGCTAGGCACTGTGCTAATCAACAAGGACCCAGATAAACCCACTGATGAGATGGCCTTCCTTCAATAGAAGAAACATGTTAAGAGAGAAATAAAACATTTCAAGGTAAAGGCTATTAGAGTGAGAATAATGTTCTGCGTAAATAAAAAAGGAGATGACTAATTCTGCCTGGGGGATTGAGGAAGTTGTCCTTGCAGAGGTGATATTTGATCTGGTCTCAAAGGGTGAGTAGGCATTCCCAGGGCTGATTAGGGGAAGAGGAGGTGTTATTCAAGAAAAGGCATTATAGGAACCACTCACCAAACGCAGGGACCTTGTAATTCAAGGTCATATCCTAAAGCCCAAATATTGCAGGTGTATATTATGAAGTACTGAGAGATCAGAATAAAGAAGATAGAGACCCAGATATATAGGTGGTATTAAAAATGAGATGTCAAGTATTGAACACTTGTTAGCCAAGGATGGTAGTGAAGTTCAGAATTTAGTGCCAGCTGAGACTTTGAGGCCAAAGGCAAAATAAATGTCCTTTCAACATGGGAGAAAATTTCATTTTGTAGATAGAAGAGAGTAAGTCAAGAGATTGTAGCTCTTCATCTAACAAACATTTAGTACTTATCCTAGGCCAGGAAATGTGCTAGGAACTAGAAATACAACCACATATAAGATATAGTCCTTAGGCTATATAATCTGGGGAGCAGGTGGGGAGGAGAGCAGAAGGAATTACATGGTCCCAGCACACCCCAACCTAGAACTGAATCAAATAGAGGTCATGTTCACAATGTCGACTATCTCTGTGCAAAGTCTCCCAGTAACCTCCAGGAACCCTGTGGCATCTATCATTACCCACCTTTTCTGCTCTGGCTCTCTTCAAACATGTCTGCTGTTGGGGTCTCTGACGTCAAGGAATCTGCCTCAGGCCACTTCCACTGCACCCATCCCACCTCTTTGAGGTACGCACTTCCAACGTCTATGTTCCAGATGGTGGTTTCACAGATGTATACTCAAGTAAAGAAAAAAAAAATTACCAAGTTGTTTGTATTAGTTTTCTATGGCAGTTACAAAAAAAAATTACCACAAACAGAAGGAAACTAGACTTCAGATGGAGGGGCATGCAATGGAGTACACAGATGTTGAATTATAATCTTGCACATCTGAAAATTATGTACTCTTACTAAGCGGTTATCCCAATAAATTTAATTTGAAACAACAACAACAACAACAAAAAACACCGCACATGTTGGGTTATTAAGAATTAGAAAAATGGATGATAAGTATTGGCAAGGGTATGATGAAGGGAACACTGTTCGTTATGACGGGGTTTGGGGCATGCTACTCCAAAGTATGGCACCTTGGCATGTTAAATATTTTAAACCAAAGGAATCTGAGAAACCAGCAAAAGCAGGCAGATCACTTTGACCTTCCGCCCTCACCCTTTTTCCTTGAACTAAGTCAGAAAATTTCCATGTGAAAGGCACCCTCCCTGTACCAGAAGGGGGAAAGACATTCTTATTGCCAGAGACAGGGTGTTCGGGCCTAGGAAATCTGTACAAACCTTGTTAAACTCATCTTTATCTTCCAGTCTCTTCTTCACCATTTACCACTCCTAGACTAAACCCGTTTTTCTCAATTCTTCAAAAATTTATTGTCTCTTTGTCTAAAAGGTATAAAAAATTCTTCTCTGGTCACTTTGTATCTGCATTCTCTTGTAAAGGCTTCCATGTACACGTAAAAATTCAACAAAATTCTTATGCTTTTCTCCTGTTAATCTGTTTTTGCACTTTACTTTTCAGACTCAGCCAGGGACCTGGGTGGGGAGTTATGGGGGAGGAAAACTTTTTCCTCTCCTACAGTACATGACTCCTCTGACCATTGAGGGAAGGGGTGCCATATGACGGTAATTAACTAAATTTAATAAATATATTCTCTATGTCCCAGCAATCCCACTTCTGATAAACTATACCAGAAACATTCTCACAACAAGTGAGCATGAGGCCACATATATAAAGATATTCATTGCAATATTTATGTGGTAGAGGGGAGTTTTAAACTCTAGACCTAAAGTGGAAACAACTCTATGCACTAGTTAAATGAGACATGCGCTAGATATACAATAACACAGATGTTCTAAAATTCAGTGCTGAGTTTTTAAAAGTTAGGAAATAAAAAGGTGTCTGGCAAAATACCATTTATTTGAATTACAAAACATGCACAGAAAAACACCACATATTATATAAGAACATAAGTTCAAAGATACGTGTTAGTACATTAGAATGATTGCCAGTTGGAAGAAAAAGGAAATGGGAGTGGAAAATTCATCAATCAAAGGTAGTATCTCAAAAATGAAGTTGTTTTGGTCAGAATTCTTAGTTCCAAACAGGAGAAACCAACTCTGCTTGATTTAAACATAAGAGGGGAACAAATTTTAAGGAATCACAACCACAAATCATACCACGGTATTGGCTGGGTGAGGCCACCACAGTTGCAGTCTCTGAAGGCTGAACTACTTATACTGTCTGAATAAGAAATTGGATGCTGCGGCCATGTTCTCCATTACTATAGAAAAGTGTACTGCCCCCAATTCTTTGCATCAGTAGGTATGGATTCAATGTCTGGAGTAGATGTTTGAGAATGACCAAGCCTAGATCACGGGCAGTGCCCTATCTGTAAAGGAGACTGGCAATGACTCCATTTTTAGTTTCCATTGGGAGATGTAGTAGCCGCCTCTTCCAAGATTCCTGGAATGGAGAAATCATTCAGCAGAAGAAGAGGGTTCTGTGTTATGCAGCCAAAATAATGACAAAATCTCATTTATGCAACTGCGGCCAAGGCCAACTAAGGTAACTTCTGTACTGAGGTCAAATAAGAGTCCATTGAATTTTCCAAGAAGGATACTGATAAAAAATTTCAGAATAGTTTTAGTGGTACACTGTGGGCAATAGACAGGTAATAGTAAGTTTAAGAACAAATGGAAGAAAGCAGAGAGGAGCATAGACTACTAAGGAGCTTAATTGTGAATGGAAGGATAGAGGAGCTCATATGTAGAGGAAAACGCAGAATTAATGAAGGGCTTTGGTTTTACTTTTTAGCACAGTTTTAGGCTAAGAAGGAGCTAGGAGCTAATAGAGAAAGGTTGCCATGGTTAGAAAGAAAAGGAATGATCTGTAAAAACCACAACCTAATCAGAGCCCAGGTGGAAGGATTAGCCTTAAAATGCTCTGGGGAGAGACAGCTGCTTCTCTGAGAGAAGAGGAAATAAGGATATGTGTGGCTGTGTATAAACGTTTACGCTGGGAACTATCAGTGTCGGTGGAAAGTAAGGGTCTATTGGACAGCCTCTATTTTATCTATGAAATAGATAAGCAAGAACGACTGAGGGAGGCAGAACTGGGGTTGAGTTAGAGGCCCGGAGGACAACAGTGAAATTTTCTAACTGCTAAATAGAAGGGGAGCTGACTGTCAGCAAGTAAAGAAATTATTGAAAATGAGTAGTTAAAATTGAAGATTATAAATTTGAAGTGGTTCCAATCTGCTTAATGATTGTTTTTCCTTCAGCAAAAGTATGTTGCCCATGAGTGGAAGCAAAAGTCAATGCTGCTTTGGCTCCGTGAAGTGCAGGGCTGGTGCAGAAAATAGGATGGGAGCCATGAGCCACCTAGTAAGAGTAAAGTAAATCCATCAGGCTATGGATTAGGTAAGAAAATGTGGCCAGGAGGGGGTAGATAGAAGAATTAAAGTATTTCAAAATTCTTCTGAGGCTGAGGGTTAGGGGTTGTAGAAATGAAAGAGTGAGAGCTGAATGATGAAAGTTCGTGATCAGAGTGTGAGCTTTTAGAGTTTTAGATTTTAGAGGTGGAGTTAATGAGGTCCAACTCTGTGACCATTAAAAAGCAATAACCTTTGATATGAGATCCAGAGGATAGAAACAATTTAAATCTAAAGAAACATCTATAGAGAGACAATCTGTTCCTCTGCTTGGAAACCTGAAATTAAGAGAAGTGTGGCACTCAGCAAGAACTAGTCCTAGGCAACATGGATGGACCTAAAGGGTATGATGCTAAGTGAAATAATTCAGACAGTGAAGGACAAATACTACTTGATTTCACTTATATGAGGAATCTAAAAGCTAAAATAAACAAACAAAACAGAAACAAACTCATAGATATAGGGAACAAACTGATGGTTGCTGGGTGGGAGAGGGGTTGAGAGGCTGGATGAAAATGGTGAAGGGATTAAGAAGTACAAATTGGTAGTTACAAAACAGTTACCAGGAAGTAAAGTATAGTACAGGGAATATAGTCAATAATATTGTAATAACTATGAATGGTGCCAGGTTGATGCTAGATTTATGGGGGTATTACTTCATAAGTTATACAAATGTCTATCCACTATGTTATAAACCTGAAACTAATATAATACTGAATGTCGACAGTAATTGAAAATTTAAAAAAAATTTTTTTGAAACAGTATACCAAGAAAAAAGAGAGGTAGTCCTAAAGATCATGCATTCCCATTTGGAAGCCATAGGTGGCAGACATGGCCCAAAATGAGGACTCCCTAAGAAGCTGGAGATAAAGGGGGAAAAAAACTACCCTCTGGGAGATGGATTATAATATAAGCAAAGAAAGAATACTATCAGAGGTAGGCAAAGTTATGGGAAAGAGACAGATGGCAAGATTCCAAGGACAGTAAAAGATAACTGTAACTTGAAGTATTTTTGTTAATACACCTAAAGAGAGAGGTTGTGACTGGGTTAGTAAGTGAAGCATTAAAGAGAGTCAGAGACGCAGATACTGACATGGTGCCCCTAGCATGGGGCCAGGGCAGTGAGCCCAACACCACCAGATTCCTGCTATTTCTCATACCTTGATGATGTTAGCCATTAATGTCCAAACACCTCTCTGAATGCCCTAACAATTGAATTTCAGAGCCTAAAAAGCTAAGTATCATTCCCCAGAAAGTGGCACAAAATACCTCCAATACGTGGAATTGGGCTGGAGTGACAAAATACTGCCAATATATGGAGTTGGGCTGGATTTGTAGGAGGTCAGTGGGTCAGAGTACTTCTCCACCACTGATTTCTGCCTGCCATCGAAGCAGGAACAACACTCACCTTCTCTTTCTATCTAATCAGAAAGTGCAGACTGATAGTGAAACTAATAAAACTGTATTGATTTGTTATGTGGTGCCACATACGAATATATGTATTAACATCAGCAAGTCAATATGGCATTTGTAAAAGATTATACTGGGACAAAGAAATAGGAGAGCAACAGCCTCTGGTCATAAAATGATAAGGAAACGAACAGGTTTATTGCCATCCCAGTATGACAAGGCTGATGATTTGGTAACCAGGCTAGAGCTGAGAAGGCATGCAGCCAAAATCCCAGTGGGGCCCCACCTCCATGACCTATGCTATACAATAAGGCTTTCTAGAGCTGTAGTTATGACTCATACCACTGAAACTATATAAGCACTACATAGACTAGCAGGCCCCTGGTATACAAGAATAAAATAAACTTATCTCCCACTCTCCTTTTAAATACACTTGTTGGGGCTTGTTCCTCCTCCCCTGGGTAAAAACTGAAACAGTCCCTATGGCTTTTCTAATTGTTCTCTGTTCAATTTTTAATATATCAGTCTTACATAATAGTTCACACTTTGAACTTCACGTTAAGCTACGGTCTCTCCTCTCGTTGCCCCAGCTCTGGCTTATAGCCAGATGTTATCGGCTTTTCTCTTTCTCCCACTTTGGGCTTTTACTATTCCATCTCTATCTTACTACCTGTGTTTCTAATGTTTCCAAGGAAATTACTACTTGCACTGTTATGATTGGAACTGTCAGATTAATTAATTAAAGTTTTATCTTTCTCTAGTTGGGTATGCTTTTGAGATCCTTGGAGAGCCCTCATCAGTCAAGGTCCTAGCAGAAAATAGCATTTGCCCCAGATGGTTCAAACAAAGACACTCTAATGAGGGGCCTGCTTATAGAAGTGTGCACAGGCTTAGTGGAATACAGAAGGGATGACGTCACAAACAGATTTGTAAGTGTGGCAAGCCAGGCATGAGAGGGCAAGGGAAGGGAACAGTAGCACCAAAGCATAGGGAGGGCTGAGATTGTGAAAGAGGAGCTGCCTGGCCATAGTGTGGTCCTAGAAGGATGCAAATGCTTCCAAAGACACAATACCAATGCAGGGAGGGAGCAGAGAGAAATAGCTAGAACTCCCTCCTCTTGCTCAGTTATTTTCTGTCAGTGCCAAACCCAATAGTAGCTAGCCAGCAAGGGAGCTCGAGTAATAGTGTTCTCAGGAGATAGCCTCCTGGAAAGAATAATGGATCTAAGAGGACAAACAGAATAACCAGTACACCTCTCCCCCACCCTCGGTCACTGGGGAAGGCAAATGAATGCATCTCTGTTATGACCAGTTGCTTACTCTTTCCTAACCCTCTGGGAATTAATCCTGCAATGTTGTCACTCCCTATGTAGAGGGCTACAGAAAACACTCACACATCCTTTACATATAACATTTACTATTTCAGAATCAACATATGATACTTAGCATTCTATTCCATACAATATTTATTACATTCACTGAGCTGCTTGGAGCCAGGCATTGTGCTAAGGTGCCCGGCATGTGTTCTCTTTAAACCCTGCAATAGCTCATCAAGCCAGATATTGTCTTTAACTAAAGAGAATGAGACGCCAGTCCAGGGTGGCCGGGTAATATAAGCCACTGAACTGTCTTTCTGTATCACGTCTTCTCTAGGAAGGGCAAAAAAGAAAAAGAAAAAAAAACCACCGTGTTTCTTGATTTATCATCGTTTGTTTTGCTTTTTACCACGCTGCCCATCCTTGAGGTTGGTATCTGTGTATTTAGCATGAATATTGCAAACAGCTGGGCTTGGCTCTGAGATCCGAGATTTCCACTGAGAATTGCTTTGCATCAGGTTGGTTCAAGAAACCAAATCCCACGTGCCCTCTTTAATTGCTGGCTCATGTTTTCAGCTCATTGGATGTTTTATGTGGAGTCCTTGAAGGAACAAACTGTCCTTCTCATTCTCACCTGAGAGTTCTCTCATGCATTAAGACATAATTTAAAGAGCATCTCCCAAGGGATGTGGATGACATATTGTAGTTATTTTGTTCTGGAAAATTCTGAAATGATAATGGTCAGCTTTTGCCAAGAGACTGGTTTTCATCACAAGCTGTCTTCTTTCCTGATCGGATCTCTAGAGAAGCTACACCTAGGCCTACGTGTTCAGCCTCAGGGGAATTCTCCAGGATCAGCCCAGGACCGAACATGGCCTACGTTTCTCCTTACAAGTATGCTCTCTTGGGGTTATTCCAAACGTGAAGTGAAAATACCTGACAACTCTCTCCTGATGTCTTAATTTAACAAAGCTGTGCTCTGCAGAAGTAAGGCAAGCTTACCTTGATTGAATAAGTAACAGGCCTATTTTTTTTAGTGTTAACATAACTCTTTTTATATTTATTTTTCAATTATAGTTGACATACAATATATTAGTTTCAGTTGTACAAAATAGTGATTAGACACTTATATATCCTACAAAGTGATCACCATGATAATTCCAGTATCTAACTGACACCATATATAGTTATTACAACTATTACTGACTATATTCACTATGCTATACCTTACATCCCCATGACTATTTTAAGGAACAGAGAAGAACCACAAAACAACCAAAAAGAAAAGTTAATAAAATAGCAATAACTAAGTATAACAAAGTAATACTTATCAATAATTACTTTAAATGTATATGAACTAAATGCTCCAATCAAAAGACATAGAGTGGCTGAATGGATTAAAAAAAAAAAAAAGACGCCTGACAAAGCCTATTGTGATGTGTGGTTAAACTTAGTTGATCAGTTCCTAGGTGCCTCTACCTAAAGAGCTTCTTTGTAAATTTCTTTTCTTCCTAACAAATCTTATAGGGTTTTACTGAGTATTATTAAACACAAATTAAAGGTTTTTATTGAGAATAGCTATTAGCGCTTAATTTGATTTAATAAGTAAATAAAATTATTTCTTTCTGTAAAGGCAGTATTATTTTCCTAAAAAAAATTGTTTTACTTGGCTATAATTTATATACAATAAAATTTTAAGTGTATTTTATGTGTATAGTTTAAGTTTTCATAAATGTAGTCTTATAATCAAGACCCCAATCAAAATACAGAATATTTCATCACTCCCATAATTTTCCTCATGCCAATTTGCAGTTATTCCCTTCCCCTGGCCCTTAGGCCAGGCAATCTCTACTCTGTTTTCCTTCACAATGGTTTTAGAAAGAAAAGAAATTCTTTCTAATAGAAATTCTCCTTTCACTAACATAATACTTTTAAGATTCATCAATGTCTTTGAGTGTATCAGCAGTATGTTTCACCTTATTGGTAAGTAGTATTTCATTGTATGGAATGGAATTGTTTTTGGCTATTGTGAATAAAGCTAGAAGTGTTACCTCTTTCACTTATCAAGAAGAGTTTGTATAAGATTGGTATTATTTCCTCCTTAAATTTTTGATAGATTTTACAAGTAAAATCATTTGGGTTTGAGTTTTCTTCTTGAGAAGTTTTTTAAATTATGAATTCAATTTCTTTAGCATTTATAGGGCTATACAGATTTTCTATTTCTTCTTTTATCAGTTTTGGTAAGTTAGGTTTTTCCAAGACTTTGAATGTTTTGTCTAAGTTGTCAAATTTATTGGCATAAAGCTCATCATCATATTTCCTTACTATCCTCTCAGTAGGCTTTGCAGTGACATCCTCTTTTTTTATTCTTGCTATTTGTAATTTGCCTCTGCTCTGTTTCTTTTTCCTTTATTAGTCTTCCTCAATGTTATTAATCTTTTCAAAGAATCAACTTTTTGTTTTAATAATCTATTCTGTGATTTATTTTTCTTATTCGTTTTATCAGTTCTTTCCTTCTATTCGCTTTCATTTAATTTGCGTCTTCTAGCTTTTTAAGAAGGAAACTCAGATTATTGACTTTAAGCCTTACTTCTTCTCTAAATAATCATTTTAGGCTATAAATTACCCCCTAAGCATTGCTTTAGCTACATTCTACAAAGTTTGATATGTTTTCATTATTATTCAGTTTGAATATTTCAACATTTCTCTTGGGATTCTTCTTTGATCCATGGTTTATTTAGAGATACATTTTAAAAAGATATCTTATTGTTATTCATTTCTAATTTGATTGTGCTGTGGTCAGGGAACATACTTCATATGATTTCAATATTTTGAAATTTGAGACATGTTTTCTGGCTCAGCGTATAGTCTATTTTGGTGAACATTCCATGTGCATTGTAAAGAATATATACTTGGCGCTTGTTGGGTTATTGTTCTCTAAATGTCAAAGCGGTCATGGACATATTGACTAATTGACAAGTTGGCTGATCCAGTATTGTTCAAATCTTCTATATCCATGATGATTTTTTTTGTTCCATCATTTATTGAGAAGAGGCTTAATGTCATCAAGGATAAATTTGGGCATAACTACTCCTTTCGGTTCTTTCAGTTTTTGCTTTTGCTAGGCCTCCCAGAGCCTTGGCTATATACACATGTCTCGCCTTCAGCCATGGAGCCAAGGGGAACTACCACATGAATATTTCCAGCTCCTCACTCCTCCCTTCCCCCACTACTACAGTGTCTCTTCTGGGTTCCTTGTCCCATAATTCTAACCTTCTCAATTGCTTCAGATTTGGGCTATGTGTTCTGCAATCCAGAGAATGCCCAAAGACAGAAATCAGAGAAAACTGGGAGCTCACCTCACTTATTTCTCTTTTCTCAAGAATTATAGACCATGCTATCTATTGTCCAATGCCTGAAAACAGTTGTTTCATATATTTTATTCAGCTTTAGAAATGTTTATAGTAGAAAGGACAAAACCAGTTACTATTTCATGTCCAAAGGTGAAAATTCAAAGCACTCAAGATTTTGTAAAAGAAAGAGTCCTTTTACTCTTTCTTGCTTAATCCATAAGTATTAAATATAAAACCTAATGGAAGAAAATATCAAAATGTTCAGCTTATGCTAAGCTTAGTTAAGAAATAAATTCTCTGATCATTCATTTTAAACAGGGAAGATCTCCCTCTAAAGGAAATAACACTTATCTTGATTCAGGAAACAAGTAAGATTTCGTACTAAGAGCATAGTCTTCCTCCTCCACACTCAACATTAATATACAGAAGGTTGGACAGAGAGCCAGTTCCAGGCACCACAAGTGACTGAGGCTAGAAACCCTCCCTGATTCAAATACCCTGAAGTTGTCTTGAACCTTGGGGAAAATGACTGTGTATATGTGTGTGGGTGTACGTTGTATGTTTTGAAGGGAGAGTGAATTAAATGGCCGGATAAATAAAGAGCTCCAACACTGAGACCCATACCTGCAGTGGCATGGAGCTATTATAATAAACACAACACTAGGGAGAAACAGTTCCAAAACTCGATAACCTCTGATGGACAGTCATTTAATAACGGGCAAGCAAAGGGGCCAAAATTATCTCCCTTTTGTAAACAAAAATTACAACAGGCTGCTAGGGTCTCTCCTCTTGAAACAGTATTAAGTAGAATTAAACTCTTAGATATATTTTTGGAGATATCATAAGAGGAAGTAAGAAACCAAAGAGGAAAAAAAGGCATTTTCGTAATAGATAGGATGTAGATTCAGAATTTTGTTATCAAAACATGACCCATCTTCTAACCCAAGCTGGTAAAGCAAAACGTATCATTATACATGTGCTATGCTTTCCTATCTAAGTATGGCTGCTTAGGTTTCTCCTTGTCTGAAGTGCCTTTCTCAAGGCCAGATCATATGCTATCACTCCTACAAAGCTTTTTCTAAACTCTCAGGTAAAAATCAACCTCTTCCTTCTCTTCTTTTGAACTCTCATTGTACTTTATCTCTCCATTTCTTGAGGCAATTATCACTCTCTACATTGTAACATACTTATGGAATACAAATCTTATGTTCCCATACAACAACCTGGGGCTTTTTGGCATCAGAGACCACAATTCATTCCTGTTTACATGTTCAGATTGCTTTGCAAATAAGAGGAGCTCAAAAAGTGTTTTTTAAAAACCAAACAAACACCAAATTCATAGAGAAATAAATGAGATTTATGGTTACCAGGGTTGGGGGAGGTAAGGGAGAATTGGAGAAAGGTGGTCAAAAAGAATAAATTTCCAGTTATAGGATAAGTAAGTACTAGGGATGTAATGTATAACATGAAGACTGCAGTTAACTCTGCTATATGGTATATAGGAAAGCTGTTAAAAGAATAGACGCTAAGAGTTCTCATCACAATGCAAAAATTATTTTTCTTTTTACTGTATCTATATGAGATGATAGATGTTAACTAAACCTATCGTGACAATTATTTCACAGTAAATGTAAATCAAAACATCCTGTTGTATACTGTAAACTTATACAGTGATATATGTCAATTATTTCTCAGTAAAACTGAGGAAAAGTGAATGAATGAAAATAGTGGCTCCAACCCCAAATTAGTGCAATTTCTTCATGGGAAGTCTTCTCACTCAGATAGAGCTTGATTCTAAAATACCAAACAGTTTCAAATTTGCTACAGGATACAGCAGCAACTTCTGTCTACCTCCATGTGACTGAAAGAAACAATAACAAATCTGTTCAAATACACAAAATCATATCTATGTTGAAACTGAAAACTTATGAACTTTACCACCAACACATACTAATGATAAATATCGAATGGATAGTATAATATACCATATTGATTGGCTATCATAACTGACATCATATTTGACCATATCTGATCTAATTGGTAAAACAACATATTGTGATTTATTTTTCTCCACCCTATGACCTATTCCTCAGTTTTCAGCCTACTAGTTTTATTCTCATTATCTAGCTCTGCTCCTATTTTTCACTGAGATCCTAATGTTAGGTAACTAGTCATACATGAGCAACAGGCAGAACAAAAGAATAGGTGCCCAGCCTAGAGACCACTCAAAGAACACCCTATTGATAGCTAGAGAATCCCTCCTGCATTTCCAGAGACAAAGGACAGGAAGGTTATTAACTTAGCTGGCCTAATTTGGCTATAGACACCTGAGCAGAAGATACTACCTTAATTTGCTTACAATTTAAGCTTCATTACAATACTATGTTTATGCCTAGAAGTTCATGAATCTAATTATAACAGACTATGTTCTGGGTAAGCACATGTGCACTAGGCAAAGAGTTGTATAGCAGCCAGGTGTCAAACAAAATGATCTCACTTGCCAATCACCTAGGAATGCCTTTGGAACCACCCATCAAGGCCTTAATATAAGGCAGACATTCCCACTGCTGAGTCCTCATTTTGTGGTCTTTTTGTGGTCTTTTCGTGGTCCCTTTGTGTTGGTTGTAGAGTTGAGACCATGTGCCTCCTTGGGGCATACTCGTCTTTCTCCATGTGCCTCCTTGGGGGCATTCTATGTCTTTTGGAAACATATTTTTAATAAATCTTTTAAAATAAATCTAGATCTCAATGACCTGTGATTCTTCATTTCATCAATTGAGGAAGAACTGAGGAAAAATGCTAACCACACTCTGTACCACTGTTATCCCTCTCTCTGTTCCCTGCCATTGGGACAACACTGAACTCCAATCCGCCCCAGTGGTAACTTTCCTAGACTGAGGTGAACAGGTCTCCACCCGCAGGCTCTAGAATATAGGTTTATCGTGTTGTAACTAGACCATGGATGGTATCTGGCTGAGCCAAACCAAAGAAGTTTGTGTATGAATTTAGGAACAAAGCTAGGGGTCAACTAATTTAAGGAAACCGAATCTGGCAATCAGACATTATAGAAACAAGAGACAGGACTTAAATGCTGCCAACTAACATTCCAATATAAAGAAGGCACAGCGCATCTCTGTAAGCTGGGAAGAGGTAGCCTACTGCCAAATTCTAAAATAAGTAAGAAACATCACAGGTAGAGTTTAACAAATAGTAGTCAGAGTGGGTGGGGTGGGTGATAACAGATAAAGGATACCCAGCCTCTGGGACCACTGGTTATCTGGAAAAATTCAGTTATTAGGGAAAATAAGGACCATATCCCCAGATTTAGTTAATCCTAATCTTTTTTGGCCTTATTCCTAGTGTGTGCCTGCTAATTACTAGGGGATAGTGTCTGGCCATCCTTCTGTGGGATTATAATGGGCTCCCAGCCGTCTAAATCTAGATGCCCAGAGATGAAAATGTATGTGATTTCTTCTGTTATATAGCACTTGATATAATGATAAAGTTATATTGTCCTATTCAAAATTACCTCCATGGGAGACTATATGCTCAATTTGATAACATTATTGCTAAAAATAGTTTGAAATTTCTACAATAGAACTGGCTTCAAAAGTTTATTTGTTGTCATTTTATCTGTAATTTTTTTTTTTTTATTTTATGAAGATCTTTATGTAGTTGGAATAAGCTGAAAATTATTAAGATCCAAGTCTGGAGAAAAAAAATCAATGACCAAGCCAGGTGATTCTGTTTAGGTCAAAAATGAAAATGCAACTATAAAAACACTAGCCTATAAACTCCATTTTATAGGAGAGACAATAGACTGTGTTCTATTGCCTTCTGTGATGTGACTAACTTATAAAGCATAGTGCCTAGCAGATTGTAAATTATGTGATAACACAAAAATGCTATGTATTATTACTAACAGAAGTAGATGCAATGTTTATATTTAGTAAATTCCTTTTGATTATGAAATACAAAATTTTTTAATAGCAAAGCAAAACAAACTCAAGAGGAAGAAGGCAAAGGAGAGTAGAAAGTATAGCATGCTATTGGTTCCAAGTTTCTGTAGTCTCAATGACTAGCCCCCTACCCAACATGAGCAGCCATATAGGCTAGTGACCGGGTAAGGAATGGGTTTCGGAATCAGGCAAATCTGAATCTAAGTCCTACCCTCACCAGCTCCTTGGGTAACTCTGTACAGTTATTAATTTTCTCTGGAATTTAGTTTCATCATCTCTGAAACTGAGATTAATAATAGGACCTAGGTCCTAGGATTGTTTAAAGATTAAATATACCAGTATATTGTCTGGGACCTAGAAGCATTTGATAAGTGATAGTTTCTGCTATCAGTGAATTAATTTACTTTATGTGGAACTCAGTCTTTCTCCTTTTTTAAAAAATTTATTTTAATTAGTTTCAAGCATACGGTACATTGGGTAGACATCTATATAGTTCATAAAACAATCCCCCCAGTTGCTCCCTCCCTCCCCTGACCCTCCACCTAGCCAACATATTAATGCTAACTGCATTCCCTCTGCCATGCTCCCCATCCCCGTGAACATCCACCAGCTAATTTGTGCTTCTTTAGCCCCTGCACCCCATTCTCCCAGTCCCCCAAACTCCCCTCCCTTCTGTCCATCACCAAATTGTCCACTATATTCGTGAGTCTGCTTTTGATTAGTCTGTTCTTTTTATTCCTTAGATTCCGCATATAAGTGAAATCATAATAGTGTTTATCTTTCTCTGTCTGACTTAAATACCTTCTAGGTCAATCAAAGCAGTTTTTTCCACCCACTTCCTTTTAGTCTGTGTGTGTCTTTTAACTCTTTATTTTTTAACTCCACCCATTTATACTACACAAACGAACAAAAAGGCCCACACACATAATGGTGCTTATGTGTGTTGCAAAGTTGTAGAGATGAATAGGATTTTGTTCTGTGCTCTGACCCTGTTGTTAGTGATGCTATCAGCTAGGAATGCCTGAGGCACTCACCTGGGCTCATACTACTTGTGGTGAGCGCCCTCAGACATTTCTCCACTAGAGCCAGTGTTATAGCTGGACTTCTCCTTGTGGTTCTTATGATTGCAGGATGAACTTAAGTAAAAAGTCATCAGGGGACTTTGAAGAACAAGATTAATTACTCACAGGTCCTGGAGGTTACATAGCACACCAGAGGGCCACACGATGAGGTCACGGGGACAGAGGGTCTAGAAACTACAAAAGCAAGTTCAAAGTTTCCTTGAGAATGCTAGATCATGATGTGGTACTCAATTCGGTTTTGTTGAAACATTCATCATGTGAAAAAAGTAGCAAAGGAATAAAAAAAGAACACCGAGGAGATGGCATATCTTTGCAGAGATGAACAAAATGTGGCACTTGTATGGCAGATATCTACAGACCAAAATAAAGTTCTCTAAAGCAGAAGTGACCTCTAATTGCCTCAAAAGCTGTGAAACCAGAGGCATGGCACTTTCAGAGCCATAAAAGAGCCTTTCTGTCAACTAATTTAACTCCCTCACTTCACAAATGAGGAAACTAAGCCACCACCTAATTAACAACACATTTGAGCTCAGAGTTGAGGTGTCCTGATTCCAGTGCACCCCATTGCCCATGACATCATGGCTATCAAGATAAGCCCCAGGGAGCATAAGATAAAGACCTAAGGAAATCTTGAGTATGCTGTGAAGTTCAAGCTACTATATCTTCTGCTATGGTCTGAATGTTTTTGTCCCCCTATAATTCATATGTTGGAACCTAACCCCCAAGGTTGGTATCAGGAGGTGGGACCTATGAGAGGCGATTAGGTCATGAAAGCAGAGCCCTTACGAATGGGATTAGGGCCCTTATATAAGAGGCCTCAGAGACAAAGCTCCCTTGCCCCTTCTGCCATGTGAAGTTACAACAAAAAGACAGTCATCCAGAAAGTGGGCCCTTAGCAGCTACCAAATCTGCCACTGCCATGATCCTGGACTTCCTAGCCTTTAGAACTGTGAGAAATAAATGTTTGTGGTTTATAAGCCACCCACTCTGGTTATTTCGTTACTGTAACCCAAATGGACTAAGATACCTCCCTTGGCCTAAGTTAACTCACCTATAAAAAGGGGTCTAATCCTTCCCTCAAAGGGCTATTTTGAAGATATTTTAAAATGTAAGAGTGCACATGAGATCTCTATCATTATGTCTGGAAATAGTAGGCACAAAATAAAAGATAGCATCCTCCCTTTTATCAGTCACATAGGCAGGCATACAAGTTGGATTCAAGGCCAAATAACATCAGCTAGAAAAAATAACAAGCACCAATAGTTGAGAGACAATGAATTCTATCAGCATTTTTGTTGGTAGACTTTGTTGGAATTAACGCAGACTGGGCCTGTCCTACACAGTGTCAGCTGGCCGATGAGTAAAGAGAAATGCATATGAGCAAAGGGAAATCTGTTCCAAGTTCTGCATCGAGGAATGGTGCACGCCAGGCCCAACCTGGTTTCCAGTCTACATGCCCGTCCTACTGCTCCCCTCTCATTTGCCAAAGGCATGCTCAGTCCTCTTCTGGTTCCCAGAGCCAGTCTTGACCTGGGGCCAGATGTGCTCAAATGACTGCAACTCCACATTTGGCTGCCAGTCTAATCCTGATCTAATGCCCAAGTCTTGATGGCTGGGCTTCTGCTTGCTCTCCTACCTGATTCCCTGCCCCACTGACCTGCTTTCTTCTCTTCCCTGGGTTCCTTGTCATTCTGGCACACACACCTGATAGGAAGTCCACTACATTTTCACTTTGGCCCTTCTAGTAGTCAAAAATTACAATGGCTTCCTGGCACATAATGATTTCTCAAAAAGCTATACCTATATTACTCATCCTGTCCTTTAGCTATGCCTGAATGATCCTAGAGAAGACAATGCTAACCTCATGTTCTTTCCTTGGAACTTTGACAACTTAAACAGAGACAGAAAGTTCTAAGAGCTGAGTTACCTCTGGCAATATTCAGAAGCCCATAGGCTCTTCCTATTTCTGAAGGACTGACTCCATTACCACCCTTCCTGAGACTTGGCTGTTCAGCTCTGCCTTTGACTATGAGCTTCCACAATAAGTCTCATTTTTGCTTAGGTGGTAGACCTGTTCCTAGTGCTTATATCTATAGGAACCTTATCCAGTACAGATCTCGATTGTAGACTACTAATCTGAACTCAATGTGCCTTGCTCCCAGTTCAGGACCTGTCTTTCAGTCAACTCACCCAGCCAGGCCAAATCTTAAAGCATAACAATGCACATTGGTATTTAACATTGATATTTGCCCAAGATTCTCCATAGGATCATAATTTTGGAACTTAACTCCAGTAGTAATTTCTTTGGTTTTATCTATGCATCCATCCATCCATCCATCCATCCATCCATCCATCCATCCATATTGAGCATCTACTGCACACGAGGCACTGACCATGGTCCTGGGGTTACAAAAATATAGCAGACAGCATTCCTCCTTTTCAACCTCATGGACCAGTGGAGGTAACTGCCATACCGATAAATAATCAGTACAAAGGGCTAAGAGCTATAATGGAGGCATAGATATGGGTGAATGAGAGCACAGAGGTGGGAGCAAATGACTATCTTCAGAAAGGGGATCAGGAAGTCTTCACAGAGTAGCTAATGTTTAAAATGAGTCTTGGAGAATAAAAATGAATTCACCAAGAGAATAAGGTGAATTCATTTAAGAAAACACTGCAAGAATGACGAATTTCTTAACTATTCAGACTTGCAATCCCGTTTCTGGGATTTAACCTGATGATGTATGTACATGTAATAAATGACTTATGTATAAGATTAACCGTTGCAGCATTGTTTGTAAGAATAAGAGATGGAAAACAATTCACATGTAAGTTAATAAGCACTCGTTAGATAAATATGGCATATCTGCTTAATGGAAGACCATGCAACTATAACAAAGAACGAGGAAACTCTGTTAATTAATATGATAGATCTTTAAGATACAACATTAAAATTTTTAAAAAGCAACTTTAGAACAATACTGCTTCTTGTTTTAAATGGGGTAAAATGAAAATATATATTCATATGTGTCCATACATATTAAAAACCTAGTTATATACACCTTTAGTTATATAAAAGTTACGTATATATTTGATAAAAGTGGTTACTGTTGGGTATGCAGTGGTGAGAACTGTAAAGACAGTGAAAGAGGTAAGCGTGGGACCTTACACTGAACACTTGTCTTTTGTGTTTCAAAAATGTAAATAAGTTTTCAAACTTTAAATTGCAAGGAAACAGCAAGTTAGATACAAGACTCAAAAGCAACACTTTTTCAACTCCTTTATGAGTCACAAATGTGCTGGCCAAAGAAATAAGGAGAGGATGTTTTGCTTCACCTCCCTCTTATGTGGGTAGCAATACTATATTAGCTAACTACTTATAGCAATTTCAAAGTAAGAAAATAGGCACCTTTAAAAACACGGACATGAGTAGAGACTTATGGCTGGTGCCAAAGTAAAACATTGCTGGCAAGGAAACCTAATGTACAGATTTAGAAGCAGAAATTTTATTCCTTCGGATGTGGGTGTATTCATTCAATTTAAAAACATTCCTTTGGTTGTGTTGATGAAAGGATGCAAAGGCTTTTCATTTAAAACACTAGGAAAATAAAACAAATAAAACAGTATACCCTTAAGTCATCTTACAATGAAAAAAACAATCCACTGTAATTTCAAACTTGTGGGGAATATAAGATACAAGGCTGGAAAGTCTGGATTTTCCCCAGGCAATAAGCCAGTGAATATCATTAGACAGGATTTTCACATTTTTTTTCCATCCTTCCAAGCTTCGGTGTACTCCTCTTTAAAAGAACAACAGTCCCTTCTTGGACATTCCATCTGAGTACTATAAAATCCGTTTAGACACTCAAATGAAAGAAAATATAAATAAGTAAAATCAGTATCATTCATATAAGTGTCCTTGGACATTTATCATTACCTGAGAGTTCAGTCCTCAACTTAATAGTTTCAAAACTTTTGTTTTCAATTCTCCAAAGCATGACCAGGTTTGGGCGGGATTGGGTCATTCTACCAAAACTCAGAAGAATCTTGGTTTTTGTAGACAGCTGTTGTTTCTGTCTGCCCATTATTACCTTCCTTCCTTTGGGGAACTGTTCTTTTCTCATCCACTTGCCAATTCTGATGTTGATTCTGATGGAGCTGTCAATCACAGTATCTAATCATATAGCCACAGGGTGATCTATAACTGGTCAAACAGAGTAGCTCATTCCTCTAGCCACATTGATTGGTTCAAAGGTATGAGACACTATGTAATGGGCATGTGTTCCAAGCTGGATTAATCATCCTCTTGGGTTGTTGCTATTTGGAGCTGGCTGAGAAGAAGCCTTGCCTCTCAGATCACAAAAGCTGGAAAGACATGAATAGGAGACAGCCAGCAGTCATATAAACTACATATGCATATTTAAAAGTTTGGAAGGCTAGTCAAAAATTTTTTTAAATCATTTAATATTGCTGACATTATGAGTAATTTTTAAAATCATCATAATTTAGTACTATAATTTTGATTTTCAACTTAAAAAACAAATGTAGGCCAATTAAACTTTTAAGGTAGTAAAGTATACAGGACAACTTGTAAAGTTCGGACTGATACAGACTGGAGTGGAAAAAACTTCATAGAACTGAGAGACATTAGTTGAACCTCTAATAATCTTGATGAACAGAGAAATATAATGACCACATTTTGTGAAGAAAAGGAAGCAAGCAAGGTCAACTTGACGGGGATAAATGTCAGCAAGCAGTGAGGTGAGCCAAAAACATAAGATTCATATCTGAGAAGCTTGAGACTAAGGGAGGAGAGGGCTCAGTACTTATCTGAGGTAAAAGGTACTGAAAAAGGAGCCCTGCTGAGACAGAGAAGGGGCGAGGAGGAGAACTGGAATGAGGGAAACTTGCACACTAGACGTGTACATGTCTCACTGCCTTCTTCCTACATAAGCAAACTCTATTATCTGCCCCTGCACGCCCCCCCCACCCCACCAGCTCATCTCCATACCACTACTGGTTAGACCAGAAGTGGAGATAGGACAGGCCTACCTGAATGTTGTCCAATGTCCTAGCATGGCCTGGTATGCAGGGCTTCTCCCAAACAGGGAAAACTGGGCCAATCCTCTCCTTTTTCTGCCTCTGGCTTTTGCTCTTTCTCGGGAGATCCAGATTGACATTTCTTGTAGCTCCATGAATTGATCTGAATGGTTATGAAGTAGACAGTAGGTCAGGACTGCCAAGTAAAATACGGGATAGTTAAATTTGAATTTTAGACAAATGACAACAATAACTTTTTTTTACTATAGGTATGTTATAGGTAGTGCATGGGATATACTTATACTAAAAAGTTATTTATTTATTATTTATCTCTGAAATTCAATTTTAACTAGATGTTTCTGTTTTTCATTGGCTAAATCTGGCAACCCTATTAGGAGCCCTTAAGCAGCAGCATGTGAATATAAAGTATGTGGGGCAAAGCAGTACAGATCTCTCCTTTCCTACCGAGGAAGGCAGTTGATGGTCTCTGGTGTTGGGTGACCCTGCCCTGATGCCACAGGTGTGTCTCCTGTCCTCTCTTCGCTAGAGTCCCACTAAGCAATTGGAGAGCACTTACTGTTTCTTCTCAGGTATCCTTGCTGTTTAATCTTCTCTGACCAGACACATATTATACAATGAGTGAGGCAGACATTCATTACCACAGGTTAAGGGTGAAACTGTATTGGACTTTATTCTCTATTCTACTATATACCAGAGAAAGCCTTTCAGACTAGGTCCTCAAAGGAGGGGAGTATGTCGATACTCCCTCACTCCCTCCTTCTTGAACCCTTCTTCAGCTAATATAGCCTGTTTTTGAAGCCCCTTGTCAGGTGCTCCCATGCCACCCACTCCCTCAGAAACCCTCTGCCCTCTGTGTAAGAAGAGGACATGCTCCCCCTCTGTATTTTGCAGGGACTTACAAACTTGAGCACCTGAGAGGCTGAACTTTGCTTAGTCACAGCTGACTCTGGGAGAATAGGTAATCCCTAGTGTTAGATGCACTTGACATTCTCAGATATGTACCTAAAAAGAAAGGCACATCCTCCAAGGTGAGTAGTTTTTTTCTCAGCTACAATGTCTAATCACATACAAGGAAAGAATATTCTTCCTGAAAATAGCATTAATTTGACAAGTTGAAGAAGAGTAACCGTTTTGAGAAGGAATTTTTTTTTTCTGGGTCTAGTACATGACTAGAGGTGTACTTTGCTTTCTTTACCATCATAGGGGGTAATGCCAGCTCTAATTAGATTCTTCTTCATTAGAAATTTCTACCCGTTTCAACCTAGCTAGAAGGGGAGATTCCCCTTCACAGTACAGCAGGGTATATAAGAAGGTAATGAGAACCACCTGACAGAAAGGAATAAAATCCAAAAAGCTGTAGAAGAAAATGTAGTGTTGATTCCTAGTATTAGATCCTATAAACCAAGGGTCCCCAACTTCCAGTCCACAGCGGTCCATGGCCCGTTAGGAACTGGGCCACACAGCAGGAGGTGAGCAGCGGGCCAGTGCACGAAACTTCATTTGTATCTGCAGCTGCTCCCCAGCGCTAGCATCACCACCTTAGTTCCCTCTCAGATCTTAAGGTTTTAGATTCTCATAGGAGCACAGGTCTCTGGTGCCAAAAATGTTGGGGACCACTGCTAAGATCTTTGGTTCATATTTGGACTCCTTTATTTCATGTTTTGGACTTCCATAAGACTTCTCTGTCTTTACAGAAATAAGAACAACCGCCTTCATCTAGAAAAGGGGTCATCAAATTTTCTATAAAGGGCCAGATAGTAAATATTTCAGGCTTTACAGGACATACAGTCTCTTGTAACTACTCAACTCTGCTACTGCAATGCAAAAGCAGCCACAGAAAACATGAAAATGAATGAGCATGACTATTTTCCAATAAAACTTTATTTATAAAAACCAATGGCAAGATCGTTTTCCAATAAAAAGAACCAGGATTCCTTGGAGAAATGTCTGATTCTAGGCATTGGGTGATGATTATATAAGTCAGGGGCACCTTGTAGCACCAGAAAGTAAGGACATCCTCAAAAAGAAAAGAGGACAAGTGGCATGTGGAAGGGACAGAGGAGCCAACCTGAAAGAGCTCCCAATAGCCAAAGCCAGAACAATTTGAGCAAAAAAATAAATAGTAGTTGTTTTATTTATTTATTTTTTTAAAAAATGAGATTGGGCACATTCAGGGTGGCATGGCCGTAGACAGCAGTTGTTTTAAAATGTAGGTTTTGTATTTTTATTCATGTATGGTGAAGGACAGCAGATCAGGGGTTGACTGCCATTGTGAAGATAGTTGCTCACAGTTCCTAAAAGAAGGGGCACGCTATGCCACAGGGGGCCACATGAGGAAGCACCAGGGTTGATCAGGAGGAAGAAAGAGTGAAGGGGAAATGTAAGCAAGAGTCTTTATTGAGGTTTCTGTGTAGCAGTCCTCAAACTTTTTGGCATCAGAGACCAGTGCTCCTATGAGAATCTAATGCCTGATCTGAGGTGGAGCTGAGGTGGTGATGCTAGTGCTGGGGAGTGGCTGCAAATATAGATGAAGTTTCATGTGCTGGCCTGCCACTCACCTCCTACTGTGAGGCCCAGTTCCTAACAGGAGTTGGGGACCCCTGTTCTATAGTAAGGAATAGGCAAGGCAGGATAAGTAGGTTTAGGATTGGCTAGTTTAATTTCAGTGGCTCTGAGGCATAAGTACTGTCACTGGTTTTCTGGTATCTGGGCTTGGCTAATTAGGACAGGAGAATAGTAGCCCTGAGTGTGAGAAGCAGGTAAAGGAGGTGGTGGGGATATAGGCCCTTAATTGGCTGGTTTACATTTGAAAGACCCACTCAAAAGAGAGGCCATTTCTATATCTAGGATTTGGCTAGCCCTGGAAGGGAAAGTCTCTCCAGGGTCAGCAAGACCCCAGATGTCAAAGCATCAGAAAATATATGGCTAATACAATAGTATTGGATGATAATCCAAAGTATAAAATAAATATACTGTGACTTCACACTGATATAAATAAAAGATTGAATATTTAAATAAATAGAAAAGAGACAGATCTCCCTCATAGAATTCCAAATAGTTTATGTTACTCCCCACTCTAGGAGATGGAGTCTCCCCTCTTGAGTATGAGCTGTGCTTAGTGACTTACTAACTCTACAGTGGGAAAATGCTTATCTTTTGAGATGAGGGTAAAATCTTATATAAGAGTATTTCATTATCTGATACCACAGCTTCTAGCCTTCAATCATTTTATAGCATTTCCAGGATCTATTTCACTTACTTCAGGGAATTTGTCTCACGGAGGTACTAGGATAACTTAAGTAGATAAAAGAATGTTTGCTGGATGCCAGCCTCATCTCATGGGAGTCACACAATGTCCTGGTCCAAGCCTCCCTCCAGAAAAATAACAGCTTCTCCCACATCTCTCCAAGTCCACAGTCCCAAAACCAAAAGGGGCCAGAATGTTTTTTGATATTTTTTCTGATTATTTATTTCCTGTAGCTGACTTTCTCACTCTTTGCTAATCCAAGATTTAAAACACCTTCCAGTAAATTTGGCATTGTCCTTGAAAAAAACTATCACCTAATTTTTACATATCAGTGGAACTGAAATGGTGATGGCCCGAGAACAAAGAACAGTAGAGATTTCCCAAAGCAATTAGTTGGGGGCAATTTAGAGAAAAGAAAGTCATTATGCAAATATAGATCTATTAATAGTTATTCAGCCTTGAAAAATGGAAGAGGACACCAGATTCAGGTTTTCCACCTCAGTTGTTAAAATGACTTATAATTAATGTCAGCCCTCTGAATGGTTATAAATTTTACTTCTCACTAAATGGTTATAATTATTCTGCCAACTGCCTTTAGGACTAAGAGCACTCCGGCTGTCTTTCCTGTTCACACAATTCCCTTTCCGTTCTTCTCTACTCCTTTCTTTGGCGGAGAGAAACCCCTATGTGGTCCTCTGTTCAGAAAAGCAATTCTCCACCTGAACAAGCAATCCCTTAAAGCAGAGAATGCAGGAACAACACCAAGCAAAAGATTTTCTCCTTCTTGTATATTCAAAGAGGAGTCCTCAAACTTTTTGCTGAGAAGACCTGGCTAGTTCTTATTTTCCTAAAGCCTCGCAATGTCTAAACGGTGGGTGAGACTTAGGCATTTGCCCCCATCTCACTAGAAATACCAAAGAGAGTTGGCTGTGGCAGCAGCCGTTTCATTTTAGTTCCTGCAGGGTCTTTCTTTGAACCAGGTGGGAATGTCTGCCCTACAGAGACCAAAGGAAAGAAAGATCAAGCACATTGTGATTGACGCTTAAATTTAGAGTTGAGGTATGCTCCCCTGCTAATTGTGGGTCAACTGTAAACCACTGAAATAATCAATTGGCTTAGAATATCGTCAAAAAGAGTATAGCTTTGAAACAGGATAGATAGCCCAGGGATACTTCCTCCCCCTACAGGATATGGCTCAGAATATTTTTTCCTTTCTTCACACCTCCCCGTTTTAGCCCCAAATAAGGGAGATAAGCCAAAACCAGAATTTTCCAGCTTAGACACCATCTTTGGCTAACACATGACCTTTGGCTAACTATATCATTATAATCTTATCCACATTGCAAATGCTGTGGTTCCTGATGCCATTACAGGTCCAGAAACACAGTATAAGGAAGAAAGACCAGGAAACCAAGCTCCCGGCCTACTAGGAGGAGACAGCAAGTCTACATCAGTAACACGTTTCCAGGCTCTGCCCTCAAAAGAACAAAAGTCCAGAATCAAGACATCCTTGTGTGAGACTCTCTCTCATTCTCTTCCTAGTTCGCCCACACTCACCTCTTGAGTGTGTACTTTCACTTTAATAAACCTTGTACTTTCCTGCTTGCTGTTCATCTTGTCCTCGAATCCTTTCTCATGGCATAAAGAACCTGGTCACACTGGAGCTCCAAGCTCTCCAGCAACAGCTTTGGCAATTCATTAATGAAGATTTATTCTCAGTTGAGGTGATGGTTGGATTACAAAAGAGGTGTTCTTTTTTTTTTAATTTAGAAACAAATTTTTTTTCAGATAAAGTTCATCAGAGCTTTGAAATACAAATAACTCTCAACAAAAAGAATCCTTGATAGACAGATGGATATATGGATGGATGAATGGATAGATGATAGATTAGATATAGACATTGGCATATAGATTGTATATGTGTTTCCCAAAGGTCAAAGCAGAGAGTGGACAAAAAGGAGGTAAGTCTGTCTGCTCCCCCGTGTCTCTCTTTGATTATCCCAGATTTTTCCCAAACAAAATGGCAACGCATCAAGGCAAAAATGTCCCTAAATGGTGTCCCACAATGGGAATTGCTACTCAACAAGAAAGAACCAACAGAGTCAAAAAAAAGGTGATCAGAAGAATGAAGACGCCACTCAATATGAAGAGCCCATTCTGACCAAGCTCACAGTTGAAAAGCGATTTGGGTATACTAGCATTTAATGTTCTGAATTAGTCATTTTTGGAAATACTGCTATTCAAGTATATGAATCTTCAGGATTTTTATTATCATCACACATAATTCTCACCCCTATCCCAGCAAACTCTTCTCTTTCTAAGATGTATCACTGTGTTGTGTTGGCTTCAGCCCCAGGGCTTTGCTCCACTGAGGGTCTCCCCTGGGTGTTGCATCTTCCATGTTCTCCTTTCTACTACTTTTGTGTTCTCTGTTGTCTAATTCTGAGAGAGGAGACCTAAGGGTAGTGGTAGAATTACTTTAGAAAACAAACTGAAAGAAGTTCACATGTGGAATTACATAATTTGGGAGCTGGATAGATTTTAGAGATACAACAGATCAGAGACCACAAACTGGTGGGCCACATGCCTGGTGCCTATGTGTTGCGTTTGGACCGAATACTGTTTTCATACAAACTGTTAAAAGATAAACTAAGGCATATTAAAAATTTTTAAGTATTTGAGTAAAAATTGATTCCATTTGGGCAGCAATAAAACAGAAGTGTTGGAGCGCTCCACTGAACAGAGCTGGAAAGAAAACTTTATAGAGAAAAAGTGGCAGCAAAGCAAGGAAATTATTGATTGGCTATAGCTTAAGCCTAGTTGGCTGTTTGTGATTGGTTATCCTTAGCACTTTCATTATGTAATTTTCAGGCATTTACAGGTTTAGATTTTGGGTTGTTTATGTAGGCTGCCATAGAATTAAAGCTGCCTCAGTCTATGGTCTCCTTAAACTGAGTAATTTAACAAAATTAATTGCCCACATTTAAGATCAAGAGATTTCACATTAAAAAAATTAAATGTCTGACTTCAGAAATTTTGGAGTCTCAGATAGACAAAGCATGCATTCCTGCATGGCAGCCATTATAGCTTTGTAGACAGAGGCTGGTACTCCCCAGTTTGCCACAGTTCCCACCAGCAAGCCAGTTTTTATCACCTGCTGAACCCATTAAGCATCTCAGGTGATAAAATGAATGCACAGAGGCAAACTTTAAGAGTACATGTCTCTCTATTCCTGCTCCCTAATTCGTAGTCTTTTCTTTGATGAGCAGAATTGGAAAACCAATAGTCAGATAACACTTCATAATCTTGGTTTGTGTTACTATTAAGAATCCCTACTATAAACCTGTGTCACCACCTCAACCCAGTGGTTGGTTCCAATATCTACAACTGGGAAACCTTAGGTTTTTTCTCCCTCAAGAATTGAACAAAGCTCACCCAGAATCATAGAACCTATGACTATATTGGGACCTTGGGATCTATCTACTTTCCATTGTTGTTTAATCATAGTGCCACATCTAGCAATATTCTCATCTTCTGCCAAGTTTGCCATAGGGCCAGAAACCACCTTTGCCAAGGCTTTGCTGGGGAGGAAAACTTGTTCCTCTATCCTCTTAGGTTCAGTCATTGCGGGCTGTGAACTAAACTGACAAAAAATAGAAGAGTAAGAGAAAAGACAAAGTTTTATTCACATATGTACAACGTATGGGAGAGTTCACAGAAAAATGTGACTCAAGGAGGTGGTTAGAATTGGGGCTTATATAACATCTTAATAGAAAATGGGGCAGGGAAGAAGGGCAGTTACAAGAAAACAAGTGACTTCTTAACAGGGGCGGGGAAGAAAGGGCACTTTTGGGAAAGATAAATGGGCCCTTAGGAGAACAGAGAAGAGTTTTATGACAATGTCTATTTGGGTGTAGGGTCCACTTCTGGTCAATCTTTCCTGGTTTCAGAAAAGGGATTTATGACAACTGAGTTCTATTGAGAAGCTCAGCTTTTAGGTAGATAAGAGAGTTCTGGGGGGAAAAGAAACTTATTTTCAAATGCCTTCAGTTCAAAATAATTGGTATACTGTACCGGCTATTCTGGACCCCTTCAACCTTATTCTAAAGAGTGACTGCTGATGATAAAACTCCAATGAGTGCTATGTTATGACTGTGGCTGGTACTCAGCATGAATCTTTATTTTTCTATTAATATCTACAATCCTCATCTCTCAAGGTGCTGCTACCCAATGCCACACCTCACAGTGACAACGAGCCACGTTCCCTTGACATGCTCATTCTGGTCCTGCACTTACCCACTACTGCTCAGGAACCACTGTGGTCTCCATTCCTGAAGCCAATGCTACTAAATCTCCAGATACATGTTAAGAGTTCTTCCCACCTGAAGTGTAGCTTCATTCTCTGGAGTGAGAGCTCCCTCTGTTGAGAGATTTGGACCAAGTTACAGGCCTGGGGAAGACCATTAGTCTTTAGGTTGTGAGATTACAACTCAAACTAGCTGAAGATATAATAATAATAATAATAATAATAATAATAATAATAATAATGGCCTACATAGTTCCAAGGCACGTGACTTCTCTCTTTTTCCATCTTCTGCCTTTGATTATTTAAACTCATGGCTTTCTTCCAACATTTCCACTGGCCAACATCGTTAGGTCCTTATAAGGAAGGGAGAGTTTCTTAGCTTATAAATAAAATTCCAGAGGAGGATTCTGATTGGCTCTAGTCGAGTCACTTGTTCATCTTTGAGCCAATTACTGTGGCCAGAGTAGGAAGGATTCTATGATTGGCAGCCCCAGGAGGATCAAAAGGAATAAGGAAAGTAAATTCTAAGAAACAGAATGTTAGGCAAACAAAAACAACAGATGTCTCTTACAACAATGTACTAATACTGAGGCTTCTATAAAAAGACATATAACCTTCTTTTAAAATGGGCAATGGAATTGCATAGACATTTCTCCAAAGAAGGTATACGAATGGTTAATAAGCACATCAAAAGCTGCTCAGTGTCATTAGTCATCATGGAAATGCAAATCAAAACCACAAGATACCATTTCACACCCACTATGATGGCTATGATGAAAAACTCAAATAATAACAAGTGTTGAAAAGGAGGTGGAGAAATCAGAATTCTCATATAATGCTGGTAGGAGTGTAAACTGGGGCGGCCACTTTAGAAAACAGTCTGACAGTTCTTCAAATTATTTAACATAGAGTTACCATGTGACCCAGCAATTTCACTCCTACATAGATATACAGAAATAGAAATAGATACAGATATATATAGGTATATCCAAGAGAAATAAAAATATGTCTGCATAGAAATTGTACAGAAATGTTCGTAGCAGCATTATTCACAATGGCCAAGAAGTGGAAACGACCTTTTGATGAATGCAAAAACAAAATATGGTACATCCAATGAGGTTTCTGGTCAAGATGGTGGAGCAGTTAAACACTACTTGCCTCTTTTCATGACATCAAAATTACAACTAAACTACAGAACCATCAATGAGAATTGCCTGAAGTCTAGCTGAAAAGAAGTTCTACAACTAAGGACACAGAGAAGCAGCCATGTCGAGACTGGTAGGATGGGTGGAGACATGAAATGGGCTGGTCCCACACCTCCATGTGGTGGTTAAAAATTGGGAGGGATATCTTGGCTGTAGAGGTACTCTCTAAGGACTGAGTGGTCCCAGCCCCACACCAAGTCCCCCAGTCCAGGGTTCCAGAACTGGAGAGAGGAGTCCCTACAACTTCTGGCTGTGAAAACCAGCAGAGATTGTAGCTGAGTGAGATGGAGAGCAGTTGGACTCACAGCTGCCCCTCTTAAAGGGCCCTCACATGAACTTACTTGCTGATGAACTCAATCACTCGGAGCTCCAGTACTGGGGCAGCAGCTCAAAAGGCTCCAGGGACATATGAGCAGGAACTAGATTGTCTGGCTTCAGGGTAAGGGCTGGAGGAGCAGCTTTCTCCCAGACAGAAGTGCTGGCAATGACTGCTGTCTCTTTATTGGCCCTCCCCCAAACCAGCCTGCAGAGGTAGGTGGCCACCACATACGAGTATCCACCAACCTGACTATCACTGGTCGCCCTGCCCAAGTGATTCCCTGAGCCCTCACCCCACCCAATTTGCAGACCTACCCAAACTGCTTCCAGTAGCTTTTCTATACAAACAGCCTGTCCTGGCAATACTGCAGACTTTCCTAAAATTTCTCAAAGATTCAAAAACCCAAACAAGCAGCATTTAGCCTCAGTGTACCCCATAACTCTTGCTGAGCAGCCCCAAGACCAGCACTAGCAGCAGCTGGCCTCAGTTCACGGCTTGGCCTCTTGAGGAATCTTCAAGCTCAGCTCAGGTGATGGCCATCTGCAGATTTCTTGGTGGCTCAGTCAGGTGGCCCGTGGCAGGGTACAGGCTGTAGCTGAACTGGGCCTTTGACAAGGCCTTTCCCAGAAGACCCTGGGGCCAGCATACCTGGTGGCCAGCTTTGGACTGAGCTGGAGCACCACTAGGGCCAAATCTAAGGACAACACACCCAAAGGGAAGACTGAGCAGGCACCAGAGCCTGCTAAAGTGAACCCTGCTCTATAGGGTCTGCCCCTCACAGGCCATTCCTCACAACCAATCAGCCTGAGGCTCAATCCCTCCCACTGACGTGCAAACAGCAACCAAGGCTCAGCTACAACAGGAAGGAACACACAACCCATACAAACGACATACCTGGAGCACCCAGCTCGGGTAACCAGGGAGACTGCACCACTGGGCCCCATAGGACATCTACTACGTAAGGCCACTCTACCAAGACTGGGAGACATAGCAGCCCTCCCTAATACATAGAAACAAATACAGGAAGGCAGCTAACATGGGGAGACAAAGAAACGTCCCAAATGAAAGAACTGAACAAGCTCCAGAAAAAGAACTGAACAAAGTGGAGGCAAGCAATCTACCAGATGCAGAGTTCAAAACACTGGTTATAGCCATGTTCAATGAACTTAGGAGAAGAGTAGATGAACTCAGTGAGGACGGTAACAGAGATAGAAAACATAAAAATGAAGATAAAAAACAAAAAAGAACCAGTCACAAGTGAAGAATACAATAACTGAAATGAAGGATCCATTACAGGGACTCCACAGTAGATTAGATGAAGCAGAGGATCGAATCAGCGATTTAGAATGTAAGGTAGCAGGAAACACCCAATCAGAAGAGCAACAAGAAAAAAGAATCCAAAAAAATGAGGATAGTATAAGGGGCCTCTGAGACAACATCAATCATACAAACATTCACATCACAGGGGTACCAGAAAGAGGAGAGAGCAAGGAATTGAAAACCTAGTTGAAGAAATAATGACAGAAAACTTATCTAACCTAGCGAAGCAAATGAACATACAAATCCAGGAAGCACAGATTCCCAAACAAGATGAACACAAAGAGGCCCACACAAACAAACCTCATCGTTAAAATGCCAAAGGTGAAAGACGAAGAGAGAATCTTAAAAGAAGCAAGAGAAAAGCAATTAGTTACCTACAAAGTCACTCCCATAAGACTGTCAGCCAATTTCTCAACAGAAACGTTGTAGGCTAGAAAGCATTGGCACAAAATATTCATAGTGATGAAAAGGAAGGACTTACAACCAAGATTACCCAGCAAAGCTATCAATTACATTCAAAGAACAGATAAAAAACTTCCCAGACAAAAACAAAAGAAAACACACTAAAGTTCATCACCACCAAACCAGTTACAAGAAATGTTAGAGAATTCTTTAAGAAGAAAAAAAAAAAGATAAAAAAAATGAATAATAAAATGGCAATGACTACATATCTATCAACAATTACTTTATACATAAATTGTTCAATGTTCCAAACAAAATCGGGGTGGTTGAGGCGGCTAACAAAACCCTTACAGATGCTGCTTACAAGAGACTCACTTCAGATCAAAAGACACTGAAAGTAAGGAGAGAGAAAAAGATATTTCATAAAAATGAAAATGGAAAAAAAAAAAAAAGCAATACTTATACCAGACAAAACAAACTTTACAAAGGCTATAATGAGAAACAAAGAAGGACTCAGTAATCCCGCCTCTGGGTATTTATCAAAACAAATTCAAAACACCACTTTGAAGGGATACATGGATCCATGTGTTCACTGCAGCATCATCTACAAAAGTCAAGATATGGAGGCAACCTGGCTGTCCATCAAGGGATGAATGGGTAAAGAAGAGGTGGTCCATATATATAATGGAATATTATTCAGCCATAAAAAAGAATGAAATGTTGCATCAGCAACAACATGGATGGACCTAGAAGGTATTGTGCTGAGTGGAGTAAGTCAGAGAAGGATAAAGGCTATATGATTTCACTTACATATGGAATCTAGACAACGAAATAAACAAACAAGACAGAAACTCATAGATACAGAGAACATTTTCATGGTTGCCAGATGGGAAGAGTGTTGGGGGCGTATAAAAGGGGAAGGGATTAAGAGATACAAATTGGTAGTTACAAAATAGTCATGGGAATATAAAATATAGCATAAGGAATATAATATATAATATTATAATAACTATGTATGGTGTCAGATGGTACTAGAATTACCAGGGTGATCACTTCTTAAGTTGTATAAATGTTTAATCACTATGTTGTACACCTAAAACTAATATAATATTGCATGCCAACTGTAATTGAAAAATTAAATTTACTTTAAAAAAGAATTAAGTGATTACCAAATAAAAGATATTAAAAAAGAAAAATAAAACCATCTGTAATAAAATCTAAAATAACAAAAATATGGTATAACCATATAATGCAATATTATTCAGTCATCAAAAGGAATGAAGTACTGATGCATGTTACAATATGGATAAACACTGAAAATATTATGTTAATTGAAAGAAGGTGGTCACAAAAAGATCACACACGACTCCATTTACGTTAAATGTCTAGAATACGTCAATCTATAGACACAGGAAAATTAGTGGTTGGCTAGGGCTGGAGGAGTTAAGAAGATTGGGAATGATAGCTAAAAGGCTCAGTGTTTCTTTTGTGAGTGGTCAAAATGTTCTTAAATTCATTATGGCACAATTCTGTACAAAAATAGTAGAACCCATGGAATGAATACTTCAAATGGGAGAAGTGTATGACACGTGAACCATATTTCACCACACTAGTTCTCTAGTCCTGCTACTGCCGTTGGGGTCCTCTGAAAGATAGACGAAGCTCAATCTGAAACTAGATAGAGTTCTGATCTTGCTTCTACATCCTACTAGTTAACGCCATCTTCAACAGCAACATAGGGATCCTAGAAAGGTTGGGGTGACACTGGAGTTAATAATGTCTGAAAAACAGTAGATGCTTAATAAATTTGTGTGGGCAGTAATGTATACCTACATATATTCGCGAACATGAAGCCATTGGCTAGGTCCTGAAGGAACCTTATTTGAAGGGCAGGTTGTGTCGCCAAATCTCAATCCTCGCCCCCCATATCTCTCAGGTTCTGGAACAGTGCGACAACAACGCAGCCCACGAACTCTGGAGTCAAGGAAAAGCTCTGCATTCCGAAGCGGGGGTTCGAGGGGAAGGCAAAAAGTCAGACTCAAGGACGAGGCGAGGCGGCCCCACCCAGCAGAGAGCGATGCTACGTAACTGGGAGCCGAGAACCAAAAGCTACATGCTGCGCTGGATGAAAAGCCGCAACTGCTCACAGCACCGCCCCAGCAGGAGAACAATGCGCTTAGCTCTGAGCGCTGAGGTTTGCGGTGCCGCGCCCAGGGGCGGGCCTGACCTGCGACCTGACGGGAAATGTAGTGTCTGAATTCCGGCTTGCGCAGTCCTGCTGCTCGCTAGCGTGGGCCACGTGCAACTACAAGTCCCAGCACGCCCCGCGAGGCCTTGATCGTTCGGCTTTTGTAGGGAAGGGAGCAGGACGAACATGGCTGAAGGCAGCCGGGGCGTCCCAACGTGTAGTGGGGTGGGCGGCAGGCAGGACACGATCCCCAGCAGCGGCGGCTGCAACTTTCCAGAGTACGAGCTTCCCGATCTAAACACGCGCGTTTTCCACGTGGGCGCCTTCGGGGAGCTGTGGCGTGGCCGGCTGCGTGGACAAGGGGACTTGTCGCTAAAGGAGCTGCCCGCATCCGCGCTGCCTGGGCTCGGCGGGGTCGCCGACTCCGGCCGGGAGGATGCCGCGGTGGCCCGGGATCTGGGCTGCAGCCTGGAGGCGGCGGCCGAACTGAGGACAATCTGTGGGTGAGTGCGGGGCTGAGGGGTTCTTGCTGCTTGGGCCCAAACCGGGTGCCGCCTTGCTCCTGCGCTGCTTTGGGAGGGCCTGTGGTTTACTTCTGGGGTAGATGGACTTCCCTTTCAAAGCTTTCAGCCTCCTGGCGCTTTCCCGGAACATCGGGAGAAGACCCGTGATCGGAATGCACGATTTCTACGAGTTAGCGTGAAGGTACGAGAGACCTGCATAAAAGATTAATTTTCTGTTCGCTAATGTTTAAAGTGCTTGTTGAGGTAGAAAAACAATCAGAGTAACAGCGACGTGTACCTGCCATTGACAGACGCTTTGACAATAGAGGAACCTAAGTAAGGGTGAGGTTGGAAGGAGATTTGACCAGAGGAGTGTTAAAACCGTGATTTACTGTTGTCTCTTTTGGGGACCTCCCGGGTATATTACTGAAATTTTCTCCCAAAGTGCCTTTTTTGGGGGTGAAAATACAAAAATAACTTAAAAAAATTTTTTTTCCTCTACATAACACAGTATTAGCCTTCTTCTGTCGGCCTTATATCCGTTTCTTTATAAGATATACGCCCAGAAATCATTACTTTGCATTCTAGCCTCCTCAGAGCCGCCTGCTGGGTTTTATCTGACTTCTTAATTATTCGGTGATGTATTCTCTACGGACCAGATGAAGGATTGCTTTTCCTTTGTGTTTTCCTTTTAGCCTTGATAAACTGAAGTGCCTTAAGGAAGGCGAGGATCCGGAAGTCGTCCCAGAGGATACTGACCTAGTGACTTTGGGGTATGGAAGATTTTGCTTTTATTAGGTGCTGTTATGTACTATTAAATATTCTTTCAACATATTATTCAAAAGTTAACTATAGTATTATTGTCATCTCAGCCCCTAGGTTCAGCTGTTGTTAACATTTAGACATTTTTGCTTCAGCAGTATGTGTTTGAGATACCTTCTGTCTTTTTCTGTTGCTGAACCGTTCAGTTAGTTGCAGACAGCATGATAATATACTCCTAAATACATCAGCCTATACTCCTAAAATTGTCATTCTGCTACATAATCATTGGTGTTACACCTAAGAAAATTAGCAGTAAATACATATCCTCTAATATACTATCCATATTCAAATTTGTGTTTATTTTTAAATGTGTGTTTACAAAGGTACAGTTAATCTACTTAGATAGATTTTAGGTGCAAGCTAAATATTCAATGCTTCTCAAACTGTCTATGGTAAAAAACCAGTTTTCTGTGTTTTGTTTTTTTTTTATTTTTGACACATCCATACTTTTGTAAAATAGGATAAAAATGATTTATTAGGAAAATGGAATTAAAAAGCAAACACAATAAAAGTTCAACAATTTAGGATGCATGTGACCCACCTGAAACGTACCCCATTTTTGAGACCCTAAGATTCCTTTCCACATTGGGACAACACTCTGTTTTAGGGAGTAGATGCACTTGTAATGTCTAAAAGTCTTCTGACATTTCTAAAGTCTTTGAAGGCCCATTGGGAATCCAGACTCATCGGTGTATTGCTTTTAAACCTGTTGTGCTGCCTAGTTCCAGTTGGTGCTCTTAATTGTTGATCGATTAGTTGGATTTTTCTAAACTGTGTATCTGATTGTGTTACTCTCTCTTAAAACCTTTCAGTGGCTCTTAAGCAAAAGTCCTGAGTTCTTAAGAAGCTCACCAGGGCTTTTATAGAATGGATTTCGCTGATCCTTTCAGCTCTGTCTCTGCAGTGCTGCAGCCACAGTACAGTGTTTTTTAGTTCCTGGAGTGTGTTCTCTCACTCCATGCCTTTGTCTAGAACACTCACTCTTCCTTTTCCTTCTAGTTTGCTGGCTTCTAGTCATCCTTCTAGTGTTAGTGAAGGATTAAGGAATCCATTTAGATCCCCTTTTAAGCTTATGTAGTCCCCCATACTTCTCTATTGAAATACTCATCAAACTCATAATATACCTGTTTAATTTTCTATCTTCCTAGTTAGACTTAAAAGTTCCATAAGTTTTATCTGTCACACACCTTCTGCTATATCCCCACTTCCTAGAACTTGGCACATAATTGGAGAGTCAGTAGATGTTTGTAGAATGAGCGAAATAATGAAATTTTCATAAACCTGAGAAAGTGACTTTTAGAGATTGGCTGATGATAATTCCAAACAAAGCAGACTTTTTGTTAGAGTTAATAACATACTAATTGGCTTATAATGATTTTATTAAGCCATGTTATATAGTAATTTTCAGACTACTTTACACCTTGCTTCCTCTGGCTGTTTTATTAGATCACCTGGCTCTCCTAGGTTGTCTTTCCTTCCATAAGAAATGTGGGTAGAATTATATATATAATCTAACATAAAAGGAGTTAGTATAGCTTTCCTCAGCTGGGATTATTTTGATGTACTTTGAAACTGTTATATTTAAAATATGACTAATATTAATCTTAACAATGCCACAAATAAATTAGACTTATGCCAAAAGCCAAAATCTATATCTCTACACGTTTTTTCTCTAAACCTTCCTTCTCCCCACCAATAACTTAAAAACACAAAAATAAAAACAAAACCTAAGTACATGACCCATTTAATATGGCAGAAAATAAATTTCTACCACTTACTCTTTTCCTAGTCTGAGTAGTTATTGCACTCATTTTGTGCATGTAAGGTGGGAAAAGGCAGTTGGTAGAGATTGAATCTCTACCATGCTGCTCTCTTTAATCCATTGCAAGCTAAATAACTTAATCTCCATCACTTTTAAAATTTTTTGATTACTTAAAGAGAAGATTTTAATTCCTAGGAATAGGAGAGATAATTGTTACTACATTGGTGCTACTGAAATGTATCTGTCATCTCAAAAGTGTGAGCAACATTATTTTTAATATAATAGCAATTTCATCTAGATTAGTCTGCCCATCCCTCTCATTTCTCTGACCAAGAAAGCACTGTTCATTATACTATTTAAAGGATGAAAAGGGGGAACTTTAGAATTCTACAAAAAAAAAAAGAAAGAAAAGAAAACCACACAATTGGAGGACTCTACCAACGAAACAAATTGTTAAAAAAAGAAAAGAAAGAAACCCAATAAGATACCCAGGCTTCATTAGAATGACAGAATAAATAAAATAAAATAGCCAACTTTATAAAGCAAAACTATGGAAGATGGAAGGAAATATAACTAGAAACACACTAACAGTAGGATACTTTACCAGTTTCAGCACAAGACAGACCACTGGTTAAAAAAAAAAAAAAAAAGTGAGGAAATAAAAGCTCTAAACAACATAGTAGGATATGTTGATATCCTTATGGAGATATATATACACATAAAATTTACAACCTGATAATGGAGACTTTGTGGCACATTCATAAAAATTGATTATATATTAGGTCACAAATGAAACATTAGTAACTTCCATAAAGTAGAAATATTACAAACAACACTCTCTGATCACAACATAATAAAACTAGAATTCCCTAACAAAAATAAAAATCAGGCTGTTCATTCAGAAATTTTAAAATTTATTAAATAACACATGGACAAAAGGGAAAATACACAATTAAATTACAGAATTTTAAAGAAATAATGACATTGAAAACAACACATGTTATAAGCAATACATTTATAGCCATGATTAGAGGAAAATTTATTGTAACAGTCTATTAAAAGTACAAGAATAAAAATAAGTGAATTAAATTCCCAGCTCAGAAAACTAAAAATGAACAGCAAAGTAAACTAAAAGAAATTATAAAGAAAAGAAATAATAGTAATAAAAGCAGGAATTAATGAGGGAGAGAATAGGAAAAGGATGGATCTAATTAATCAGAATCTTGGCTTTTTGAAATAATTTATAAAATAGGCAAACCATTAGCTAAATAGCTTAATTTAAAAAAATGGAAGAAAGCACAAACATACAAAATGAGGGAGAAATAACCATTGGAACACATTTTTAAAATATAAGAGACTACATTGCAGGGTTTGGCAAACTATAACTTACTGGCCACCTGTGTTTTGACGTAAAGGTTTATCAAGACAGCTATATCCATTATTTTACGTATTGGCTTTGGCTGCTTTTGTACTACAGTAGTAAGTTGAGTAGTGAAAGAGACCATCTGACCATCCAGCTCACAACCTAAAACATTTACCACTTACTATTTGGCCTTTTAAGGAAAGGTTTGCCAATTCTTGCTCTACAGAAATAAATTTGAAAACCTAGGTGAACTAGATAGTTTCCTAGGGAAATATAAACTACTGAAATTAACCATGTTAGAGTTAGAACCTTAAGTAGACTGATTTTCATAGAAAAATAAAGTTTTCTAAGGAACTATTCCATAAAAATTCCAGGTCCAGATAGTTTTACAGGAGAATTCAAACATTCAAAGACCAAATAGTCCTCATGCTCCTGGGCCTTCTTGCAGATGAACCTTGAAAACATGTTAAGTAAAATAAGCCAGACAGAAAAGCACAAATATTTCATGATTTCTTTTTTATGAAGTTATCTGTAATAGGCAAATCCACAGAGATAGAAAGTAGAACAGAGGTTACCAAGGGCTCGGGGGAGGGAGAATGAAGGGCTATTGTTTAATGGGTATAGAATTTCTGTTTGAGTCCTGCAGTGCACATAGCCTCCCTAGTGCCCAGCTCCTATAGTACCTGTCAGTCATTAGCAACTATCACCCAGCAGCTTTCCCTGCCAAACCACTCTCCTTAACAACTTCCCTAAACAGCTTTTTCTGAAAACCTTGAGGGTAGATTTGAGCAGGATCCACTGATGAAGCATCATGGCAATTTCTTTGTTGTTCAGTGAGTCACAGACATGCCCTCTCCAACAGGGCCTGGTTCCCAGTTCTGGGGGGAGAAAAAGGAGACTTCTTGGGCACTCTTTCTCAGATCAAGGGGTAGGGTGCTCCTTTTTATTATTATTTTTATTTCTGTATTCTTTCTCTAGAGTTGTCTACTTTTTACTTGCCAATCCTTCATTACTCCAGCCCTTTGTTAAAGTTAATATTTTAGTTTAAACTTTCTCATTCAAATTACTCTTTAATTTTTTTTCTAATTGAACTCAGACTGATACAGAAAGGAATATAAAAAAATACATAGGTGTCTGGTGATTTGAACAAAGGAAATGGAAAGGATAAATCAGAACTATAGAGATTGGTTACCTGCAGAGTTGGGGAGTAGTAAAGGGATAGAAAGTAAGAAGGGAATGGGAACAGGGTAGTAGGGACAGAGAGGGAATGACACTTCACTGAGAGAGAGAGTGTGTGTGTGTGCGCGCGCGCGTGTGTGTGTGTGTTGAATCTTAGAACCATCATGTTTCACATGTCTTTCACGTACCTCCAAAGTAATTGGACAGTTAGGTTTTAACTAATTGGGTGGGAGAACTCAGAATAGAATACAAGGCTAACAAGTGAAATGTGTTACAAATGAATAACATGACACTGAAGAAAATGGGGGAGGAAAAAGCTAATCTGAGCTTTGTACAAAAGCATATTTTGATTCACTGCTGTAAGGCTAAAGACTAAAGAACTGTTCATGAGATAGTGTTTCTCACAGGGATGTTGGTTAGCAATTCTAAAACTATTTTCTAGAGTTAAACAGATAAGTTAATAGATTGTAAATAACGGAAGTTGAGTTTCTCACCTGTGGAGGCAGAAGTTATAAACAAGGAAAGGTTAAAAGCTAAAATGAATCCTGTGATTTTAGTTTGAGGTTGAAAGTATCAGTATTAACTCATGGTTTTAAATATATAACAGATAGAGAAGTACCAAAATACAGATATTTGTACATGTGTGGGTTGGTACACATATGAGTTTCCTACCTTTTTCTGTTGAGAAGCCTAGAAGCAGTGACTGTAGTAATGATGAGATTGTCTGGTGCCCAGATACTGCTCTCCAAACACTTCTCTCCATTAAAGGAACTAGGGCTCCTAGGAAAAGTGGTTTATTCCAGGGCCGAGACAGGGAAATACAGGATGAGCCTTGAGCATCTTAGGGTGCCAGAAAGGAAGGAAATGTGCTAAAAAAAAAAAAAGATGATGGCTTGTTGAAAGAACTGGAGCTAAATTAAAGAAACTCCTAATGGACAAAACTAGAACAATTCAGCAACAAACTAATGTTAATAGTAGATTTTATCCTATAGAGTAAAATAAATATGAGTTCATGCCAATGTCAATGATCAAATAATGAGAGGAAAGAGGTCTTCCTCATAATGTCAATGAATAAATGTAGAATGAGGGAAATTGAGAATCTCTACTAGATATATATCACAGTAATAAATGTTGCAGACAGAATCTGATGAATGCTAAAATTCCTGGATGAAAATTTAAGGAGAAACAAGATTTGCATAGTTTCAAAGTATCTCCCCTAAATACTTATCAAGTACAAAGGAAATAGGAACCTGGCAGACAAGAACTTAATCAAGGTAAACAACTCCAGTAATAAGACATATTAATATCATGAATGTTGTGATAACAGTGAGAAGTACAACATGATTCTTGTGATATTCTTGCCAAAAATGTATAGGCTTACTCCAATCATGAGGAAACAGCATTCAGTCCCAAATTGAAGGACATTCTACAAAATAACTAGAGCTCTTCAAAGGTGTCAAGATTGTAAAAGACAGGGAGAGACTGCAGAACTATAAAAGACTGGAGGAAAAGGGAGAAATAAGAAATGCAGTGGGGCGTCCTGCATAGGATCCTAGGACAGAAAAAAGGCATTCAGTTTAAAAACTTGTGAAGTTTAAAAAAGGTCTGTGGTTAATAATACTGTATTAATGTTTATTTCCTGGTCTCGATAATTATTCTGTGATCATGTAAGTGGTTAACATAAGGGAAGCTAGGTGAGAGATACAAGTAAGGGAACTCTTTGTACTATTTTTGCAGCTTTAAGTCTAAAATTAGTTCAAAATAAAACAATTAAATATTACAGATGATTTTGAAGCCCCAGTAAAGAATGAAGTTTAATTTTTCTTCTATGTATAACAGAGTAAGAAAGAAGCTTTTGGAACATCGGGAAGAAACCATAACGATAGATCGTGTCTGCAGACAAGAAACATTTGCTTACGAAATGGTAAGAGTCTCAACGTTTTCACCTTTTGCCAAGAAGCAATAAACTCTATCACCAAGTGAGTGTTAGTGATGACTGTATGGTAACTTTATATTAGATATGCTTAATTAAGAGGAAACTAGAGCAATGCCATTGGGACTGGGAACTAGTAGGAGAAAAAGATCCTCAGAATTCAAGTGATTGCTTATTTTACTCTTAGATCTCTGCCTTTGTTTTTCATTTGGCTTGGTCTTGCTCTCTGTGTTAGGCTAAATTCATGCTTGTTAGCCAACCTGTTTTTTTTTCTGTTCTGCTCCTGATTTTGGTTTAACAACATTTTTTTTTCTTAATCCATCATCTCTTATGTAAAACCCTCAGAAAAATTCAAGATGGTAATGTGGAATTAAATGTTAGCAGATGTGATAGGTTTATTCAGTACATATTTTTGAGGACCTACTATGTGCCAGACACTATTGGGCACTTAACAGTATATAAGGACATCTATTGTTTCTCCCATTTTTGTATATGTGTCTGTGTGTGTGCTAAAATATATAACAAAATTTACTGTTTTAACCACTTTCAAATGCTTAGTTAAGTGGCATATACATTCACAATGCTTTGTAACCATCATCACTATTTCCAAAACTTAATCATCCCAGAAATTCTATACTCATTAAACAATAACTCCCCATTCTCTTTCCCCCAGCCCCTGGTAAGCCCTGCTATACTTTTTGTCTCTGAATTTGCCTGTTATAGATAATTCATATAAGTGGAATCATGCAATGTATGTCCTTTTGTGTCTGGCTTATTTTACTTAACAAACTGTTTTCAAGGTTCATCTGTGCTTTAGCATGTATCAAAACTTCATCCCTTCTTATACCTGAATAATATTCCATTGTATGGATATACCACATTTTGTTTATCCACTCATCTGTTGATGAATATTTGCGTTTTTTCCATTTTTTGGCTATTGTAAATAATGCTGCTGTGAACATTAATGTACAAATATCTGAGTCTGTTTTCAGTTCTTTTCAGTATAAACCTAGGAATGGAATTTGTTGGTCATATGATAATTATTATTTTAACATTTTGAGGAATCACCAAACTGTTTTCCAGTGTCTGCATCATTTTTCATTCCCCCTAGCAATGCAGGAAGGTTCAATTTCTCCACATCCTTGTCAGTACTTACTATTTTCTGGGTTTTGATAATAGCCATCCCAGTAGGTGTGAAGTGGTATCTAATTATGGTTTTGATTTGCATTTCCCTAATGATTAGTGATGTTGGGCATCTTTTCATGTGCTTGTTGGTTATTTGTATATCTTCTTTGGAGAAATATCCAAGTTTTTGCCAATTTTTTAATTGGAGTGTTTGTCTATTTTTGAGTTGTAAGAGTTCTTTATATATTCTGGATACTAGTCCCTTACCATATATATAATTTTAAAATGTTTTCTCCCATTCTATGGATTGTCTTTTCACTCTTGATAGTGTCTATTGATATACAAAAGTTTTAAAATTCGATGTTCAGTTTATGTTTTTTTCTTTTATTATCTGTGTAATTGGTGTCATGGTTAAGAAACTGTCATCCAATATCATGAAGATTTTCCTGTGTTTTCTTTTAAGAGTTTTATGCTTGTAGCTCTTAGTTTAAGCCTTTGTTCCATTTTTAGTTAATTTTTATATATAGTAAAAGGTTTGACTTCATTCTTTTGCATGTGAATATCCAGTTTTCCCAGCACTAACTGAAGAGTGGCCTTTCCTTATGGAATGATCTGGGCACCTTTGTCGAAAGTCAGTTGCACATAAAGTTTATTTCTAAGTTCTATTCCATTGGTCTATACGTCTGTCCTTATGCTGATACCACATTGTTTTGATTACTCTAGTATTGTGGTCATTTTTGAAACTTAGAAATGTTAGTCTTCCAGTTTTGTTCTTTTTCAAGATTGTTTTGAGGATTCATGATCCCTCGAAATTCCATATGAATTTTAGGATGGGTTTTTCTATTTCTGCAAAAAAAAAAAAAAAAAGCCATCGAGATTTTGATAGGGATAGCATTGAATCTGTATGTAGTATTATCACCTTAATATTAAGTCTTTAATCCATGAATAAGAGATGTCTTTCAATTTACTAAGGTTGTCTTTAATTTCATTCAGTGTTTTGTATACAGGTCTTTCATCTCTTTTGTTAAATTTATTACTATGCATTTTATTCCTTTTAGTACTATTTTAAATATAATTGTTAATATAATTTCAAAAAACTGTTCTTTGCTACTGTGTAGAAATGCAACTGATTTTTGTATGTTGGTTTTATATCCTGCAGCTTTGCTAAATTTGTTTATTAGTTCTAACGTGTCTTTTTTTTTTTTGGTAGATTCCTTAGGATTTTGTACATAGAACATGCATGTCATGTCTCTGCAGAGATAACGTTATCTCTTCCTTTCTAATTTGGTTGCTCATTCATTCTGTCTTCTTTCCTTTTTTCCTTTCTTCCTTTTTTTTTCTACCCTTGCCTGAATGCTCCGGTTTCTAGTACCGTGTTGAATGTAAGTAGCAAAAATGCACATCCTTATCAGTCTTTCACCATTGAATATGATTTTAGCTGTGGGTTTTTTATATATGGCCTTTATCATGTTGAGGACATCCTCTTTTATTCTTAGTTTATGAAGTGTTTTTATCATGAAAAAGTATTGGATTTTGTTGAATGCTTTCTTTCATCAGTTGAGATGATGAATTTCCATCATTCTCTTAGTGTGTATTACATTGATCAGTTTGCATATGTTGGACTTATCCTTGCATCCTGAGGATAAGTCCCACTTGGTTGTGATATATAACCCTTTTAATATGCTGTTGAATTCAGTTTGCGAGTATTTTGTTGACTTTGGCATTTGCAATTATAAGGGATATTGGCCTTTAGTTTTCTTGTAGTGTCTTTGTTTGACTTTGGTATCAGGGTAGCTGACTTCATAGAATGATTTAGGAGCCATTCCCTCAACTCCTCAGATTTTTTGAAAGACTTTGAGAAGTATTGGTGTTACTAACTTTCTTTGGTGTTTGGTAGAATTCACCAGTGAAGCAATCTAGTCTTGGGCTTTTCTTTGTTAGGAGGTTTTTGTTGTTGTTGTTTTCTTCTTTTTAAATAATTTTTTTATTTTTTATTTACAGTTGACATATAATATTATCTTAGTTTCAAGTGTATAACATAATGATTAGACATTTATATAATTTATAAAATGATCCCCCTGATAAATCTAATACCCATCTGACATGATACATAGTTATTACAATATTATTGACTATATTCCCTATGCTGTACTTTACATCCCCGTGACTGTTTTCATAACTGATAATTTGCACATCTTAATCCCTTCCCTTTTTTCACCCATCCCCATAACCCCTCCTCCCATCTGGCAACCATCAAAATGTTGTCTGTATCTGTGAGTTGGTTTCTTTTTTGTTTGTTCATTTATTTTGTTTTGTTTTTTTTAGATTGCACATCTAAATGAAATCATATGGTATTTGTCTTTCTTTGTCTGACTTACTTCACTTAGCATAATACTCTCTAAGTCCATTCGTGTTATCACAGATTTCATTCTTTTTTATGGCTGAGTAGCATCCTATTGTATGTTATATATGTACCATATCTTTATCCATTAGTCTGTCAATGGACACTTAGGTTGCTTCCATATCTTAGCTATTGTAAATAATGTTGCAGTGAACATAGGGATGCATATGTCTTTTCAAATTAGTGTTCTGGATTTCTTCAGATATATATCCAGAAGTGGAATTGCTGCATTCTTCTTTGTCTCTTGTTATAGCCTTTGATTTAAAGTCTATTTTGCCTGATGTAAGTATTGCTACTTCAGCTGTTTTTTTGGTAACTATTTGCATGGGATATCTTTTTCTGTCCTTTTACTTTCAACCTTTTTGTGACTTCATATCTAAAGTGAGTCTCTTGTAGACAGTATATAAATAGATCACGTTTCTTTTTTTTCAGTCTCGCAGTCTTTTGCTTTTTTAATAGGAGCGTTTAGTCCATTTACATTTAAAGTAATTCCTGATAACGATTTACTTCTGCTATTTAGCTATTTGTATGTCATATATATCTTTGTTCCTCAGTTACTCCATTATTGCCCTTTTTGTATTAAGTTGAATTTTTGTGGTATATTATTTTGCTTCCCTACTTATATTCTTAGTGATTACATTGGGGGTTACAGTGAACATCTTAAGATTTTAACAACCTAATTCGAATAATACCAACTCTGTTTCAGTAATATCTGAAAAGATACGTACACTGTTCCTATACATTTCCCTCCTTCTGTCTCTATATTGTTATTGTCACAGAGTATGTCTTTATATATTATGTGTCTGTTAACATAAATTTATAAATATTGTTTTATGCATTTGCTTTTGGAAAAAAATTAAAACCAAAAGTGCAGTAATGCTGGCTTCCATGTTTACCTACATCATTAGATAATAATAACGCTTTACCAGTGTTCTTTATTTCTTCTTATGAATTCAAGCTAATCTCTAGTCTTTTTAATTCAAATGAAGAATTTCCTTTAGCGTTTCTTATAGGGTAAATGTATTGATAATGAACTCCCTCAGCTTGTGTTTATCTGAAAATGTCTTAATTTCTTCTTCATTCCTATAGGATAGTATTGCCAGGTATAGAATTCTTGATTTTTTTTCCTTTCATGGCTTAAAATATGTAGTCCCACTGCCTTATCTCCATAGTTTCTGGTGAGAAACTGGCTGTTAATCTTATTGAGAAACCTGATTTCCTTTAGTTTTCTGTCAATTGTTCTTTAGATCATTGTTGAGTGCATTTAAAACCATTGATTTAAGATCTTTGACTATTAATTTCAACACCTCTGCTTCATCAAGTGTGGTTTCTGTCAAATTCTTTTTTTTTCTTGTGAATAGATCATATTTTCCCGTTTGTTTGTTTGTTTTATAAGTTTTTGTTATGAACTAGACACTATGTTTTTCACTTGTTGAGGACTAGAACTATCTATTTGTGACTTTTCCAAACTATTTTACCAGTGTGTATGTTCCTTGTTGTGTATAGTCACTGATGTTTCTGTTTCATTATCTCTGTGGTCAGCCAGTGTCCTGACCAAGTTTTCTTAAATGTTGCTTCCACAAATGAGAAAAATGGTTCCTTTCTCTTTAAATTTTGTTAGAGCTGCTGCTAGGGAAAGCCACTGCTGGCAAGGGAGCCAAAACCAAGGCAAGTGTCTACACCAGGCCCTTAGGCTATTGCCAGCCCAGCCAAAGCACAACCCCCAAATTTTGGAGAGCAAGGTCCCTACTGCCAATCCTGCCTCAGCCGTCATTTCCAGTAACACAGGCTGCTATCTCCACATCTTCAGCAGAGCTGAGGAATGAGAGAATGGTGATTGGTTTGCACTTGCTGCTTACTTATGATAGATCACCAAGCATTCCCCTGGTTGATAGAAGTTCCAGAGATCCAAAATAATTGATTCCAATCTTTCTTATCTTATTGGTTGCTGTGGTGAAGGTACTGGTCCCTAGAGTTTCCTACTCACCATTTTGCATGACATCACTCCCACTTATTTTTAAAACATCTTTTGCACCTTTACTTAACCAGTTTACCCTGGCAGCTCCCATTTTGTAGTTATGAAGCACATATAAAAGAGAGTGTGGTATATTAAAGATATAACAGTGTTGTAAAAAGCAAGGGTTTTTGAGCCAAACAGAGCTATATTTGCATCCTAACTTGTTGATTTACCTTGGGTGAATCTGAACCTCTGAGCTTCATCTGTCTAATGGCTTTCATAATAATGGAAGAGGAGGTATATAAAAGTACTAATATCTGTAAATGCTATTGTTATGCCAACATTAGTTGATATTCCTGTTTTATCATCAGTTGCTAAGCATTTAGTACCAGACATCTTGCTAGATGCTTTATGTACACATTCCCAGCAAAAGTTCTATAAAATAAGTATTTTTGGTTTTTTATAGTAGATGAAACCAAAGCTGTCAGAGGTTTTAACATTTTTCTTAAAGTAGAATTAGGAGTCAAACCCAGGGCTGTGTGACTCAAGTTCTTGTTTATGTCATTGTTCCACACTGTCTCTTATCTGAGTCCACAGTGCCTGATTTTAATGTCTCTTGTTAATTTGTTTTCTTCCTTCAGGAGTCACATGCCATAGGGAAAAAGCCTGAAAATCCAGCAGACATGATTGAAGAAGGGGAGCTTATCCTATCTGTGAATATTTTGTATCCTGTTATATTTCATAAGGTCAGTAGTAAACCCTTTTGGATTTCACAAATAATACGAGTGACTTTTGTCAAAAGGTTTATTTATTTGAAGAGTTACATACCGTAGGGTTCAAAATAAATGCAAGCATATGCTATTGTACCTGGCATCTTGTCTATATTCTTGGGTTTTTTGTTTTGTTTTAATAAGGAATATTATAAATAAGGCAAATTTTAAGTAATACCTTGACAAATAGGATTACAATTTAATTCTTGTAATGTATACCCTGGTTTCTGCACTGGAAGCAGCTGAAAGTATAGAGAAATTTACAATGATTCTAATTATATGAATTCTTGAGGGCATTTTATGTTTTTTTCCCAGTAGGTGACTGGTGAAAAGGTAGGTTCACCACTTTAGAAATACTTGAGAAGTTACTGAACTAACTAAAGATGCTCATCTTTGATGAAAACGTAGAAAGTTAACAGGTCAGGGGTATCTAGGAATTCCTTAGGAGTCTCTAATAAAAAGAACTATCCAAGCCCAGAGTGTGTGTATTCTTGATTTCCTAAATAGGTATGTCATAAACTTTGATAAGATTTCATTGAAATACTGCTATACATAAATTGCACTTGTGAATTATTGAGCTTTTATAAAGCATCTGGGATATAGTTAGTACTAATTACTCAAAGATCTGAGTTATATATAACATTCGGGTAGTAAAGAGATTGCTTCACTACAATGAGGTAACTTCCAGAAAATTTTAAGACAGTGCTGTTAGATGAAGTTATAATCCAAAGCCTCTTCATGCTAATATCATTTTAGTAGCATCTTGATTGTACACTAGCTTAAACTAAAAAAGTTCTATTGCCGAGTGTCTTAGTCCATCCTGGTTGCAATAACGAAGTAACCCAGATTAGGTGGCTTATAAACAACAGAAATTTATTTTTCACAGTTTGGGAGGCTGGAAGTCCGAGATTAGGGTGCCAGCATGGTCAGGTGGGGGTCCTCTTCTGGGTTGAAGAATTCTCACGTGGCAGAAGAGGCTAGGGAGCTAGCTCTGTGGGATCTCTTTTTTAAAAAGCACTACTCCCATTCATGAGGGCTCTACCCTCATAACCTAATCACCTCCCAAAGAAAGGCCCCACCTCCTCACAGCATTGCTTTGGGTGTTAGGATTGCAGCATGTGAATCTTGGGCTGACACAAACATTCAGACCATAGCTCTAAGTGTGTCAGTTGTATCCATGGTTTTCTTATTTATGAACGACTGAGTGACAACACTTAGAGGCCAGTGCCATTGAAGATTTTCATAACTTACATTTCCTGAGGAGAGAGGGGATACACCGTGCTAAGCAGGGTCAAAGAGGAATCACCAATGTCAGTCAGGAGGCAGAAAAGTGGGAGGGGAAGGCATATGTCACAGCCTTTATTGGGGTTTCTGCGGGAAAGGCAAGGCAGGGCAGGATGAACAGTTTAGGGTTGGCTAGTTTGAATAATTCTAGTGGGCTCTGGGGCATAGGGGTGGTCCCTAGTTGTCTGGTACCTGGTCCTTGATTTAGGATAGTGGAAGTGTTGGCTTGGTGTGTGAGAATTAGATAAAGGAGGTAGTTTCAGAGTATAGGCTCTGAATCCTAGAGGAGATGTTAACAGCTTTGGCCATTAGTTTGGACCTATAACTAATGGATGCCAAACAGACAAATACAGAATTTAAGAAAACAGAAAAGTTAAGTTATGTTATGTTAAGTTATGGGCCTAACTTAAATTAAGAAAATCAGTAACTTAATTTGGATCTGATCATGACAGGATTTATATTTAATTGCTTGTTTCTAAGTGGACACTTATTTACTGTTTGACTTTTAGCACAAAGAACACAAACCATACCAGACAATACTGGTATTGGGCAGTCAAAAACTCACGGAACTAAGGGATTCAATTTGCTGTGTCAGTGACCTCCAGATTGGTGGGGAATTCAGCAGCACTCCTGACCAAGCCCCTGAGCACATCAGCAAAGTAAGGTGATATTTTTTTTACCCCCATAAAGCAAGTAGAAATAATAATAATAAGCTAAGGAAGTAATGATGACTCTAGCAGAATCATAAATATTCCAGTAAATACTTTTTTCTTCTAACCATTTCCTCAAGCCTGTCTCTTCCTTGATCTTTGTCATCAAGACCTTTTCAAAGATTAGGCTATAGTCAGTTTTGATTTCCTTATCTCATGTTCATTTCTCAACCAGTCTATGTACATTTTTCCTTCTAAGGTCATAGTGACCACCGAATTGTTTAACCAATTGATCTCTTTCTCATATTCATACAGCTTAACCTCACTGTAGCATTTGAATTTGCTGTTCAAAGTCTCTCCTCTTTCAAACTCTATATGAGTTTGATTGTCCTAACCGCCCTCAATAAAGGGTTGGAGTCTATCCGAGAGTCCCACTACACATAGAAAGACCTGTCAGTCCAGTGACCAGTACCAAACAGGGACATAGCATCTGATGTTGGTCGTTGCTGGTACTCTCAAAAGGACAGAGAAAACCCTACATACCCATTGGATAAGGACAGAAAGAGAAAAATGGTAGATTTAGCCACCTATGAGGTTTTCAGTAAAGTAGTAGGGCCTTGATCCTTCTGAATTTTATCGTAGGGTAAGCTCGAACTAACTCTGTTACCTAGTTCAACTCTAGAAGACGACCTCAGATTGACTGGCCCACTTAAGAGAGGCAGCATCTCCTGTAGATCAATAAAAAGATATTCGGATCAACTAGAATGGACATAGAGTTTGGACGAGAACCATCATAGTCTCTATTTTTGCTGGTTCCTGTGCAACCTGCCACTTAAATGTTATAGCTTCGTTTCATCTTAGTTGTTCTTATTCTAAATTCTTACCCCGATCTTTCCCTGAATTTTCATAGTTTTAAGCATACTCCAGTTGTTGTTAATCTCTCTGTAGCCACATCTCTCCTGATTTCCAGACCATTATTTTAAGTGCCTACTGGACATTTCCACTTAGCCTCAGTGCTGCCTGGCATTTTTACTGCATTTCTGTAGTTGATTCACTCTGCCACTTTTCAAGGCAACTGTTTTATTCCTTATAAAACTGTCAGCATCTTTTCCTCCTGGCTTACCTTCAGTTGGAAACCTTGCTATTTACATCACTGAGAAAATAAAGTTATCGGAAAGGAATTGTCCATCATCTCTCGCCCACATTTACCCATCTGCCTATGCACCCTGCCTTTTCCACCTGTTAACAATGGATGGAATAAATGGGCTGCTATCTGAGGCCAGTCTATAAGTCCACTGGATTCCATCCTTGACTGCATAAGCAAGGACTTTATTCTTGTAATTATTCCCTGTTGCCTCTGTATTATCAGTGTTTTCTCTCCATTCAGTTGGCTCTCCCATCAGAAAACAGATGTATTGTAATATCTCCCACCCTAAAACCTCTTCTTGACAGTGTGTCTTCCTCTAGCTACCACCTCAACTTTCTGCTTCCTTCTCAGCAAACTGACTCGAATTAATGAGTTAATAATAGAATCTAAATTCATTGTTTCTCTTTTTCTCCTCCCATTTTGTCTTGAACTCCTTTTCGTTCCCCACCATTCCACCAAAATCACTTTTATTTGATGCCACCATAGACTCTTAGTTCTCACCTAATCGATTTCTCATCATTACGTGACACAAACAAACATTCCTTCTTCTTTGAAACACTTTCTTTACTTGGCTTTTAGAGTATTACTCCCACCTGATTTTCTCCCTGTCTGAAGAAAATTGAGTTTTAATTCCTTTGCTGGATGTTTCTCATCTTCCTGACTTATAAATGTTATTAAGCCACATGAGTCCATCCTCAGACCTCTCCTCTGTGTATTCTCTCTGGGTGGTCTCATTCAGATAGTCATAGCTATAGATACTGGGATTCCCAGATTTATATCTACAATCTCAACGTATTCTCTGAACTTCAGACATACATCCAGCAGCCTCCTTGATACTTTTTATCAGATGTCTAATAGGCATCTCAAACTTAATATGTTCAAAATCAAACTCTAGATCTCTCTTCTCCTTCAAACCTGTACCTTACCTAGTGTTCCCATATGCACATTTTGTACTGGGTTACTTATCAAGTGCTTTCGTTCTACTTTCAGAATATATTCAGGATCTGCCCATACTTTAATCCTTTACAGGCACCATCATCTCTTGCCCGGACTGCTACAGTAGCCTATTGACAGGCTTTCTTGCCCCCACCTCTATACTTCTTTTATCCTCTGTGCTAGCCAGAATGACATTTTTAAAGTATTAGATCTGCAGATGCTTCTGCTTACATCTAGAATAAAAACAAAGTTCTTATTATGGTATACAAATAGTCCATTATCTGTTCCTTTCTGCCTCTCAACTTCATATCCTAACAACTCACTCAATTGTCGCCTTTGAACCACACTGTCATTCTTGTTGTTTCTTACATATACCAAGCAGGCTCCTCCTGCTCAGAGCCTTTGTATCTTCTATTCCTTCAGCCTAGAATGTTTTCACCCAGATGTTTAGATGCTCACTCCTTTGTTTCTTCCTGGTCTCAGATGTCACCTTGACAGAGAGGTCTTTTCCTACAGCATCCAGATTAGTATTCTCTTCCCCTGTCATGCTGTATTTTTCTTAATTGTTCTCATCACTACCCACATCATGTATTTGTATGTCTTCCTTAACTTGAATATAAACTCTATCAGGGTAGGGACTTTGATTTGTTCAGTGATATATATATCTTTATTCCTCTGATGATGTGTGGCACAAAGGAAGTGCCCAAATAGTTGTTAACTAAATGAATGAACCACAGATAACTCAAGCTCAATGTTTAAATTAAAATTAAACTCATTATTTTACTGTCTCCTTTTTTCTTCAGCTGAAACTCCCTTTTCATTCCTGTTTATTCTGCCATGATAGCTCCAGACTCTTTTTTTCCATTGCCATATATTTTATTTAGGGACTTCCTAACGGGTCTTCCCATCTTTAGACTTTCCTATATATGGTACTCAAGCTGCCTTTCAAAATCAAATCAAACACCCAGAGTGAATCCTGTGGACGTTGGGTGATTATAATGATGGGTCATTGCGCGTTCATCCTTGGTAACAAATGTACTATTCTGGTGAATGATGTTGATAATGGAGAGAGTCTGTGCATGTGTAGGGGCAGGGAGTATATGGGAAGTCTCTGTACCTACCTCTCAATTTTGTTGTAAACCTAAAACTCTTCTTCAAAAAATAAAATATTTAAAAAGAAATTGATCCTGTCATTCTCTGATCTAAAAATCTCAGTGGGTCTGTATTGCCTATAATCTGACTTCTTAGGCTGACATATAAGGCCTTTTGTAATGATAATTCCAATATTAACTTTCCATACTGTTCACCCCCTACTTAGATACCTTGTGCTTCAACAATGAATGTGTTTATCTTAAGCATACCATACTTTTTTGTGCCTCTGAGTGTTTGAAGATGGTAGGAAGCCCTTACCCTCCCTCCATCCAGCTGGGAGTTTTCAAACCCAGCTGAAAACTCATTTGTTATATAAAATTTTTCCTGACTGTCCTGTCTTTGCCACTCTGGCACCATTTCATTTGTCCATTAGAGTGCTTATAATAATATGCTATTACTATTTGTATGTCTCTCTGTGCCCCCCTAAGGCTGGCGATATTCTGGCCTTCTTGATGACTGGCATGAGACCAGCATCATGACTCACATAAATTTCACTTACATAGTTTTTGAGTTAGGTTGAAATGGTTTCAAGATATTTGGGTTCTTCAGGTTTGCCATGTTGATGCTCTTGGAGATAAATATTAAAGAGAAACAAGTGGATATATTCAAGGCTGTATGCAGACCAGAAAATAAGTGATTCTTCTTTTAAAGGAGAAGCAGTCTTCTTGTTTTTCAACCCTACCAGCAAAAGGTGTCACTGTAAAATTTATAAGATCAATTTAATAAGAAAAATCTGAATTCATCTTTTTCATTCCAACTGTCATCAGTACTCACAGTGATTTTGTGTCAGATCTAGAAATCAGCTTTAGTTTCAGCAACTCTGGGAGGTGTTTTTAACCAGCCTTGGTTGGTTTATTGCTTGTACATCAGTACTGATGCCTTCAGCAATTTTCTCAGCAGGGGGCTAGATGACCCAATGTCTTATTTTAAAATGTTTACACATCTGTTATTGTTTCTGCTTCTTCCATCTAGTAAAATAATATCCTCTGATTATTGAGTGCTTACCATATGCTAGATGTATAATATACTATCTTTAGAAAGAATTATCACTATTTTACAGGTAAGAAAAAGACGGGTCAGAGCATTGTCATGAGTTGCCCATGTTCAGTAAGCACCGGTGGAGGCTGAATTCAGACGCTTGTCAACTAGCCTTCAAAGCCCCATGTTCTTTTTTTGCCATATTGGCATTATACCTGGCTTGAGACCTCTTTCTCGACCCTTTTATTTACTTGGTGAACAGGCACTAAGTTTTGCAGTGATGACTCTGAGCCCTTATGTACCTAAATCACTTGAAATGAAGTTCTATAGGAACATTTTGTAATGAACAAAATTTTATATACACTAAACTTTATTTTTGTTTCCAAAATAAGGCAATAGTCATTTTTTCAGAACCTTTACTTTGGACCCTAGCTTACTTCTTTGAGAGTTTAGATGTATATTAAGTGGCAGATTTTGTGTTAACAGCAGCTAGACATGGCATTATATAGTACATTATATCCTTTTACCTCTGAGGCCACCTAGGGAAAAGGTAATACTTTACTCATATTTTACATGAAACAGAGAGTCAGGGCGATGTAGCGAGTGGTCCAAGGAGAAAGAATCTAATAAGGGTGTCTGACACCAACACCAGATGATCTGTAAATAGGGAAATGAAGATAAGAAAGAAAAATAGAATTTAAAGAAGCAGCAGAGAAATTAGGTTATCTTAAGGTAAAATTGCTTTAATACCTGAAGTTTATATATCTTTAATAGTTCATAATCTGCTTTTGATTCTCATCACAATCCTGTAAGATAGAATGCTGGATATTACTCTGCTTTTACAGGTGCGGAAACTGAGGTCTGAGGAGGAGGTATAGATTAAGGAAAAAGGAACACAGGTCTTCTTACCCTCACCCCGGAGTCTAAGCCTACAGCAAAAGACAAGTCTAACAGTGGTTCTCAATGCTGCTTGTACATTTTAATCTCCTGGGGAGCTTGGGAAAACACTGGTACCTGGGCCACATCCTCACAGACTTTCATTTTTTAATGTATCTGAAGTGAGACTTGGTCTTTGATGTTTTTGTGATTCTGTTATGCAGTTAGGGTTAAGAGACACCACTCTGATAGAAAGTCTGGTAGACTGAAAGTTAAGAAACCTAAGGGTTCAGACAAGTTGTGTAAGTGCTGTGATACTTCATTGAAAATATTTTTTAAACGACAGATAAACATAACTCCACAATCATTGTTATCATCACTGGGGAAACACCATATTCGGAAGTTACTGTTAAACAGATTAGTGTGTTTTTATGACATACCAATTTTGAATTCTTAGAGCAATATCATAATTGTTAATAGTAGACTTTCAATACTATCTGTTTTCTCGTAGGATCTATACAAATCAGCCTTCTTTTATTTTGAAGGAACATTTTACAATGATAAAAGATACCCTGAGTGCAGAGATTTGAGCAGGTATAGTTTCCAAAAATCTTTTCAAAGTCTTTCCTAGTTCTGGTTCTCAAAATGGTGTTATCTTTACAAATCCTATTATTGGTCTCTTAAAGATCTTTACCAAGAAATTACTTTGCTAGGTTTTTTTTGTTTGGGGTCAAAAATTCTCTCAATTAAAATATTTTCAAAGTTATTTCATCTTGTTAGTCTGGGTACTAGTAAGTTAATCAAAACTTTTTTACTCCAAGAAAAATTTCCTACCAGAAACATACATAGACCATTTTAAGATCTTTGCCAGCTGTCTAGAATTGTTTTTTAAATGTATTATCTACTATTTTAGAAATTAGAGTAAATCTTGTATTAGGCCTTAGATACATCTAAAAAACAGTGAACTCTCACTTAAATATTTTAATATCTGTTCTAATTATTAGGTGATAACAATAAATTAATCTTTGTTTTTCTGCTTGTCCAGTGTATACTGCTATTTGCCCTAGGTGATATATATGGTTGCTTAAGTCTATATCTAATATCATGTTAATTAGACCATACTTTTCTTATCAGTGTCCTAGAAGCTAGAGTATGTATATATATATATATTTTTTTTTCTGAATGTTTAATAAATTCTCTTTTATTACAGCCATTTGTATCTATTCTAATGTGGCAGTTCTCAAACTTGTCAGTCTTAGCACTCCTTTATATTGCAAATAATTGGACTCCAAAGCTTTTGTTTATGTAATAGCTATCAATATTTACCATATTAGCAATTGAAACTAAGAAATATTTTAAACATTAACAAATTTAAATAATCCCATTACATGCTAACATTAATAACATTTTTATGAAAAATAACTGTTTTCCAAAGCAAAACAAAAGAATGGCATTGTTTTACATTTTCCATTTAATCTAAAGTGATAACACATGTCACATAGCCTCCAGAAAACTAGTCATTTGTGAGAGAATAGAGCTGAAAGGGCAAATGACGTTTTAGGATTATTGTAAAAATAATTTTGACCTCACAAACCCCTGTGGAGTCTCAAGAACCATATTTGAGAACTGCTGCTCTGATGAATAGAAATTTAGAATTCCTAATTCCAACATGTACCAACCAGTATGATTTTCATCAAGATGGCAACTGCCCAGTTAATTGGGAGAGCCAGGTTTTGTGAAATACTGCAATCACAAACTGTTTTCTGTCATTTTTAGTTTTTTGTGGAGCAGTGATATATCCCTCCTTGCCTTTTTCTCTCCTCAGAACTATCATTGAGTGGTCAGAGTCCCATGATAGAGGCTATGGAAAGTTTCAGACTGCTAAAATGGAAGATTTCACATTCAATGACTTGTATATTAAACTGGGTTTTCCCTACTTATACTGTCACCAGGGAGACTGTGAACATGTTGTTGTCATTACCGACATAAGGTAAGTGACAGCGCTCAGAACATTTTATTCTGTTTTCCTTTTCTTTATTTCACAGTATGAAAGCACAAGTAGGTCTTTTTTAAATTTTAAATTAAAAGAATAAAAATAAGTATCCCTGCAGCTTGGCTTGAGAACAGCAAAACTAAATGCTTTCTGTGCAATCACCAGCTTCTCATCTTTTATTGTTTATTTTTTGGAAAACCTATAATAAATACTGTTTATTAAAGCATTAAAATCTATAAATACTTTTTAAAGTATCACCATTTGTATATTAGCTATTATTCAGGTAACAGTCATCCACTCTGTATATCATATAGGCCCTCTGCAAATTTGCAGCAATATTTCTAGGTTTCTTATCTTTTGCCAAAATTTTTAAGGAGATAAAAGGGAACTAGGAGAAGAGAAGAGTAATTTTAACATTTGACAAATGTGAAGTCTTAATGCTTTGATAAAGATTTAAAGTAGAAAGGACTAAGGTAGTCTAAAATGGGATTTTAAAAAAAGTTATAAATTTTGTGTAGCTGGTATCTTCTTTCTTCCTCATGAAAAAGACTATTCATTTCCTTATTTAGGAAATCTCAGATTTTGAAGGACTAATATATAGGAATAAGCCCTGCTCTATCCCTGGTTTGATTTCTTTTGAGAGACCATTTTTAAGTTTTTCGGGGGGGGATGGGGTAGAGGCAGCAATTATATACCCATGTATTTATTATACCAGTAATAGAAACTAATACTTTCAGAAAGTCCCTGCTTCTTTTTGGGGGTTTTAGTGACCAGTCTCCAAAAATTTACCTCCCATGCACTGATAACTCAGGAAGCTACCAGAGGAAGTACTTCACACAAAGACTAAACCTTGAAAAAGAAAAATATGGAATGCAAATCAGAATAGATATAAGACATAAAAGGAACTCTCAGAATGATGGGAAAGGGAAATCCCAGAACGATGGCTGTATAATAGACCTGGAGAACAACTTAGTCCAGAGACTGGAGCAGGACGGAGGACTTGGAAAGGGTGTCTAGAGCTGCAAGACCTCCTATATGGTATACGGTGCATACCATATAGAGAGTACTTTTACTTTTCTGTCAGAAAACAGGGAACTGAATTAGTAATGGGTACATTGAAAGCTAAGCAAATGCAAACATGAGAGAATTAGCTAGAAAATAGAAAACAAAATGCTACACAGTAAAAGGAACCTATAGTCAATTATGTGGCTTACGTGGTAATAATTCAAACTCCTCATAATTCAAACATTAAATATGTAACCAAAGTTATAGTAGTTCTATAGAGGGATGTTGAGGAGCTAAATTAAAAAGAAATAGTTAAGAATGTAAATCAGTTGCCCCATGGGAGAATTTCTGAAGCAAGAGCCAGGAGAGCTCATAAACCGTATAGATTTATATGACTTTCAAAATTATATATTTATTTTTTTGATTATGTGTTCTTTAAATTTTACTAAGCTTGCTCTTCCACTCAGATGAGGGGGAATGTGTCTCAGAATAATAAGTGTAAGATGGAAGACAATCCACTTTTCTGATTTTACTTTAGTCATTCCTTAAACACAAGGAAACTTGTAATTTAGACTACAAGTCATTTTTCTCTCGCAGGTCATTTTTCTCACAGGTGGATTTCATTCAGTGCCATTTTAATAGTTGGTAAACTGTTAAAAGTGTATTAATCATTTTCTGATGTTGATAAACTGCTACCCCTCCTTACAGAAAAAAAAATCAAATTTTAGAATTGTGAGGGACCTTTAGAGTACTCTTGTGCAGTCCCTTCATTTTTCAGAAGAATCTGAGGTCCAACATGGTTAAAGGATTTTACCTAAACCCACTCAGCTGATCAGTGGCATAGTGGAGATTGACTTTCACTTGAAATTCTTAATTTTGACACCTAAAACTAAAGTCCTACCAATTCACATTATACCAGGAGCCAGATATGGATTTTAATTAAGGAGACAGTAAACAAGAGCCATGTTGTAACACATAACCCATTAATCTAGGTAGAATAGCTAGATAAAATAGGATAAATAAGTTACTCAAACTTTGTTCCATAAAAAGGTACTAAGGAGTAAAAAGCAAGGATTCTCTGCCGGAATACATTCAAGAAATGTCATATACAATGTCTCCCTTAGTAATGGTACGCATCACCATGAAGAGATTTGGAATGTTTCATAGGAAAGAAAACATTGTTTGGTCCAAAATGTTTTTTGGGGTGGTTTTGTGGAACACAAGTTTTATCAAACCTGTTGTAACAAGTCAGTTTATACCTAAATCTTTTTTAAGAAAAAAATTGAAAAATATGCCTACTGTGTTAATGTCGAGGTACAGATATATTTGATTTACATATCACAAAAATTTACACTTTAATATTTTTATTTTCTCATGTACAAAAGACTTGTGCATCGTGATGACTGCTTGGATAGGACACTTTACCCCCTTCTTATCAAGAAGCACTGGCTATGGACCAGAAAATGTTTTGTTTGTAAAATGTACACAGCCAGGTAGGTGATACCTGTATTTTTTTGAGAGGTATTTGTTTTTGGCATTTCGTTTCTTTTCTATTTTGAACATGAGGACTTATACTTTGGGGTACAAACAATATGTGGAGTTTTATCTAGTAGAGAAGTGCTGCAGATCATTAGTTCAGTACATTACCACCTTATTTTTAAACAATAAGGAAATGAATCATCACGTATCGTGGAAGTCCAGGTATAGGTCAGACTTTAGGCTGGTTACAATGCTCAGTGTCATCAGGGAGCCACACATTCTTTCTGCCTCTTGTCTAGTTTACAAAATCAGCTTCATCTACAAGTTCTCAAAGAAAAAACACAGCATCTCACATATAATGGTCAAAATATGGTTTTATAAAATTTTTCTTTGCGATTCTGCATGTTTAGATTGTGTTTAACTGCAGATCAGAGTCAAAAAACTATTCAGAGGAAAAGGGAAGAATTTAGTCTCATCAGTTTGTTTTGGGTTCCCCACAATATATTTTCTTAATGATGAGTAGGAAAACATAAATCAGTTATCAAATCAAAATGGAAATCAGAGAATGTTAAAACATTCCATGAGATGCAGAATTCAGATAAACTGGAAAATGTTATTTTCATCTGTGACCAAACATCTCAGGTCAAAAAAACAAAATCTCAGTTGAATAATGTTGCCCGTATTTCTCATTAGTATATACTCTAACATTTTATCCTGAATGCCAAGTAAAACAGCTGGAGTTTTCAAATTAACCAGTACTAATTTACCAGTTAGATAAATTAAGCAAAAAGTTTATCCGGTCTATAGCATCTAATTTATTATGGTTTTTCAAGATGGCCTTTTAGAAGAAAATGATTGTTCATATTGAATTAGTTGGAGGGTAGCTATGCCATGGCAAGTGTATGATGCTTTCAAGTATAGGTTTATAATCTACTTACCTTTAAGGAGAAGTCTTTCAAAGAAACAGCATTCTGCAGTGTTTGTTAGTTGCCCTTTTGCCTTGAATTGAGTGATATATCTGTGTGAATTATATACATATAATATACATATAACCATACAAAGGATTATAACATTAGAATGAGAAGGCAATAGTGGAAATGTTTACAACTTTCAGCATGTTAAAGTTTGAGAAAGTTAACTGTAATGATGTACACCTTTTTTTTTTTTGAACTACAGATGGGTGACGAACAATGACAGTTTTGCACCAGAGGACCCATGTTTCTTTTGTGATGTTTGCTTCCGAATGCTCCACTATGATTCAGAAGGCAACAAACTGGGGGAATTCCTTGCTTATCCTTATGTTGATCCTGGAACCTTTAATTAATAACCAGCAACAAAAAGTGAAATAACTGTCCTCTTGGATGGTTACTTTATTTCCAAGAAATGCCAGAGGACCAGGGTCAAATCTGAACAACTAAAAGTTATTTCACCGTTTCCCTGAATTCAAATCACACATTTTCTTACAAAGTAACGTGATTGTATTTAAATGATTAGAAATATATTATTTTGAAGTATAATCTTTATGTAGTGCTTTTAGCCCATTTTTAAGTATGTTGTTTATCTGAGTTGTAGAGTGCTTTTATAGTCTGAATACAAATCCTTTGTGAGGTACATGTATTCTGATTTTCTCCCAGTCTTTGGCTTGCCTATTCCTTGTGTCCAGAATGATTTTTGCTAATGATTATTAGCAAAATTCAGTTACTGATACATCAAGCACTGGAAGTGTATTGAAAATTCTTTGAAGAATGTGAGCTACACCATGTACCATGAGGCTTCCAAGGTAAAGATCTTTCAAATATCTAATAAAAATGAGTCCAAGAAAAGTAGATTTAATAAATATTAATAGCTATTATGTAATTTAATCTCACAGTGAGCTCTTATGTTTTGGTAGAAACGAGGCACTAAACATTTTAATGAGACTCACTGCATAATGAATGTAAGATGATCTTGGAAATACACTCATCTTTACAGAAGTAACATTTAATTGAAGCTTCATTTCTTGACTTTTTGTAAATCAAAATATAACCAGGGAGATATGGGAAATCAAGATCCTATGAATTGCTAGCTAGCTCTGGCTCACTTATTCTTGGGCAATTATATCCAGTATTCTAAATGCAAAAAAAAAAAAAACAAAAACAAAAACAAAAAACACCACTAAAGTTTTTCTGGCCCAGCTCTTCATTCTTTGGCTCCCTTACTATGGTGATCCTATTTATTGTCTTATTCTGGGCCAAAGCACAACAAAAACAAAAACAAAAAACACCACTAAAGTTTTTCTGGCCCAGCTCTTCATTCTTTGGCTCCCTTACTATGGTGATCCTATTTATTGTCTTATTCTGGGCCAAAGCACAACTATAAAATTTCAAGGTCTAGAGAGCATCAGGGAGTATTGTAGCTTATGTATACTGAAATGTTTTCTGGAAAACTTTTTTGGTGAAAAATTTAATTCTGTATTTCTGTTTAAGACTTATAGAAATGCTATAAAATGGTTCATTTTTAAATGTATTATTTAAATTTCACTTTCTTCCAGGTTATATTTAAATTCACCTGAATTCCACATTCCCTAGATGGGTAAGAACAGACATTTACCACATAAATCAAAAAACTGATGAAGCCTAGAAGCCTATAAGCCTGTGTTTAAAAGACTGACAGTGAAATGTTTTATGGACTTAAATGCCACACAGCCAATTTGGTGTGTACACAAGCACCTGTTTCTGGTATGTCTAGCTACGTTCTTACCCACTGATTCAATCAGTGTACACTAGAGGATCAATATAAAGAACTAAGCGGTCCCTCCACAGCTGCTTTATGTCATTGCTTAAATTTCTGTTTCTAAGGATGCTAAATTGAATTGATTTAAAATTCTATTGGAAATTCACAATTTACTCAATTCCTCTACGTTTCAGAAGTAAAAATAAATGCTTAATTTTTAAATTGCATTCCTTATAGGTCTTACATTAGTATGTAAGGGTCTTTTTACTTTTATTCATTTTCATTTTACATTCTCAAAACAGAAAATTCCAGAAAAGGAACTGTAATGGAAACATTAATCCATGTGCGGTGCCAATCAATTCACTTTAGTGGATGAAGATTGTTGGTTAAAATAATACTGCTACTGACATACTTGTTTTATCATTTATTGAGAATATTATCCTTAAGATTAACTTTTCCACCAACATTACAAAGGGTCAGATATCTATTATCATTTCTGGTGAAATCTAGAGTGGAATGGCCAACCAAGCTACTCCCAGAATTTGCCAATGTATCGTGCACGAGTTACACAGGTCTCCACCAAAAGAAACTCCTAACTTTCAAGTAGGCATAAATGATGTTTAAATCCGGGATTCTATAGCTGCAGAATGCAATATTAAACATAACATTACTGTTAAATTACATATTTTACCTAATTAGGAAAAGCAGATATGAAAATGTCATGAACTATTAATCAACATCCTCTATTAAAACAAATTACATTTTGATATAATAGTGGATAGAAATGCACAAAATCACTAGAAAGTCAAAACCTATTTCCTTAAACATCTTTTTCAGACTTCAGTTCCCTTTAATGATAATTTGATCTTTCTCACAATCCCATCACAATCTCTTCATCTCCAAGGTTGAAGAATCACACAGCACAATTTTAAACACATTTCTGCCTATATATAGCAGCTTCTTCATTTCTTAAGGTGTAATTATGGGTTTGCTATTTCCAATAGATCAACCTTTTTCTGGCCAATGGGACAAACTAAGTTATTAGTGAAGCCCTCACAGAGCCCTGTAAAAGCCTTTACTCTTGTATAAGCCAACTCATCCTGACATCTTCAACCAGGTAAGTGTGTGTGAGTACACCACAGTGTATCCTACTATTTGAAACCACAGGCAGGATATAATAGCAGATATAATAGTAATTATAAGGCTTAAGGTACTCCAGTCAAGCTGTTTACATATATAAAGTCTGATTTAGTTTCTTTGATTCAGATGATACTTCTGAACTTTCTCCAAAGCACCTGGGAAAATTTTCCAACAATTGATTCTGCTGGGCAATGCATAACTTACTTCTTTTAAACATTATTCAATGGTTTAAAAAGCAGCAATGAAATAGTTGTTTATACATACCAAAAAAGTGGGGTTTGGGGTTTTGGTGGAGAAGGGAGTCTATTTCATTTAAATTATCTCAACTAAGTGACATACTCAGCTGTAGAGTTTTGACCAAATACACAATTTAAATTGAACCAATGTTCCTGAAAGTTCTTGACTTTTATGACTTTTTCTTAAGAGTTCTGAGAGTACCATACTATGGTAGTTATCTGTGAATTGCTGGCAAAGAGAAAAATTTCTTGATATGAGGGTTAAGATAGAGAAAGCAACTACTGTGTTTTAACACCACGTAAATTAACTGGTTAAAACAAGGTCAGCCTATACAAGCAGACAGATTATCAGAGTGCTCCCATACTTATCTCCAGAAACTGAATATTCTGTGGTTCTTGGTAAAACTTTATAGATTTCTTGGGTCACACGCACAAAAAAAAAAGGGAGGGTGAACAAAAAAATACCATTTTATTTTCATCATTTTGAGCTTATTAGTTTCCTTGTCTCCCCAAACAATATAATCTCTATTACCAAGTTAACTAAGAAATTACTCCCTTGGAAAGAAATCCAGAATTCCAACACACTTTTATAAATAGCAAAGAAGTAATTTACTAGTAAAGTTTGATAGAAAAATTCTTTAATCAAAACAAGTTTACATGTTGACACTTATGGCTTAACTAGAATAAATCTGTCCAAATTTTAATTGTACTAAGGACCAAACAGATAAAATAGCAAAAATTCCCTCAAAATAGTAGGTCCTAAGTTCCATTGTAAGACCTCTCAAAAGCAAAACTCCAGTTATTGAAATAATTCAAACTTTCCATCTATTGATAAAAACAATTATCCGAGAGGTCACAACATACAATGCATGTCACATGCAAACACTGTAGTAAAAGCCTTTTTCCCATATTCATAGTTTCAAAACACGAGAAGTGTCTTAGCTACTAAAAAACCAACTGACCTAATCAAAATATCTTAGAAATGCTATTTGTTAAGTTACCCTTAAATTTTGTGTTAAACTTGGTTCACCCTAATTTAGTCCATATATATGAATATACAGACTATCAAAAAGTACTCCTTTATCTATTGCCTCATAGCACTGTTTCCACTTTTTGCAATCCTGTCACATGTATGATAAAGAAATAAAAATTCCCTTCTGATATAGCCATGTTTTCAAATAGGTTAGTTTCCTTATATAGTATTTATTTTTATTTACTGCATAAGCATCATGGATTGTTTCCCAATTAAAAAAATATTGCTTAGTGACTTCCTTAATGAGTGTGACTTTTTAAAAAATTCAGAAATGTCTCAAAAATAAACTTTTATCATTCAGTTTTCAGTTTCAGCTACTAGTGCCTGAAAAGGATCTTAGATGGCTGAACCCTAAGACAGATCATTCCTATATACACCCATTGTTTTCTGCAGGAAAAGTCATGTGACTTCACTGAATTCCCAGCCACAAAATTACATTACCTTCAACAGTTAACATGAGTTTTGTACCTTGTAGAATTGTCAGTTCAATGTCAGTTGGATATCTAGTTATACAAAAAGGCATACAGACCACACATTGTTACAAAGCAGCAGGGTAATGTAGCACAAGGTAGACTGAGGTTAACTTTAGATCAGAGAAGGGCGTGAGTACTTATATAGAAGTAACATTTTACCTACCATAAAAATGCATAACTTCTACAAAACCCACAAACAGTGAAAAGACAGTTTGGTAAATCCAAGATTTGTAAAAACTGCACAAAACTCACGGTATTTGGGAAAAGAGGAAAGGTTTATACAAGTAGCAGTTTTAAAAATGTAACTTTTCCCTACTATCAATTACACATTAACATACACACACTAATTGAAAATATGCTACAACCAATGTCTGGAAAAGCAGTTCAACATTTCCTAAATGGATTTTTCCCCTCACATTTACTGTATAATGTAGCTGTTAATACTGCACAAGTACAATTAAGCAATGTTTAATTATTTTAAACAAAGATAAAGGATTTTCTCCCTCAAAACAAGTTTTAAACATCAAAACCTATGCTTATAAAAATTTAAAACTTTCAGCAGTCTAAATATTTCAAATGAAAACCATTACAAACTTCTCAAATATTCTTTATATTCCAGGTATGTTAACCTAGTTATCTAGCGTAGAATCCTTCAGAGATATTTCAGTCTCTCTCTCTTCGCTGGATGGCCTAAAGAAAAGTGGGGAGGAAAAAGGTGTGATAACTGGAATTAGGGGAATTTTTTTTCCTCAGGAGAAAAAAAAAGACATTAAATCTGGCATTGTTTTTTAAATCAAAAGATTTAAAATTCTTTTTGACTTATTTTTGGTTGAAATTTTTGTTTTACCATGTTGTGCCTTCTTCCCAAAATAATATGCGATTAAGCAGAATAACTCAGGGAAGCATTCACGGCTTAGGCCCTTTTCTCATCATATCCAGCTTTAAAATGAGTTCTAAGAACATAAGAATGTCACACCTGTGATACCAACATAGTACAAACCTTAATGAAAACAGGGGATAGTATCACACAGATGAGATTTCTCTCAGTTTCAGAATTAGAAGGGATGCTTGATTCCAAGTCTTGAGATACAGAGGAACAAACCAAGACTTGGTAACTACAGTTCCATATCTAGTTAGAGTGGGTATTTATAATACAAACTAGCCTGTGATTTAGGTCTAATTTTTTTTATTATCCTGTCGAAATTCAAGAAAGTATAGACTTTTAAGTCGTTATTAAAAGTATCAGTGAAAGAAGTCCAAAAATTATTTTTTAAAACTAAATTCCTGCCTCGCTCTATTCCCTTGAATACAGTGAAATTAGTTATAATTTAATTTCTACATCTTTTTGATTTGTAACTTGCTTTCTGAATTCAGGAACTGAGTGATCAAAATATAATACCTTACTACAAATAACCTTGGAACAGCACTGTGATTTAAAAATTAAACAAAAAGTACACATTACGACCCATTAAAACATGTCCTCACTTTTTCTTACTGCTGGCCTCGTCTTTGCTTTCTTCATTGCTATCTCCATTATGCTGTGGTTGATTACTGTCTTGAGCATCAGATCCTCCATTTAGAGTCTTTGAACCTTTAGGAAGGATTCCAATGAAAAACTGTTAAGAGATTCTAACAGTTCATGATGTCCTCTATAAAGATCCAAAAGTCAAAAAGAAAACATGGCCCTGAAGTTTCAGTGTAATTTGAAATTACACTGTAATCTTTATGGCAGCTGAGGCACACAATAAGAATCAGGGTTACTAAATATATTTATGGGTATAGAAAACATCATTAATCTGATTATTCCATTTGTTACTGTTAACAAGAGGCACAACTCTTTAGAGCATTATGATTTATTCTAGTTCTTAGAAAAAGTAAAATCTCTTATTTATCATTATTGGTGTTTTAGAACAAAAAATGTCAAAGTATTTCCTAATTAACATGATTTTGTGCCCTATTACTAAATAAACAATGAGGGCGTCCATGTAAATCTTATTTCATTAACAAATCTCTAAGAGGACCAGTATCATTCCCTAGTAACTCCTTTTGAATGTTGGTTTCTTCATTAAAGCAGCTGCTGCTAAAACATTTAGTAACATGGTATTGGGCAAATTGATAATGCTGCTAATTCTAAGAGTACATCACAGATATATCCTAAAACATTTATGGTTTAAATGGCATATCTAGAATTTGCTTCAAAATAATCTTCAGGGGTGTCACAGAACAAATTTGATGGGAAGTTCATTTCTACTTTTATATAGGTTAGAATTTGTTCCTAATTTAAATGAAAAGAAAATAACTACCACTAGTACAGTTGACCCTTAAATAACATGGGTTTGAATTGTACTGGTCCACTTATATGTAGACTTTTTCAATAAATACTGTCCTTATTTCAGTAACGTTTTTCTCTAGCATACTTTGATATAGTATTATAATAATATATAAAATATGTTAATTGACTTTAAGTTTGGGGGGGAGTCAAAAGTTATATGTGGATTTTCAAATGCAAAAGGTTGTACCCCTAAACTCCACATTGTTTAAGAATCAATTATAATAGCAAATACTAGTAGTATTTAACTATTTAAACTTGAAAAAGAAAAACAGATGATCGAATATGTTACTACTAATTTAATGTCATTAATGTACAGAGATATATCAAAGACATTTTTTAAAAGCAGTCTCAACAAATAATTTTTAATCACATACCTGTTTGTTCCTTTTCTAGCTTTTTGTTTGGCCCTTTCTTCCCTTGATCTTTGGTTTTATTTGCTTCCTCATGCTGTCTTTGTTCAGCCAGAGATTTATTCAGCACTTGTGTGATTACAGAATCTCCTTCACCAACCAAAAACATGTTCTTAAACTTGTTATACAACATTGTAGACTTTTCCATGATAATCTGACTCACTTTGAATCGTCGTATCTGAGAAAACAAAATATACATTCATGATTGTTTTCCTAATTCGTTTTTTAAAATGTCACTTTTTAATGAAATGGTTTTGAAGAAATTTTTTAAATCTGCATGACTCAAGATCACTTACTTTTTTCAGTGTTGTAATCATCTCTGTGTGTTTCTGAGCTTGTTGCATTGTTACCTGAAGTGAAGCAAGTTCATCCAAGGCTTCAATACATCTGTTCACATCCTTCATGACAAAACAGTAATTTCATAACTGTTAATTACCACAACCTATATAATCTTTCTAAAGATTACTTTTAAAATCTCAAAAGGCAGTACAAAATAACTAGTAATGGTGCCTTTTACTTTAAATTTATACTTATAAACTCATGTGAGAAAATATGAAGCTATAAAAGCAGCACTATTTTTAAATGAGGTATTAAACACTTACAAGATTATCAATTTTGAGTGAATTTTTTATTTCAGCATGTATCCTTTGAAGTCGAGAATCCATTGATGTTTCTATAAATTAAAATGTGAAACAGTAAATAGTTTTTCCAAAAGCAGTATTTCTGTATTATATAAACAAAGTATAATGCATAGATTTGGCAGTTTTTAAAAATGTTCTTAGTAATCTGCCTACATTGCTAAGAAGTTTTCTGCCATTTTTAGTATCTGGTTTAAGAAAGTAGCATTCATTATATAAGCAAAAAATCACCATCTAGCTATGTTTCTAAAATAAGCAGTCTGTATCCAATAATATACTCCTCTAGTCCAGTCTTTTAAGCATCTGTTTCATCTTACACATTTAACAAAAAAATACAAAAATCTCTGAAACCAGATTTGTCAAAAATGGGAAGACATCTAGTTTTTGGCATGTTACAAAAAATTTGACTTAATCAGATAATAAGCATTAAATTAATAACAAACATGTTTCCCTTAGCATGTTCACCTGATTATTCTTATAATACAATGCAATGTATATAGACTCCATTAAGAATTTGAAAGAAGTGTATTTGTAGGATTTAAAAACTAAATGACAAATTTTAAAACTTATACATAAAAAATTGAGCGTATAACTTCCTATGTATAATTGTATATATCTTAGAAAGTGAAATAACTAACCTCGCTTCTTCTCCACTTTCTTAACTTCTGGCTTCTTTCCTTCATCTTTATTCTGCCTATCAAATGTTAACACAGATATTTCAAAACATTGGAACTTGTGATTGATTACCAAATGCTCACAATCCCTTATGTAAAAGTTAAAATCTTTTTCTTTAAAATAATAAGTCAGTAGCCAAGATCACAAGGAATTGACTGTAATTATTAGGTCTCTGCAATGCCACAGCATTAGTATTAATTACTATAAATATAAGCAAAACTCAAAACTTGTAAAAACATGCTAAAATAAATAATCTAACAATCTAATTTTTCAGTGCCATCACAAAATAATTTTAAGTCATGGTGAAATTTTTTTCCAGCAATAAATAGTGTATTATTACAAGACCAATATCAAGGGTCAGTGGACAAACAGGAAGAGAATGCCTACAAATATTTCATAAATTCTACATCACACCTATTTTAAAAAGTAACATGTCAAAATAGACTGATTTAATTGTTCCCACACCTCCAAAGGGTAGATAAATCTGAGAGGTTTGAAGTTGGTTTCAACATTAAATAGGCTATTTAAAGATATTATCTCATAAAAATGTTTCTGCCAATATATCAAACTTGTGATATTCACTAACATTTACATACCATTTCACAAATGAAAAGGTACCATATTACTGTAAATTACAAAAATAACCATTTAAAAATGAATTCTTATTAATGTCTAATACCTTGGCTTAGAGTTTGATCCTTATTATAAACCAATTCAAATAGACAAGAACAAAAAAAATATCTAAAAATCAGTTGTTTTTTTAAAAAAACTTTATTTTAAAATTTTGGTTACAGTTTCATTTTTGTTTTCTTAACAAGGCTATGTTTAATCTCTCAGGATTAAAAAAACAATTAAGATTCTAAAGAATTGAACAACAAAGGAATGTCAAGGAAAGGGCACAACTGCCCCATTCTCTGGGGTATAATAGCTATTCCAATTTAACACCTAACTTCAAAGCAAAATTAATTTTTATATTTTCTAAACGAAATAATGTACAACCACCATTTCATCTGAGCTTATGCTAATTTTCAAACACAAAGCTTCACTTTAAGCTTGGAAAAAAACTTAACAGGAATGATGGCCGACCTTAGTATGTAGTGTGTACCTTACAGGAAATTTTTTTTTTTTAACAATCATAACACAGTAATAATGCCATTAATGAAGTCCTCAACTTAGAGAATCTGGAACATTCTTCCATCAAAAGGGGGGAGGGGGAAATTCAGTCCAATGAGTCTGTCTCAAGATCTTCATCTCTTGTTTGCTCCACTTGTATTTTCTTTTCAGTAACTGGATTAATGCTTTGAGCCCAAAATGAGATATATTTTTTATTACTGTAGATTACATGTTGTTTGGCTGGGAATACAATACAATAAACTTTATTTTGCATAATGCATTTCACACAAGCTGCATCTGAAATGCTTTACAGAGCAAAACTGTCCAAGTACAAAGTTTTGTAATAACAGGAGAGGGAAAGAAAACACAAATATTAGAATTTGAGAAAGTTACATTCGGAGGACATTCAAAAAGAAATTGAAATACATAAAGATAACTTTGGATTACTAAAGAAGGGTTGGGCTAGATTTACTAAGCAATGGCTAATTTTCTCTTAATCTGGAGAGTACAAAGTTAAAAAGAACAAACAGTCCAACAACTTTTCAGTGAAAGGATGGAAAAGGACAGTAAGAAAAATTAACTTTAATATTTACAGAAATTCTAAAGGATTAGAGGAAGTACTACACTTCTAAGTTTTTAAATTACTCCCTCAAGCAGCTAAAACTGCTTATATATCCCTCCAAACTAAGAAAGCTGATAGTCAAATGCTATACTTGTGAAGACTTGGCTTACGAATGTACTATAAAATGAAAAAGTACAGAATTATTTAAGAATACTCTAAAGAATTTCATTGTCATTAAGTCTGTCTTAGTGACCTAGAGCATGTTTTTAAAATCCCTCCTCACTAAAACAAAGTTTAATCAGAATAATACAAGATGCTTCACAAAGGAAGAAATGCTTTTCAGAGAAAACTCAAAAGTGACAGTCTAAAGATAACCAAGAAAACAAATGTAATAAACATCTGAAGCCTAGCCATCATTGCCATTGCTGTTTTCCTTCCAATAAAATTATTTTATAGAATAAAAGGGGAAAGAAATTCCCCATGGTTAAGTATTGTCTCCAGGTATCAAAACTTAAGAGAAATCAGCGTTGAATTTGATTTATATTGCACACGTCTAATGCAAACCCTGTCAGCCTTTAGATTTATTTTTACTGGCTTCTTGGGTTTCCGACTGTGCTTTTCTTTTTGCTGGTCTTTTGGGGGAGGCCTGCTGATATAACAAATAAGAATATTTCTTTTATTCTTTCTCCATTGATACTTAATCATCATTCTGTCCTTAAGACTGCACAAATAAATAATATAGAGGATGAGGACATTTTCTACAAAGCCAGTAACAGTTAAATCTTATCTGCACTTTAATTAAAAAAAAAATTCACAGGGTGATACCCTCAGTGAATTTCATCCTCTTACTAAGAATGGAGCCTGAAACATGATTATTATCATATACTGAAGATTTTTCCTAACATATGGACAAAGTCACATCTTTAAAGGCTTCAAAGGTATGAAAAAATGAGATGCCATTTGTTTAAAAATTTCATGCTAGCTTAAAAAAGAAATCAAAATTTAGAATAAAAAAAAAATACTTACTGCTCAGTTTCCATTTGTTCCTCTTGCTTGCGTTTTCTATCCGCTGCTTCTTTCTCATGTTGGCCTTTCAGCATATTCCTTCTATGAGCAGTCTGAAAGTTTCTTCCACCTTTTCTCTTCTGTTTTGAGAATTAGGATGGATTTAGTTAAATATAAAGTCAGTGACTAGTGGTCTATGATTACAGTCTTGGGAGAAGAAACTAGTACTTAAATTGCTTTTTTTTTTTGAAATCTCAGAATTACGCATGTTGTTGCTATCTAAATTTAACCTTTCCTTGATGATTTTGGGAATTAAAATCTACTTTCTACAATACTATAAGAGTGATGTCTTTTGCTTAAAATGATGAATGTATGTTAGGCTATTTGCCTCTATGCTATGACTTTGAGTTCAGTGCATGTTTACTAACAAGTCTACACTGTTCAACCTACACAATTAAAATTGTTCGGCTTCTAAAGTATTAAGTAATCATAAAAATAAACAGTTCTATACAACCTGGGTCTCTAGATCCCCAAGGTTATACACGAAAAAAGATGCACCGCTTTAATGAAATTCCTAAACAACAGTGGCATTCAAATTACCACTGATAAAATGTACAATTAAATAGGCCTGAAGAGTGATACAAATTTCATTGGGGCAAATAATAAAAATCTACATATAAATGCACCTCTTTTACATGTCTCTACTGGTCACAGCCCATTTGGCTTAATCTCTACTTTCCTACCTCTTCTATGTAGGTAGGGTTATTAGAAGCTGATTATATTACATTTAATATCCATCTATATCATAATTCTGAAAAGCTAAGACAAATTTAGAATGTAAAAGGAAGTTTAAAATATGCTTTTTAACACAACTAATTCAGAAAGGGAAAGAAATTCAGTTTAACTTTTAATCATATTTATAGACTTTCACAAAGATATTGAATGTTTCATAAGATTAAGAATTACATAGTAAGCTAAAATTAGAATATTTTATTTGATATAAACATTCTACCTTTTCACCCTCTTGATCATCTCCTTCCTCTTCAGAATCGGAGGTTGATGTGACCCCCGTTTTAGCTAAATTTTTCCTTTTTGATTCAGTTTCTTTCTTCCCCTCTTTTTTATCTGGCTCTTTTCTTGGCTTATCTTCTTCCTTCTGGCCTTCTTCATCCTTTTTAAGCTGCTTTTTAGGTTGTTTTTCCTCTTGCCCTTTTTTCTTACTTTTGTCTTCTTCAGTTACCCTATTTTAGAGAGTGCAACAATGGAAAATGAACTTTTATGTATTATTAATACTTGTCATTCAACCATACTCTCCCAGTCAACAGAATAAGTATTTCAGATAATAAGCTATAATTTATTTAAAGACAAATTTTAAATATGTTTAAGTAAAATATAATGGAGTGTATTTTTCATCCAATCATAGAAGTAAAAGAACATCTTTTAAATATCAATTAGAAGATACAAAAATTATAGTAGCATTGGGGTAATAGAAAAGTGATTCCTTCCCCCCCCCGTTTCCCAGAGTTTTTGTAATGTGACCCAATCACTGAAAAAAATATCAAGTATTATCTTACTTGCCAAGGTACTATTTTCTTGACTCTGGGGATATAGCAGTATATAAGATAGTTGAGATCCTTGAACCTTATGGAATTTACAGTCTGTATCTAATAAATTTGTTTGAAAAGTAGACACACTGGGAAAAAATATAATCGCAGACGTGAACTGCATATGATCAAATATGGTCATTTTAGAATTCAAAGAAATACTCTTCTTCACAAGAGGCTCCCAACTTATACATATAAAATATATGGCCAATCAAGCATAATATCAAACAGTGCTTAACTCCCTAGCATCTCAGCATTCCCATCAGTTCTGAATTGCACAGACATCACTAAACAAGTTGAAGTACTGAAATTGCTCAGTCATCCTAAATTACCACTAGGTAGTATTTATGCTACTATAGCAAAAATAAATGAGTACTTATGATAACAGCTTAGAAGAATGAAATGATGCCAGTGCTTACCACATAATTACTTTTATGGGGTGTGTGTGTGTATTCGACTAAAGCACAGATAAAATACAACTAGAAGCTTCGATGAGTAGTTTAAAATCTAACCCCTTTTTATTCAAGGAATTTCACTGAAATTTTCACAAATTATTATATAACGACTTCAGTGGATTTGAGAGCTGGAAGGGACCTCAGATCACATAGTCCATCCAGCCCATTCCATTTGACCAATGATAAAAGGTGGTACATAAGATCAGTAATTAGCCCAGTATATCAATTCCAAATCCACTGGCCTACCAGACCAGTGCTTCCCTGAACCCTTGAACCCTATTAAATTGGAAGAGAAAACATTCACTTTTTATCTCTTTAGAAATTTTATCACATTACTATCATTGGGTATGCTTATTTTCAAATGTCGTATGGGTTTCAATCCTTTTAATTGAAATAAAATCATTTAACTTCAGTATTTCCATGAATGTAAATATTTTGATAATAATTTCATTGAGATGGGAATAGAGCCAAATATAAAAAGCACTTCCATGGCTCCTAATAGACAGACACTGACCAATTACCTCTCCCCAAATGTTACCCCGCTATGGAAGGAAGCAGATATTAAACATAACAAATAACCAGTTTATGGCCATGCTACCCTGATCAAGCCCAATCCCATCTGATCTAGGAAGCTAAGCAGGGTCGGGCCTGGTTAGTATTTGGATGAGAGACCACCTAGGAAGACCAGGTGCTGTAGGTGTAAAAAAATAAAAAAAATAAGGGATTATAAACTGACAAGGTCCTTACAATCTGTGAGGTCAACCAAGGGTTGCCTCACCTTAAAATAAAATAAATAAAATAAAATAAAATAAAATAAAATAAAATAAAATAAAATAAAATAAATAAAATAAATAAAATAAAATATAAAATAAATAAAATAAACAAAATAAAATAAAATAAAATAATAAAAAAATAAAATAAATAAAATAAAATAAATAAAATAAATAAATAAATAAAATAAAATATAAAATAAAATAATAAAATAAAATAAAATAAACCCTTTGACCCAGTAAATCTGCTTCTAGCAATGTATTATAACCAATATATTTGCACATGTACAAAACAATGGGAGAGTTTTTAAAGGATGTACATCTATAAATGGGATAGATCTTAGGAATTATGATACAGTACACAGTGTGATACTATACAGCTGTTTAAAAAGATTTAAAAGGTGTATATGGTCATTAGACATAGGATTATTTCTTGAACAGTATCAGAGAATTCCTACAAATAATAATCACTACTTGCTACAAATAAGTTTTCCCAATGGTCCTCCTTACCACCTTCCATGAAAAACAGACTGCCCTATAGTGATGTTTCCTTTTTAAAAGGTCAAGTTACAACAGGTTAACAGTATTTATAAATACCTTTAGCTTTTATTGTATGTTAACATAAACAAAAACTAATGCAAACATACCCCAAATATCTTAGGGGCTTGTAACATATTTCTTTACATGAGGATTTATGAGATGGTTTCAGTTCTGGGCTTATTCCACTGTCTTGGCATTTCAGGACCCACTGCAAAGAAGCTGTCACTGACAGATACATTGTTCTCAAGGTGGAGAGCAGAAGTTTCAAAAGTTTATATAGTTCAGTTGTGTACTCCACTGAGTTTGTGCCCAGATACACAGCTAAGAGTAGCTATTGCCAATGCCCACCCTACATATAGTATGAATGAAAAAAACAGTAAGCTATTGCTATTTGGGGGTTGTCCATCACCTTAGCAAAAAGCTCACTAACAGAGAAATCTATACCAGTAACAAAAACCTGAAACATGTGACGCTGGCTTTAGGGCTGCGAAACTGAACTCTAATATACTATTATACTATAGATAAAACCGTCACATGTGGTAACTCTCAAGAAAATAAATTTAGTGAACTTGTGGCTTTGGGTGAAAAGGTTTCAGGATAGAATGCTTGCGTTTTGATTTGGCTATTATGACAAATCTGATAGGGTACTTCAAGAAAAAGACAAGTTCAAAAATTAGGAAGACAAAGGAAGAACAACTTAAAAATTCAGTGTATTTCAGTGTTGAAAGTCACCTCCATCCTTTTCAGTTTCAAAGACTGGGGTCAAAAATCCAATCACAGGTAAGCTGCCAGCCTTTCCTTAAGAATTCAAACTAGGCTACCTGGATCCTTCAAATGGACAAATGGTTCTAGGAAAAAGAGACCCAGCAGTGGTTTCTCAGGAAAACCTACAAAGTGCCTGTAATTATAAAAAGATAAGCATGTCTGGGAAAGTCTTTTGAGTAGGACTACTGCACATGAAGCTGACTAGAATGAAACACACACACACACAATGACAATAGTCTACATTAAAAGGTAATGGACATCTAAAAAGCAACCTATGGCCCCCAAATCTTTAGTCTGAAAGCAAACTGAGAGCTGCTCAGCTGATGAGGGTAATATTCTCCAATGACCTTTTTAGATGCAACTAAGGATAATGAAAAAGTAGTGAACTCTCAGAAGAATTAGCCAAAAGCCATGGAGAGAAATGGCCTAGGAAGATACTGTCAAGAAAAACAGGCCTAATCAAAGAACATTCCTTATATCTAAAATAAGGGGATCTCACAGTATGTTCCCAGCATAATTTCAGATTGCTACGGAACAATGTTGTGTGCTTCTTAAACCTCTCCATTCCAAATGGGGGTATTTATTATGTGATATGTCACAGATCTACATGTGTGTATAAAGGGGAGAGAGGAGCATATAACTTGTGTTTTCAGTTCCTTCATCTCCAGATTAATGTTGATCATGAATTCCTAGACTTTGTGCTTGATGCCATAATTAGATAAGACATTTAAGGGATGAGATGAGTGAGATTTATCTGGTATGTTTTAAAACAAAAACAAAACTCATCTGCATGTGTACCTCACCTTCTTAATTTCACTACAGTAGTTAAAACTATGTTGTAATTCTATGCCACTATTTTTAAGAAAACCTTAACAGCGTGGCAGTAAAATAAAACTCTTTTAAGTATATTTTTGTCGAAGAGCCAACCCTTCAGTGTTCTGTAACTAAAACTTCCTTTAAAAAAGTTTCATTTGAAACATTGCAAATCCATTCTTAAATGACATATTTACTTGAGCATTCTCTATAAAATCTTTAAACACAATAGGTACAAAAAGTTTTGCCCTTTGTCTAAATATATATTCCTTTTGGTGAAGTTTCTCCACAGGAAAAAAAAAAAACGATTATTTTGTTGATAACTAAGTAGTTATTCCAAAATACTTTAAAATTTAAAATTTACCATTATAAAAATAAAATAATTTTAGCATTATTTTAAAAGTTATTTTGGACAAGCTAAAGGTTGTGGAGATTGCTTCAAAAATATTTTGTCAAGAATTTATTTAAATGTACTACCTTGCCCAATTTCCCTATTACAGATTTTATCCTGTATTACCTAAGTATCTTCATAGCCTGATACACCAAGAAAATGTCTTATTTAGATTAATGAAATGATAATCACATCAGATTTTTTGATTATCAATTTTTAATTTTTACCTAATAACTAGAACAGGTTTTCCCACAATTTTTAGAAATACATACAATAACAAATATCCTATAAAATGAAATTGGTAGAAATGCAAAGAGATTTATACGTATTGAAAGTCAAATGTCTCATTTATTGCATAAATAATTATACATCAGAAAAGAACTCACATGTCGCTCTCTGAAGGACAGGTCTGTTTTACCATTTTGGGTCTGCCTCTTGGTTTTGGAATCTTTACTTCTGTAGCTAACATTCACAGGGGGGAAAAAAATTCATAACTACCAGCTTTACCTTCAAGACACCAAACTCATATAAAGATTACAAATTATTATATATTGAGCAATAGTGGTTTATTAGAGGTACCAGTATTTTAAGTTTTAAAGATAATATTCACCCAACGGTTCAAATGAGCAACAGAAAATTTGAAGAGGCAGAGATCAACAGAGTAATTCTTAATTTCTCCTTAGAATGAAAGGGCTAAAAAGATCCATTCTTCACTGTTTTAACATGAATATAATAAAATTATGATAGTAGCTCTTACATTCACTATGAATGTACTTATTATATGTATATGTACATTCACATCTTTGAAAATTTGTATCAGAATTCACTGAGTGTTCATTAATTTGACCTATTATAGTATTAAATTCTAAAATAAATTCTTGGGGGCTTCTCCTCCTTTTTGAGGTATTATTCATAGAATCCTATTATGAAGTAGATAAAAACTGGCTCTATTTTGGTTAATTTTGTTTTACTTTGTATTAGTAGAGCCTTGCAAACTAGTTCCAATTTGCCAAATTAGGAAAATACTTTAAATGGGCAACGCTGATGATAGCTGTATACTGTAAAGGTCCTAAAAAAGAATGCAAAACTTAAAATATTAATGGTTTTCATTTCTCAAATGCTGTTTCTCTTACTTTTGCTATAACTGTATTTGGGAAGTTTATGCTTTCTAATGTGAGAGGTAAAATAAACCCATCACTCATAGAATTTAAACCTTACCACAGCCTCATTTGCCGCTGTTAAGAGAAAATACAATAGGGATAAAACAAAATGAAAAGTCCCAAGCAATTATTTCAAATTTAAATACTTCACTACACAAAGCAGAAACCAAGTTTATCTTCTTTGAAATTTGTATAATATTAGACATAACCATCTGCCTATCCAACTATTCCAAAGGATCTGAGCACAACCCTTAAATGTATTGGAATATTAATCATAAGCCAGAAATTTAAACATTAACAATCCTACCTGCAGGTCGTCCTCTTTTAGGACTCACTTTTAGATTAACAGATGCTGTTGCTGTTGTCACTACTCCTGCCTCCTCGGTTTCTACTTGCTTTTCTGCCTGAATCACAAAGATTTAATTAACTTACTTAGCAAACAAGCATTCCAAGTTTAAGTCAGTGGTAAAACTATGCAACTTTAAGATAACAAATCCAAGTGTAACATAATTTCTATATGATCTTCATTATTTTCAAGTCAATTCATAAGAGTGACATCCTCAAACTTACCTTATAATTCTAGTGAACAATTCTAAGAAACAAAACTTCACTTTTTAGGTATTCTCAACCTAAAAAAGTCATTTTAAAAATAAAGGTAATATTTCTTGACACATAATGACCAAAGCATAATGTAATCACACTGTTAACAACCCACACATTGCTTATGAATGTACTTTATCTAAAAATGTTAACTTTATATTGTGTACTTATAAAACCTAAGTTAATATTCTAATATTAGAAACAGCAAAAAAGTTAAGTTGCTGATATTTCTTATTTTTTAACTTTGTTAATATAATCCCTTTTTGCTTTTGAACTGAGACTGAGATCTGCTGTTCTTCCCTAGGAGTTCTTATTTTCCAAAAAGAGAACTACCATGTAGAGAGAGAAATTCCAATGACCCTTTGCAAACTATAGTACCTCTTAAGAGACGATAGCCCCAAATGAGAATCATTTTAATTGATCCAAATATTAGAGTAGAACAAAGGTTAAGAACCGCTAATTAGAAAGAAGTGTAGTTCTGATTATAATGGAAAAGGGAGAACAGTCGAGAACAGAAGTGTGGGAGGACCACTATGAGCTGCTTCCCTACCCCCAATAATTTAGAATTCAGCATTAACTAGATCAACAAAAATAAAGGCAATAAAGCATGCAAAAACATCTACAATACAATCTTACTGACAACAATTGAAAAATTTTAAATTAACAATCTGATTTGCAAACCTTTAAGAGATAATGCCGGTATTTCTAAGAATGTGGAGAATCATTCTTATATTGATTACTGATGATCGGTAATGTAATGATCAATAAGTTGGTAACATCTTTCTGAAAGAATGTTATTAGGAATGAATACTGCCAATAAAGAATATGCAAATCTGACTCAGCAATTCCACTTCTAAGAATTTATCCATTACTTTTTTGTTAGTTTTTAAACATTATTTTTGCTTTTATAATTGTAATATAAAAATGCATGTTCGAATCATTATTAAAAGTCAATAAATTCATCTAAGGTACCCTTTGAATTGTTTCCATTTGCTCCTTAAACATTAGTCCAGGTTGTATTTCTAGAATTTTTAAAATTTACAGACCACCTACCCCTACCCCTACCCCAATCCTGATTCAATAGATCTGGGGTAGGGATGGCAGCTAGCTGTATTTTTAACAAGCTCCCCAAGTACCAAAGATTGAGCACCCAAGATTGTAATTAGAGTTCCTTTCCTGATGAGGCATTAAGAGGGCAAAAGTTCTCTAAAATTCAGTTCAAATTGATAAACTCTTCAGTACAAAATAAAACCTGTTCACTTACACTTTCTACTTTTGCAAATCAAGACATCAATTAAGAAATAAGTGAAATGGATCTTTTGAGGAGAAACCAATAATAACAAGCTCATCAGTAACTAATACCACAAATAAAAATATATTAACACTAATACTAAGCAAAAAAGCAGCCCTACCATGGACACATTTTCCTATGGCAAAATCATTCAAGTCAAATCCATTTCTCATGAAAATAAAACGTAAATATTTCAACCAAAGACTATTATTTCAAATATACATTTAAATATTTCATGTGCAAATATTCTTACTGCAAATTAACTTCTTCCATATTTATACTTGATCTAACTGAAACCACTAACCCTGACATTTTCTTCCCATTTATTACCCTACCTTTTAGCTCTATTCCCTTTCATGACCTTACCTAAAGCCTGACTCTGACACACTGACACACACACATACACACACCCCACCCACCCATGGGACTAGTATTTCTATGCATGCTCAAGCCCTCCTTTTTGCTGCACCTGTCCCACAAATCTCCATACTTCTCCTGCTCTATTATTCTCTGCTACTGAGCCCTGCTGAAAAAAATTATAAAAACATGCATTTATTTTATGCATTCTCCATTGGGATCTCAAAGCCATCCATTAATCCTTTACCATGTCTGACCCCCCTCTCTCCCTTCACTGATATAAACTTCCAAGCCTTTCTTCCCCCCTTATACCATACATACAGTCTTGCTTTGAATTGGGTGCGGGAGAAAGGAAAACAGGCCAGCAGGATGGAATTCCCTTAATTTCCAAGTCTCCCTCCACCTTGCCCTTCAATGTTAAAAAGGATGAAATGTCCATCTCCTTCTTCCTGGTAAGTCAGTTCCTTCAAATGTGCCCTTCTCATTCAGCATGTCCTTACATACAATAATTTATAATCTTTCCATATCTTCGATCTTTCCTAGTTTTTCAAAGAAAAAGTGTTAACTCTACTTTATTTTTTTCACTTTAAACACTCCCCCTTAACCACGCAAATCCCTGCTGCTGCAGTAGTCTTTCTCCTTCCCTTCAAAGAGTAACTTACAACATTTTATTCACCAATACACTTATTAACCTTTCCTTACAATCTGAACTTAAAGTATCCTGGGGAAGCCTAATTGTCACATATCATACTGGAACCCCTCAATACCATGGCACTACTGACAACTCCCTCATTCTTAAAATTCTCTCCTCCCTCTCAATATTCTCTTAGATTTTCTGACAGTTCATTCTCAGCAGTAATTTTACAAAGCAACCTTTTATCTCTATTATATTACCTCAGGATTCTCGTTTCTGCATTCTTCCCAGTAACTTTCTCCCTTGACTACCTTGTCAGTATTCATCTATTACTCTATCTTTATATCAGTGATAGCATCTTGAACTTTTACCTTTGCCCCGCTTGGTGTCAGAACAAAACACACACGCACGCACGCACACACACCCCCCAGTCTAATTTCCATAGGTGTTTCACTTCCTCTTGCCTCTGCTCCCTAGCCAACATCTCCTGCATTCTCAGTATCTAGTCATCCAAGCTAACACCTTAAAGGCATCCTAGATTCCTCCCCACTCCCTTCACATCCACTTCAAACTATCGACTTTCCCTCCTAAAGTGCTCTTAAATCTAAAAAAGAACAAAACATAACCTGCTATAAAGTTCCTCTTGCCCGTCCAATCTCATGCTAACACCTTAGAAAGACCTTTCATAACTTTGAAGTGGAGAGTTATAATAATGAAGTTACCAAGTCATTATTATAACTCTCCACTTCAAACTCTCTTGTTCTATGTATTTACTATCGGTCTCAACAGAAATGGTTAAGTTCAATGAGAACTGAGACCTTATCTTCCTTAGTCACTGCTCAATCCTCTGCCTGGGCCAGTGAAATTATTACAAAAATTCTAAATGAATTAATCAGTGAACTGGTTTTACCACCTCAATCCAATCCCCATCACTCACATTGCTTTAAAAGAGGAGGCATCTAAAATTTTAAATGATTCAATGGCTTCCCATCACTTCTCTAAGTTCAAGTTATTCAGGATAACATCAGGTGTTTTGTACCCTTTTCCCTGTAACTTTACGGTCTGGTAATACTGAAATACAATACTTGACATGAAATTTTCTCTACACCTCGGTATACGCTATTCAAATTGCTTCAGCATGTCCTTCCCCTCCATCTGGCTGACAAAATTCTGCCTTTTAAAATCTTGTTATAGTTATCATAGCCCCTTCTACGCATACCCTACAAAGAATTGAAAGCCGCTGTAATTATCTGTTTTCCTATTTTACTTCCTCATGAGATACTGAACTCAGTATTTTCTGTATCTCTGGCTTATAACAACAGTCTGAGACATAACACGTCAGAAAAAGGAATGATGAATAAAACTCATGTAGCAAAAGAGGAATTTACATTAATTAAAAGCATACAATGTACCTAGTCTTAAACTGTCACTCTCATTTCAATCAGCAGTACTGTGAATAACATAATGGGCAACACTTACACAGCACTTACTAATACCAGAATTATGAATATTATATGTGTTATTTAATCCTCAACAACCTTATGAGTATATATTATCCATTTCATAGAGATAAATTTAAGACATCATCATTAAGAGGAAAGAAAACTGGTGCATTTTACTTCCTTACCATTCAACTTTAAGGGTCTTGTATTGCTAAGAAAAGAAACATAGTTTTGATTAAGTAAACATAACCTACCCTTTAAAAAAATTAAAGGATTTAGAGTAAAAGGCCAAGTTTAAATTAAATGGTTAAGGTTTCATTATCTCTACTCTTCTTTAATCCACCTAAATTAAAAATTATTTTAAGATCTCTTTGGTTAAGAGTAAAATTACCTTTCTCTTTCTCCCTCTTCTGGCAGCTTTTGGCGTAGTTATGTCAATTGCTTTAGTCATATCCTAGAAAAAAATACAGAGGAAACTGAATAAATTTTGCCAAGACTGAAAAATTTCTTAAAAAGTCACAAGCATGTTTCACTAAAAGTACTAGGGAAATTTGTTTTGCTTCTCCAACCTTTGAAATTATAAACATTAAAAGTCTTATTAACATTATAAGGTGAAAGTAATAGCCAGTATCTTCACCTTAAAAAAAACCTTTCCTCTGTTAGATCAAATATAAAAGTCACAGTTGCTAGTACACCAGGAAGTTTATATATTTAAATTTATAGTAGAGTCCTGAATTTTAGGGTTGCAAATTTTCAGAGGGTCTTTGGACATCATCTAACAACCATTTCATGAGGCCTAGAAGGGCTAAATGAGTCTTCCCCACTCAAATAATCAAATACAGAATTGGAAATAAGTCTAGGTTTTTAAAAATTCAGTTCAATGCCCTTCCCAGTACACGCATCCCACAATATCTTGCTTTAAAAACATTCCTATCAGTAACCCACTCTTCAATAGTTGGACCTCCTATTTTGCACAGCGAAATTAATTTCAAATAAAAACATCCATGCATCAAGATGCAAAAATTATTTCCTTGTTCATTACTCAACTACTCTAAAGACTACTTTCTACTTTGCATCAAAGGAGCAACTCATTTTACAGTTTTTTTCCTTGCAATAAAATGGGTTTAGAATCCAAGAAAAACATACCTCATTGCTGCCTTTTTCTTCATGGTCAGTATCTTCCTTTGAAACACTAGTTTCTTTTTCTTCAACTTCAACATCAGATGATGCATTTGATTGTTTAGCTGATGCCTATGAACAATCAAGTCTATTAATTTCACAAAGTAAGATTTTACCAACTTAAAAACTTTTTACCAATGAAAAATCAAAAGCCTGTTTGCAAGAAAGTTAGAAAAGCACCCTTATTTTTGTCCACAGGACACTTTCAATATATACAATTTTAAAAGTTTTAAATGCTACTATTTTTAGTAAAGTCCTATAAGGGACTGTATTCCTACAATTGAACATATATAAGTGCAGAGAATAAAAGAGTGAGGCCGAAATGAAAGAACAATTACAAAGAATATTTTGATGCTCTAACCAACAAATACCCGACAAGATACAATATAAGTTCATTTAGAATAGCACAGACCTGGGCTGTATTCAACTACTGAAATATTCTGGAGAGAGCAGTGAATCTACTTACTCTAAGACAAACAGCCTTAGCAAAAGATATATATCATAGCTTAAAGACTTTGATTGATCTATATTTCAAATTTACTTTATTTAAAATGCAGATTCCCAAGCCCAAACCCAAGTTATTCTGATTTAACAGGTACTGAGTAGGAGTCCAGTAATCATTAAATTTTAAAAATACCCCCAGATGATAGATACTTAAGCAGGTGATCTAGGGGCCTTAGACTTTCATGACACCAACCAAAAGGATGAGTAATGAGGCAACAAAGTACACTTTGGGAGGTGAGGGTAAGCATGGATCTAGGTGATAGCATTATAATCCAAAAACCCTGTGCCCATTTCTAGCCCTGTTCCCTTAGGCAAGTTTTTTTAAACTGTAAACCCATTTCCTATTCCATAGAAAAAGGTAATGCTGATAAACCACAGAATTGTTATAGTTATAACAAAAAAAAATGTAAAAATGCCCCACAAAGTTTTTAAGGTACTAGTAGATATCTTTATGAATTATGATGGCCATTTTTTTTCCCCCTCATTTATATAAGTTTGGACATCACTGCTTTCCCCAAACTCTAGGAAATGCGCCACTGGGGACATATTTGTGCCAGGAACACTAAGTACATCACATCAGCACAATCATTCATACTTTTGTTAAAGACATAAAATTGTTGGGTTTCGTGCAACCTACCAAAAATTTCATTGTGAAATGAGAAATTTCAAGTATATATGGTGAACACTATTTGGAGATAAAGTAGGTAGATAGGAACAAAGGATAGGGTGACCATGCTGGGCAATATGGAGGATGAAAAAGACTTTGAAGGTACAATCACTGGACACAAGATTCAAGTGAAGCTACAAAATGTTAGTTTCAGAAAACAATCAATTGTTTCTTTGGACTCCCTTTACATAGTCGATGCAATACTGATATGAAACCATTCATCCATTCTTACAGTCATGCAACAAGTATTTAGTGAATATCTATTCTACCCACACATATAACAATGCCAGGCACACAGGACATACAAATTCTTTGTTCATGGAGCTAATAAGTCTGTGGCAGTTAAGTACAGAAGCAATTATGGTATGGCATGATGAGTACTGTAACAAATAAGTTTTGGATGGTAAAGAAGATGCTTAGGATTATCTAATGCAGCCCTGGAACATCAATTTAAAACTTTAAATGTTCCAGATAGAACAGCATCAAAAAACGTCCTCAAAGATAAGAAAAAGCAGAACACATGCAGAGAACTAAAAAAATAGAGAGAGATTTAAAAGTACAAAGTTGCAAAATTTTCACTTTGTTGCTATCTCCTTCCTTAGGTTTATTCATACTTTTTCTGGTGTTTACTACCTCAAGTTTAATATAAATGAACAAAAGCTCTGGGCACATGAAAAAAAAAGGAGGTATATAGTTAATCTTCTAGATTAAATATAATTTGCATAGTGCTATAAGTACTTTTGTCACATATTTAATTTAACCCATGTGAGGAACATATTCCAATAAAATTTCATGGATATTAAAATTAAATAAGAAAACACTTCAAATTATCAACCTGAAAATAAGAGAATGTACATATGGCTTAAATCCAATTATACATTAAATAAACCCAATCGGAAGGAGTTAAAATAACTGAGTATATTCTAGTCTTCTGACATCTGTTTAACCATGCAGGTAATGTTTTCATCAGTTCATCCAGATATGAAAGGTCAACATTCAACCTCACAAATAAGAACAATTTAATCTGAAACTTACAAGACTCTTAAATTAATATTTTCCTAAAGCTAAAATTATTCCTCAAATACATAACACTAAACTAAATATTATGGAAGATGACGCACCTGTTGACTTGAAAATTTCACTTTCGGATTGTTATCTATCTCCCATAAACCTTCATTAAAGCCTTTTCGTTTATTTGGTTTTCCGTACTTTTCCTTATTTTCTGAGTAAGGAAATATATCCTTTGGGCCTAAAAAAGCACTAAAAAAGGAAAGGGGGAAAATATGAGTGCAAAGCAATCTCAAATATATAATAAGTTATTAAACAGCACTGCTCTATGATGCGATTATCGAAAATTCTTAATGTAAAATGCATTAAAATTGTTCATAAAAAAGGTAGACACAATTATATTTAATTCCAAATACTTTTATTAAATTCAATTGCAAGCTCCATAATTCTATTTTTTTAAAAAAATAAGTTGCATAACAATGTGAATGTACTTAATGCCGATGAACTGTACACTTAAAAAAAATGGTTTACATGGTAATTTTTATGTATACTTTACAATATAAATATGCACAAAAATGGGAAAAGACACGATTGCATTAATTGATACATTTCATGTACTCCAAATATAATTTTTATTTCAAAGTAATTTGGTGTATTCCACAATTCATAAAACACTGTCAATAAGGTATATTACTATATGTATGTGTTTTGTATTTGTATATATACAAGCAAATTTTTTAATGTGTTAATAATTTTACTTTATTAAGCAGGGAACCAGATGTTATAACTAGTTCATTTATTCATTCATATACTCACACATACATGCAAGTCAATTCTTGTATTTGTGGTAATTATGTTCTATATAGTCATAGCAAATTCCGAATTAGTGAATACTGCACTACTGGCTCCAGGAGAAATACAAGGTAGGTTCCTACAAGTCTCTGGTCACATTTTCATCAACCAATCAAATATATAACCTATTTTATGTGTGTTTCTGTTTAAAGATACCTTTGTTACCATCTGAACTCTGGTGCTATCCGGTGGCATAGGGGCGGGGGCCGTGGCAGCGACTTATTTAATATATACTGGTAATTCACTAACGATGAACTCACAGCCAACAGTTTATGTAAAACATACTTCCTCCATAAGGGAAAGCACAGCATTCTTGCACTTAGAAACACTAAACAGCACTTCAGCACTACATTTAAGGGTCATTATAAACAGCAAAATGACCAACAAAAAGCACAAAAATGCAAAAACCATGGAACGACATAGACTATAAAAAGGACCCTTGTTTACAGTATGAGAGCTGAAACAAGCAGGCAAAGCACTGCTTGTTCAGCCTCAGCTAGGAACAGTGCATCAAGTTACTCACATTTTTTGACATTTTGCACACAGACGTGACCATAAGTGTATTGACTTGAGATTACAAATTTTAGTGACGAGGCAAATTCACAAATATGGAATCCACCAATGAAAAGATCCAACTGTATTTTGTGTGTACATACATATGTATTTAGATTTTTTCTCCAGAAAAGATCCCTTGTATCTCCCTATGTCAGTTAGTTTTGTAGAAGACTGTCAACTCTACAAAAGTAAATGCACAGTATGTACTAGTTTTTTTGCTATGATGGTTGAGTATGTATTCTCCAAAGAGGAAAACAAAATTACTACTCATTTATTCTAAAATGTGCTATGATTTAAGATTATTATTAATTAGGATATATCACAAATTCCTTATCTGCCGAAATTCTTTAAGAATTGGGAAACTAATTACTATAATTAGCATTCCAGTTAGATTATTTTTAAAGACTTTAAGATAAAATTTCAATTAAAAAGAGACTTAGAGCTCTATTTAAATATAATCAGGGCACATAAAAGTCACTTTATTATTCAAATTCTATAACTGAGAAATACTCATTGTATCCACGTATTTTAACTGCATATCAATTAAGGCACACTTAAATCACCATTATCTCATTTGATCCAGAAATTCAGACTTTTAGTAGGCATCATTCATTCCTATCCCTAGTCTCCAATTAGAAAAATTAACATTTAGTTAAAACAGTAAAACAATTCCTCCTACATAATCAGTTCAAAATCCAAGTAAATGACTAGTATTAAACCTCCATCAAAAATAAAATATACTTCTAGTTAGAACAAAGCAATTCAACACAAATTCTCTCTCCTAAAATTCTACAAAAACAACACATAAGGCCAAAGAGACTAGAGACAATAGCAATTTGGAAGCTGGAAAGAAGACTGAAAAAACTGGGTTCTAAGCAGCAATGTATAGTCAGACAACACCCTAATTTACAGTTCAAGGTCCCCTAAGGGCTCGAACTTGGTGGCCATCAGGAAATTCAGTAAGGGGAAGGTACTTAAATACTTCTGTAAAATTACAGAAAAAAATGTTTTAAATACTCATACATGGAGCATTTTTAGGTATGATTCTAAACCTAAAAGCGATTCAAAGGACTAATTCTACCATGATGTTATTTAGTGTATATATGTTTGACAAGTTTAATTTACACAGATTTTTCTTTTCTCAAAACAGGCAGTCCTCACTTTTCTTTTTAAAAGGTCTAATTGGCTTTATTGAATGATTCATGAGTTGGACAACATCCCACTTAATAAATAGAAAGATGCTCTCTGGCAGTCTTCACTTTGCATGACAGTATGAGACCATAAAGATGCGCTTGCAATGCAATCTTAATAAACAATGGGAAAATTATGATTGTTCCATAACCTTTAAGTATTGTGAAACTTTAAACAATATTACTGATAGTGTGCAAAGAAATGAAAAATAGTAAAATGAAGATTTGTTTATTAGTACACTGATTTAGAATATTAAAAATATTGAGATTTAAAGTTTCATTTCAGTTTGAACAGTGCTTGCTGCCTTCTGATCACATAACCTATGATTCGGAGTGAGCATATTTTCAATGCTTTGGCAAACTGTCATATTCCTTTCTAAGTCTGATCAGCTTCCAACATTTTATCTTTTGCACTACCTTCGGTGTTGTGAAATATCTTTAATTTTTTTGGCATCACCTCCTGAGACATCTTTATGTTATGTATAGGTTAAAAAAAATATGCACACATGGAAAGATGCTCAATATCATTAGCTATCAGTGAAATGTAAATCAAAACCACAATAAGATGCTATCTTCTCACCCACTTCAATAGCTCTAATTTAAAAAGACAATAACAAGCCTTAGCAAAGATATGGAGATATTGGAATCCCCATACATTGTTGATAGGAATGTAAAATGGTGTCAGCTGATTTGAACACAGTCTGACAATTCCTCAAAATACTAAACATAAAGTTACCATTTGACCCAGGAATTCCACTCCTACAAAAAGGCAAACATGTCCACAAAAAAAACTTGTATACAAATGTTCATAGCAGTATTATTTATAATAGCCAAAAGTAGAAACAATCCAAACGTCTATCAACTGATGAATGGATAAATATGGTAAATCAATACAAGAGAATATTTGGCACTAAGAAGAAATGAAGGAAAAAAAAAAAAAGAAATGAAGTACTACCACATGCTACAAATAGAGGAACCTTGAAAACATGCTAAGTGAAAAAAGCCAGTCATTAAAGACCACATGTTGTATAGTTCTATATACTTGAAAAGCCCAAAAAAAGGCAAATAGATGAGGGCAAAACAGGAGAGAGAACTGAAGAGATACAAGAAGTACCTGCTCGTGGGTAGAGTTTCTTTTGGGGGTGATGAAAATGTTCTAAAATTGAGCGAATGACTGCACTACTATCTGGACATTCTAAGATCTATTGAATTGTACACTTTAAATGGATGAATTGTTTAGGATATGCATTATCATCTCAATAAAGCTGTTAAAATATTTTTGTGACTACCACATCCTAGCAAAGAAAAAATGACCCATAATTTTACCAACTATAGATGGCCACTATTTTCAGCCACTTTTTAGTTATATACACATAAATATGTAATTTTAATGTATATGACATAAACTCATCCATAAGTATTTTTTAAATTAAAATAAACATCTCATGTCAACAGTTACTGTTAAGAGCTACATACTATTTCACTGCGTGGCTATTCCAAAATTAGTCTATTGTTAGTCTATAATTTTCTATTATAAAATAATACAACTGTACTAAACATATTGCTCAATCGCGGTACATATCTTTATAATAAGTTCTAAGTAGAACAGCTGGATCAAAGTATATATTTAAGACTAATAAGCCTCTTAACGAGACAAAAACCTGTAGTGGATAAAAAAAAAAAATCCATGTGTTCACCACAAAAAAATAATAATGATGGTACATGATGGAGGTGCAACACTGTGGTGGTAATATACTGCAATATATAAATGCATCAAATCAACACACCTTAAATTTACACAATAGTATATGCCAAGTACATTTCGATTAAAAAAAAAAAAAAAGATTGAATCCTCCCTGGAGATGCAATCCCACAGGTTTAGTGAATAGGGCCCAGATTAGACAGCCATCAATAGTCCCAAGAAATGTTGCTGTGGCTCTGATTCATTTGTCAAAGTACTCCATTTTAAAATGACATGCAAATCTCAAAGAAAATATATCAAAACATTAATGCTATGTCTCTAAAAAAAAAAAGAGTAAAAATGATTTGTTTCCTTTATAGAGAACTTTCCTTTTATGTTGCTTAAAAATTTTTAAACAATGAATAGATATACATTAATTTAAGGTAAGTTACCCACCAAATTCCCAAGTCTAAAGGAACTTTAGGGATCATCAAAATTCTCATTTTAAAGATTAGAAAACTAACGGCCAGAAAGATGAACTTTTTGGCAACATTATCTAGAGCCTCAACTCTGTACAACATTCCTTAAAAAGGTTTCAGGGTTTCCTTTACCCACTATGATACAATCTTTGAAACATCTACTAATAAAATATTGATGCCATATCCTTACATGTGTGGAACTCAGACTTCAAACACCAATGTCAAAACCTGTAAGAATCAAGTCTAATGTATAATAACCCAGGAATATAGCAAATCATTAACTACGATACTAATTTTTTAATTCTGAATCAACTTAAATCCTCCAAATGTATTTCTTACATGGCATTCCTAAAGGCCAAATATTTTTTTAACAGCTACTATGTGCCAGGCAACTTAAGTAAATGATGACCAAACATAAAAAACAAGGTCCCTGCTCTCAAAGCTCTTCATTTGTAGGTGAAGGAAAAAGAAGAAAAAATTTCAATCATGCAATAGAGAAAAGAAGCATAAAAAGGATTTGAGCTAAGATCTAGACCTGGAAAATCTGAAGGCATTTCCCAACAAAGGGATAACAAGCAAAAAGGACCTAAAACAAAACATATTTATGTAACAGTAAAAAAATGTGATGAGGTCGGAAAGGAAATAAGCATAGGCTAGTTCACATAGGGTCTTATAAATAGCATTTGTAGAAAAAATTTGGGTTTTGTTAGTTGGTAATTAACAAGGACACCACTGAAGGTTCATGGGCAGGGAAAAAACATGCTCTGACTGGGATATAAAGCTCACTTTATGCATGAAGAGTAGAAACTGAGGCCAAGATAAGGTTAGGACACTATTTGAATAATTATGGGATGGACTTGAGGTGCAGCAGAGGATATGGAGAAGAGTAGACAGATCAGCATGCACTTTAAAAGAAAAGAATAAAATCTGCTGGCTGACTAGATGTGAGGAAGAAGGTGGAAGACTAATACTTAATCAAAAAGAACATCAAGACTTTTGGCTCCAGAAAAGTACTGAGTCAATGTCAGTCTCATCTACTAAATCTGTTTTGAAGATGTTAGTTTTAAGATATCTAGTATATGGTCACAGCTGGTATACCTTTATTGTTGTACAATATTTAAAACGTCATTGCTGGTTAAATTAACTGTGAATGTTATAAAACACTAAGAAAATCCAGATGTTTTCTGGATTTACAGAAGAATTCTGCTATAAATTCACAATAAAAATATCTTAATCTATAAATCGGTTATGAATAAGCTGTTTTCTAAGTTGCCATTTGATCATCTATGTTCCACCTTTCCCATCTCCCTAACTATGGGCTATTAGCATAAACTGTCATTAGTGCAAAATATAAATTGAAAGAGGTTCAAATAACCCCCTCCGCCCCAGACTTCTGAGGGGGAAAAGGCACATCATTAGATCTAGTTTCTAAAAACTAACCTTAAGTACAAGAAAAGTCATCAGATCAACAGAGCAGCACTGCCTTTCCAAATATAAATGGTATAAACTTATGAGAACACTAAGGCACAAAACATTACAAGTGTATTTTGAAGTGAAAATGTAATATTAGCTTTACATTAAGTTACATTCTAATTCCTTGAATATATTCTAATTTCTTGAATATCAATAAGTGTATTCATGAAACCCTTACTACCATTGTTTTGTTATTAACCAAACAATGCTTATGAAAGTTATTTGGTGTAGTTTGATTTAAAATTTACATACACAATGTAAAAATCCTCATTTTTAAATGTTGGGGAAGGTATGATCATTTTTCATCTAAATATGACATAACAATGAACTATACGTTCTATAAAACTATAAAGATATATATAAAAGTTTAAAATCTACCCCATTTCAGAAAAATTGAATTTAAAGAATTCTGAACTTGTAAAACTAAAAACTTCTAAGGAATGTCTACTCGCATTATTCTAATAGTGTCTGCAAACTTCACATGTATCAGAATCATCTAGAAGCCTTGTTAAACAGCTTGCTGGGCCTCAACACCTCAGTTTCTGATTCTGTAGGTCAAAAGTAAGGCCCAAGAACTTGCATGTCTTACTAGAGTTTCCATGTGATGGTGGTGCGGCTTGACCTGATACCACACTTTGAAAACCCTTTCTCCAAAACAGTACACAAATATTTCATTAAAAGATACCTTTCCCTAATAAATTTATGAAAGAGTTCTTTAAATGGTAGATTATCCTATGGAATCAGAAATTCATTATTTCTTACAAAATTAAATTTTTATATAGAAAGTATACCTAAACCCAATTCAAAGTAATTATGGTAAAGGCCAATCCAAATCTGGACCCAAAACTGTAGTTTAAAGAAAATAATTAAGTGGCACTATATGGTGGAATGTCCAGAATTGACAAATCTAGACAGACAGTAAACTAGTGGTTGTCTAGGGCTGGAGAGAAGGGAATGGAGACCGCTGATGGGTATGGAAGTAAATATTCGGACATCCACTGAATTATACACTTTAAATAAGTGAACTTTATGACATAAATTACATCTCAACAAAGCTATAAAAAGGAATTACAGGAACGTTCTTATAGTCACTAAGCAACATTAAACCAAATGTTGGCATTGTAGACTCTTAGAAATACATAATTTTAATTAGAATATTAACAGCTTTGTTTCTCCCAGTCCCAGGTAAACAAGCCCTACTTTACCAAAATTATTGCAAATTCGAAACTTCAAGTCCAAATCAGAGATTACATGGTACTTGTAAGGCTATTAAATTATAGGCACGTAGGATATTATTTTCCAAAATTGAGATAGCCCCTAGAGCAAGCGTATACACCTAGAATAGTTCAATATTCAGTGGCAATTTTTGAAAAATTAGTTTGTTTCACCAAATCAAGTTCTCTGCCCACATATCCAGGGGCAGCAGAGCAGTCACAGTGGCTCTCAGGACCATGTAAACACAGAGGAACTATCCAGATTTCTTCTCACCTTTCCCACAATATAACATTTATGTGGCTAATATAACAAAGCCTACAATAAGGTGCCAGGTTGTCCTTATGAAAAGCACTTATATTAAATATGAATACCAAATGCCTTGTTAAAACATTCCTTACATTCTTTCATCCAACAGTCATTCTTTTATTTACTGAGGATCCATATGTAATGAAATATCTCTTCCAGTAAAAATTAAACCTACAGTGTTAAATTTTTCAACCCTAAAAATTAATTTAAAAAGGAAGACGACTTTTTCCAAAGTTCAAAGATGATTTTAAAGTTTCCTATTATTTTACTATTTTCCCTTTGAATTAATCTCTCATTGATTTTCATTTTCCCCCCAATGACTCTGCTAAATCAACTGATTTGCCTTTAAAGCTAAAAGAACTTACGTCTCATGAGTTCCAAAAAAGAAAATGGGTAGTTTGTTTGTAGGTGGTTTTACAGCTCCATCAGGAACTTCATCTACCTAAAAGAAAGAGAAAAATTAAAAGCTTTTAAAACATACACACCTCATTACAACAGAATAAACTGGGAACAAGACATCCAAACGGGATCTGATATAAAGTGGACCACTTCTACAGGTCTATAATCCCTGATCCCTAGTTCTGAAACCCAAGAGGCTCTAAAAACCTACCTATTTCTAAAAACTCATTTGGTAGCAAAACCTGGTCTGACAGTGAAGCTATTCCATCATTTCATCTACCTAGTGTTTCTACTGATGCTTCTCTGCAGAAATATTATGTGAGATTATGTGCCATCCTAGACCCTACCAGGAGCAAAATATACAGCATATGTACCATCATTACCTTTCTAAAATCCCCAAATTCTGAATTTTTAAACATACTGACTCTAAACACTTCAGATAAGGGAGTCTACACCTGTTTAAAAACCCTAAATGATATTTCTGCAGGGAAGATATATCGGAGTAATATAAAAGTAGACATTAACGAAAATTTAAAGCACTATCTCCCAAAGCCTGAAATACATATTCTGAAAAGGTATCAGAATATGTAAAGAAAATAATTAAGGCAAACTTCATGGATAGCTACATGGTTGAATCTCATGAGGTTACCTGTTCCTTTTACTTAGTTAGGTAAGGAAAAAAAGTATCAGGTGCTGTTATGTCTAACATGTCTATAGATAATATTTCGCTTATCAATAAAGGGAAAGCAGACCTCAGGGATAAAGCCGTAAGGCAGTAGTATCTACCCAGGATTTAATAACATTTCTTTTTCATAATTTCAGAGACACTTTAATTGAAAAATCAGTTGACTTTGTCAAAAAGGAAGCAGACCATTAGAGGATCTACTATTCTCTGCATGCATTATCATGTTGAAGAAAAGACCAGGGGGGTGATTTGACTGGCTGGCAGTCTGAAGGCTTCAGGCATCAATAGAATCTTTACCAATCAACTCCCTTAGGGGCTTTAATTTCTTCACCTTTCCAATGATTATTTCACTTGTCATTTCAACTATGTGAGAAGGTGCCAAGAATTGTGACAATCCATAGAAGCCTTAAAGGGTGTTTTCTGTCAACCCAGTTCAGATGCTTCTTTTAGCTAGCAAACAGCTTTAAGTCTGTACAAATGTCTAGCACCTACAGAGTTTAATAAATGTTAGGCCATTTTTTAAATTTGACTTTAAAAACAATTAGTACTGGTACAGAATTACATGAATGTTCAAGACTTAAAAAATCATGAAGTTTGGGATATAAAGACATAAAATGTTAAAATCAAAATAGGAACAATAGTTGAGTTGAGACCTTAAATACATACTCTGAGCTCTCTAAAGCAAAGACTTAAAAATTACAAAACTGGAGACAGGAAAAGGAATATAATTTTGGACACAGGTAATACATCAAAACCAAATTCAGTTGCTGCTTCTAAGAAAAAAAGGAAAAAAGGAAAGAGATGTCCCATTCCAATACAAATGAACTTGTTAAATATAGAAGGAAAATACTCTGGCCCTCTTAAGGCTCCTTTTTGCTTTTGTCAGCACTAACTCTTAGTCACCTAATATATTGAAGCGTGTGGGGAGGATGATCTGGAATAACAGTAATTTTTAAAACATTTTCATTTGGCTTTTAACTGTATTGTGGCACAGAAATCTAAATACAGATGTATCCCATTACTTGAGATTTTGTAACACCTCTAAATAATTAAGCATGGTAAAACCATGAAAAAGTATCTTGGAGGGGCCTTAAACCTGCCAAGTTTTCCTATACTCTATTTAAACATGAAATACAGTGTTTTATGTGTGTGATTATGTACTAAGCACCATGTATTAAGAAATTCAGTTTGTCTCTTGTCCTCAACACTCTTACAATCTACTTCGAAAGCAAAGCATGCAAATAAGAGTTAAAATAAAAGGTTATCACAAAAGAAATAAATTACAGTGTCAAATTTATAGACAAGAAATATGATTGACTGGTCAAGTAAGACTCCACTGAAAAAATAGTCTTGATACATTAGGGGAAATTTTTTTTTTCCAGATTGGGGAAGGAAACTTATAAACCTGAATCTATAAAGAGCTAAATGGAAAAAATCAAGAAATACTGAACAGTTTAAATTTGGATAGCACTCAGCCACTCCATCATTTTCTAGAACCAATGGGTATATTTCCTCCAGCTGACATAATTTTAATTATCTTTAAGAAATACACACAAGAGGAAATTACAACTTTAGAATGCCACATGTTTATGAAGGATTATGAGCTTACTAATCTAATGAATCTCAATATTTTTTAGGTTCCATCACTATCTTAGAACCCGAGGCCTACCATAAACTAACAAAAAGATCTCTTTTTCTGAAAATGGAGCTTGGGTACTTAAACAGTCTCAATTCCTAAATGACACACAAAAAAATCCTTGGTCCTTAATCACCTCTCTGTACCATTAAGATGTGCACCCAGGAATCTAGGTCTACTCCTTTTGGTCATGGGAAACAATCAAAGTAAAACAACTTCTTCAAGGTCACAAGGCAAACTTCATGGATAAAACTGTGAAAATAAATGTTCCAGATTTTCCTTGGTGCTAACTTATTGTACAATTTTCGTGAATATCCCGTCCTCAATCTCTTCGTTAAACAAGCAAATCCAGAAGGCCTCCCCAAATACAAAACATGAAAAAATGCCTATAAATCCAGTTTAATCATATATATCTCTTTGACATCCAAGAGTTTGCATAGATTTCATTGATATTACGTATTTTACTCAAAATTGAGAATATGTCAGTTTCATTAATTTTTAAACAAAATCCATACTCGATTATTTTCACCTACATTGAAACACTAACTGGCATCACATTTAAACATCTATTAAGAAAACCTGCCAAAGTCTGTCAATAACAAATACCTAAGTATGTAGAAAACCTGGATTTTCACAATTACATGGGAGATAACTAGACAAAAATCTAAAATGAAAGGTCAAGAGAGTGAGAGAAAGGATGAGGGAAAAAAAATTAAGAGAAAGGGCAGAATGTAGGCCTCTAAGGAAGGTAGCACCGCTAAATGCGAAGGCTGAAAATCACTTACTCGAGCTGGCCAATGAGGATAACCTTTCATCTTGGCGAAGATGAGGTCTCCAGGTTTGAAATCGCGAGTCATGTTTCAGGAGGGGCGATGCCCGGGGTCCGAAGCCCAGGGAGGAGGTGCAGCGGTACAGCGGGAAGATGCAGGGAGACAGACCAGAGCCGAGGATCCCGGGGCGGCAGAAGCTGAGGGAATGCCTTGGATGTCCCAACAAGCCTGCGAGGGAGAGCATCGAGGGCGGTTAAAGCAAAGAAACCCGAAGGGAGGGGCCTACGGGGAGGGGGAGGACCAGGGAGGGGAAGATCGAGAGGGGTGGGAGAGTGAGGGGAGAGCCGCCTCCCGCTCCTCCCCCGCGAGTGCGCGGCCTCCGCAGCCCGAGTTACCCCTCCAGGCTTGGGCAGGTCCTCCGCTCTACGGCCGAAAAGACGCCGCCACCTGAGGCAGAGATGCTTCTCAGCCCTAGATTCCCCTTTCTCCCGCCCCATCTTTCCTCTAGCTTTTTCCCCCCGGGCTTGAGCCCCAAAAGGGAGGGGGTTTGGGGGAGAGGAAAATAAGATGGCAAAAGAAAGGGGAACGTTCCCTTTCCAACAACACACGACCTCTCTCCCCCTAACCTGCTTCCCGACGGTCGCAGCCCCAGGCTGCCACTCAGCTCCGGAGCGGGCCGCGGCCACTTCCCCGCTACAGCCAGGAGCGAGGCCACCGAGGGGGGGCGGGGCGAGTCTCCGCCGCCCGCTCACCTGCCGGGGCCGCGGTGCTGAGGCTGCAGTGGCGGGCCGGCCGCCTCTGCCCGCGTCCACGCAAGCCACCTGCGCCACCAGCTGCCGCAGAGGCGTCTCAACCGCCCGAATCACAACCGCCGCCGCTGCCGCCGCCGCCGCCGTCGCTGCGCTGCTCCCGCGCGGCTCCCGCTCGGCGCCCGCTAGCACTGAGGCGGGACCAAATGCTCGCAGATGAAGGGGGGACAACGCAGCACCCGCCTAAGATGTGTGGCTCCGCAGCGGAACAGTAGAAGACCCTAGATCCTCAAGTTCCCTTTTGCATAATAGTCATAGCCAAATGGAGGGAGAGACGGATGCGAAGGAAAAAGGAGCGTGCGAAAATAGAACGGCCCGCTGCAGCTTCCCCCTGCGGTTTGCAGAGTGGTCCGGCTCGGCCCGCCCCTGCTGGCTGCTCTGCGTGTGTGTATTTGTATGTGTACTGTATGTAAAAGGCGGGGAGAGAGGAAACGATTGTTGTGGATGGGGTTTGGGGGCGGGTATCCGGGCCTCTAACCCTTGGCTGTGTGTTAGGGAGAACCTGGCAGCCTAAGCTGCATGTTCCTACATCGTTTCCCAGGGTGGAGAGGCTTTACTGTTGCACTTGCGCGGTTTGCACCATCCAAAAAAGAAAAACTGTACAAAAACCCATAGATGAAATCGAAGCATGAGGCGGTTGCAGGGTGTGCAGCTTGTAGGCCTCTTACACCTCGCTGAATGGGCCTTGCAGCCAACTTTTCCTTGAAATTGTAATATGAGAAAGCCTATTTCTTTTCTTTTAAATTTAAAGCACCAAGAACTGTTAAGAAAATGCCATCCTAACGAATGCAAAATGTGATGGGTAGAAAACAATGACAGGAAAGCTTAAGCCTTTTAAATAGGATGTGGGTTTGGGCCCTAAGTAAATTTTAGCTGCATCTAAATTTTATTTCCCTACGAGAACTGTAGCTGGTAAGTGGTAGTATAGAAGTGTTACCAAACCTAAAGTGTCTAGTTTCTTAAAATGCTTCTCAAGGGATTTCTAAAATTATTTTTTTATCCTTTAGCCAATACGTTTTTTAATATGTCGATAGTAATAGGCCAAGCCTTCTGATGTGAACTGATATTTCAATATTTTTATTGTACCAGAACTACTTCACCAGAATTGTCTAATTTTAATCATTAACATTCACCCAAATTCCCATAAATGTAAATATGACATTGTGAAAATTGATAAAAGTTAAGTTTTGTTTCATTCTTCATTGAACTCCCCCCAAAAGTACTACCTACTGTGTGTCACACACTCTTAAGTGCTGGGCATACACCATGAACAAGCACAGATACTTCTCATTTAAAACAGAATGAAAATATGAAAAAAGCATCAGAATATTAAATATATACATAATAATACATAGCTCATATTCCTTTAAATGAAGGACTCACAAGCAGTAATAAATCAAGAAAAGCTTTAAGTAGGTAAACATTGAGAAGAAATTTTTGAAAGAGATACACATTCCGTTGAAAGCACTTAGAACATTCCCAATGCAAATGTCCTACAAGGAGTTCAAGAGACTAAATCATACCTCAGCAACACGCAGAGAAGTCCAAGTGGTGCAAAAAGAGAAACTGGCAAGGGAGAGGGAAGGCTTGGGGAAATGTCCTGAAGCTTCTCATCCTGACTTTGAGTTTGATATGATGTATACTGGGAGCTACTATAGGTTGCTGAGCAAGAAAGGGGTAAAGATGATTCTTTAAAATGTTCTTGCTTGCTACAAAGTAGATGACAATAGAAAGAGGCTGGAGGTCACTGTTTTGCTCCCTACATGACCCATTTCTGGATGAGACTGGTAACTATGAAAAGGCAAAGAAGAATCCCGCTAAGTACACAAAGGAATAACTGTCAGGTGTTAGTCATAAAACGTGCACAGGAAAAAGTGGAGAAAGATGTATTTAAGAAATTCCAAGACACTAAATAGGAGAGATGAAGGTATCATCGAGCAACCATTTCTTGTGCACCTCTTCTAAGCCCTGTAAGGCTTTGCAACTCCAAGTGTGGTCCAGGACCCAGCAGCATCGGCTTCACCTGGGAGCTTGTTAGAAAAAACTCAGCCCCTCCCCAGACCTGCTAAATCAGAATCCGCATTTTAACAAGATCCCCAGGTGATTCTTATGCACAGTCAATTTTGAGAAACTACAGATACAGAGGATACTAGACTATAGAAACTTAAAATCAAATAGGGAAGACAGACGTATAATAGATAAATTATAATTAATATTAAAAGATACCTTTTTATTCGTATTAAATGATAGTACCAACAAGCAAAGAGGAAGTGGTTACCATGGTGGGAGTTGCTTAGAAAAGAAATGAAAAGTAGAGAGAAAATGGAAAAGCATTGATGTTTTAGTGTTAGTGTTTGTTTGTTTTTTTTTTAAAAAAGGTACAAACTTAGCTCTTGATATCTTTAAGTTTTGGCAGTTTCAATTTGATAGTCTGTAGAATGGTCGATACCCTGTAAACAAAAAGTCAGGGCAAAACAGGTGGTAGTTTAAACCTCCAGAGAACAAAAGGCCAGGATCCCTGGGAGCAGCAGTTCCAGATGGGAGGGGGAGGAGGAGGAGGGAGGGTTGGGCTCATCAGAGCCACTTGGAGAGTTTTTCTCAACTACAGAGAGCTGTACTCCTCTGTAGCCATGTTTGATGCACCCCTACCCCTCAGTCACCCTTCTTAGTGGGGATGCCAGCAAATATATAGTAAGACAGGAATTAAAGGAGTAATGAGAAAGGTGTAAGGAGAAAATACAATTTCCAAAACAACTGAAGCAAGAGGGAAGGGGACAGGAGATCTAAATGAATTGAGGCAGGAGCTTGACTTACATTCTCTCATTTAATCCAGGTTACTATCCCCATTTTACAGATGAGAAACGGGCTCAAAGAAGTTCAGCAACTTGCCCTGAATCACAGATCTAGTCAAGCTGCCAAGGCAATATTCCAGCCCATCTGTTCTCCAGTCTTGGCCTTTGTGTGATCCCACACCACCTCTAGGTGGAGCAGGGGGCTTGCAGAGCGCAGGCAGAACAGCTTATAATTAGAAAAAGATGCTGGAAGTAAAAGCGACCCAGCACTCTTCTACCTCTGTCTTTGGACTTGAAAGTATTCTTAGCTTCAAATTTCCTAACAACCTCCCTCTACTCCACCCCATTCCCTAGCTTGTCCCCTCCACCAGCCCATTCTGTTTAACTCCTTCTAGTCCTAATGGACTCAACTCAAAAATCTCCTCTGGAAAGCCTTCTGTAGCATAATTTCTTATTTACCGTCTTTCTGATTAATCTTTAAACTCCTTAGAAGTAGGCACTGTCTTTGTGATCAGTGCCTGACATTTAGCAGGCACTCAATGAAATTATTCTCAATAAATATTTGTTGAATAAATGAGAAGTTAAATGAAAAATACTGACAAGGATTCCCTCATTCTTTAGGCTGAGAAAACAGATGACACATGAAGGTATTTATATTTGTTTTGACTTTGTAAATTTTTCATCATGTACTTAACTCTTTGAAAGCACTGACATTCGTCATTGACTACAAATACATTCATTGTAACCATTTTAATGGAAATCATTCTAAATGAGATTTGATACTTATTCCCCAAATTTAGTAATGCTAATCCTTTCCTTCACATATTTTGCATATAATGTACATCACTCTACACCCTAATACACCTTAAAATTATTGGTATGAACAGCAATTATTGAACTGTTTTCTCACATGTGATATTTTAAGCCTCCCGATGGCGAAATTAGCAAGAATATGGGGAAGATAATGTGCATTAATCAAAGAGCTAGTTCAATCAGAGATGTCATAAATCTGATCTAGACCTAGCTTCCCTTAGAAATCAATAAGCATTTGGAACTTTGGCCCTTAGGAGGGGAAAAATCAAGATGTACTAGTTTGTGAGGCAGTGATTGGTTACACTACTGAACTGGTTTACCAATGAGGAGAGAGTTCTCAGACACAAGCGGTAGGAGAAGCATTGTTGAGGCTGGATGGTCATCAGAGTAGCTGGAAAGAAGCTAGGCCAGTATAGGGATTGATAGATAGTTAACCTGCGTGTGCTGTTGGTGTCTGTACTAAAGATTGCTTTAGCTGTGTGCTGTTCCAGTGGAATTTTTTACATCACTGTATGACCTCTCTCTAATCACCTCTCAGACACTTGATTTGCTTCTTTCTTACATTTCCACATCCAGTTTGTTAAGACTTCTCTTATTCCACATGTTTGTGAGCCATGTTCCTCTTTACTCTTCTGTGTGTATGTGTGTTTGTGCATGTGTGCCTTTTTTCCTTCTTCATCTTCATACACTTTCTTGTATATTCTTTCTCATTATTCTGCATGTTCTCACTTTCTGAGTTAAATATCTAAGAGGCGTGGCTTGGAAAGTGGAATGATCCCTTTTCTGGTGAACAGGCCTACTAATGCAATAATGTCTTTAATTATCTTTGTGCTTTTGATTCTTTTAAGGGTGGAGAAATGATTAGCAATTGTCAAAGGTTAGGAATTGTAAAAGCAAGGAGGATGGAATGACTGACTATAAAGTGGTAGCACCAGGGAAATATTTATGATAATGGAGTAGTTCTTTATCTTGATTGTGGTAGCGCTTGCAGGAATCTACACATATGATAAAATGGCATAGAACTATACATACCCATTGTACCAATGTCAGTTTCCTAGTTTTGTCATTGTACTATATAGTTAATTTAGATGTAACAATTGGGGGAAATGAGTCAAGGGTACACAGGAATGTTCTGTTTTATTTTTTCAAATTCTTATGAATTTGTAATTATTTCAAAATAAAAAGTGAAAAAATGGATTTGTACATTGAAGGATCAAGGGAAGGTAATTGGTAAGGAAAATCTGATTGTATTTATAAATATTAGGAAGTTATTAGGAAGAAAGCTACCAGAGAGAGAAACCAATATTTGTAGTGTTTTCTCAACTCTGTGTGTGTGTGTGTGTGTGTGTGTGTGTGTTTTAACACATGGCCTCTACAATGCTTTCTTTACCTACATCACCATGAATATCTCTCTAGTGCTACCACTTTACAGTCCCTCTATCACCCTCCACCTTTCAATTCCCGATCCTTCGCAATCGCTAATCATTTCTCCATCCCTATAATTTTGTCCATTCAAATTTTGTCATTTCGTTCCATTATGTATGGAATCATATAGTATGTAACCTTTTCAGATAGACTTTTCTCACTCACCTTAATGGCTTTTGCTATTTATTTAAGTTATTCTGTGTATCAATAGTACATTGCTTTTTGTATCTGAGTAGATTCCATGGTATCTACGTACACAGTTTAAGCATTACCTATTGAGGGATATTTTGGTTGGATCTAGATTTTTGCAATTTGAATAAAACTTCTATGAATATTTATATACAATTTTCGTGTAGATGTAAGTTTTCATTCTTCTGGGATACATACCCAGGAGTGTAATTACTGAGTCATATGATAGTTGTATACTTAGTTGTTATTTTTTTTAGGCGAGGCAACCCTTGGTTGACCTCACAGATCGCAAGGACCTTGTCAGCTTACAATCCCTTATTTTTTTATTTTTTTACACTTCACCTACAGCACCTGGTCTTCCTAGGTGGTCTCCCATCCAAGTACTAACCAGGCCCAACCCTGCTTAGCTTCCGAGATCAGACCGGATTGGGCTTGTTCAGAGTAGCATGGCCATATACATATACTTAGGTTTTTAAGAAACTGCAAACTGCGTTCTAGAGTGTTATGCCATTTATATCCTACCAACAATTAATGTAGAGAAATCTGGTTTTTTGCACCTTCGCCACCATTTGGAATTGTCACTACATTTTCTTTTCACTGTTCTAATAGGTGCGCTATTAAACATCTTTTCACAACTTATTTACTATCTGTATATCATCTTTCGTGAAATGTCTCTTCATGTCCTTTGCCCATTTTCTAATAGGGCTGGTTTTTTGCTGCGGAATTTTGAGCATTCTTTACATATTCTAGGTAAGAAACTTTTGTCAGGTATGATTTGTGAATATTTTCTCCCAATCTATGGCTTGTCTTGTCATCTTCTTTACAGGATCTTTCACAGACTAAAAGTTGTTAAATGTGATGAAGTCCAACTTATTATTCTTTTCTTTTATAGATTATGTGATTATTGTCATGTCATCTCCAAGCCCTAGGTACCAAAGATTTTTCTATATTTTCTTCTGAGTCTTATAGTATAATCTATTATATTTAAATCTATGATTCATTTTGAAGTGTTTTTCTTTTTCTCTTAAAGTTGAGATTCAAACGGAGATTCTTTCCCCACCTCCCATGGATAGCCAGCACCTATACTGAAAAACTATCCTCTTATTGAGTTGCTTTTTTACCTTCGTCAAAGATTACTGTGTCATACTTTTGTGGGCTTTTTTGTTCAGTTGATCACTGTGTCTTTCTGTCTGAGCCATAGTCAGTTACCAAAGTACTATACACTGTCTTGAAGCTCTGTAATAAATTATAAAATCAGGTAGAGTGATTCCTTCCACTTTATTCTTGTTTATCAGTTTTTTTTCTGGCTATTTTAATTCTTTGCTTTTCCATAAAATTTTAGAATAAGCTTGTCAATATCTATTTTTAAAATCTTTCTGAGATTTAGATAGAAATTATATCAAGCTTGTATATTAATTTGTGGAAATTAATATATCTCTACTAAGTTGAGTCTTCTTATCTGTGAACTAATCCGTGTCTCTCTACTAATTCAGACAGTCTTTAATTTCTTTCATCAGAATTTTGCAGTTTTCAGCCTACAAGCTCCATATATGGTTTGTTAGATTTACAGCTAAGTATTTGATTTTTTTTGAGCTATTGTAGTTTAAGTTCAGTGTCCATATGTTAATTGCTAGTATACAAAATTTGTTTTTTATGTTTATCTTGTATTTTGAGACCTTGCCGAAGTCACTTAATAGTTTTAGGAAGTTTGTTTTTTTTTTTTCTTTACAGATTTCGTGGGATCTCCTACATAAGCAACCATGTTATCTGCAAATATGGACAAAGAACACATTTTATATGATTTCAGTTGTTTTACATTTTTTTAAAGATTGTTTTATGGTCCAGAATATGATCTATCTTGTATATGTTCGTAAATGCTTAAAAAGACTATATGTTCTACTTTCGTTGGGTGGAATAGTCAATAAATGTCAGTTATATCTGGCTGGTCGATAGTACTGTTCAGTTATTCTGTATTCATTATTGTCCTATCAATTGTTAAGAGAGAGATGTTGAAGTCTCCAAATATAGTTGTAGATTTTTTTAATTTTCTTTCAGTTCTATCAGTTTCTGTTCCAGGTATTTTATACCTCTTTGGTGTATATTCATTTTAGATTGCTCTGTTTTCTTGATGGATGGACCTTTTTATCATTATTTAATGTTTCTCTCTGTCTCTGGTAATTCGTTTTGCTTAGAAGTCTACTTTACTTGTTTAATATAACTATTCCTGTTTTCTTTTAATAAATGTTTTCATGATGTGACTTTTGCCATCTTTTTACTAATATGTTTTTATAGAAAAGTGTGTTTCTTATAGACAGCAGTTAGTTTGGTCATATTTCTTAATCTATGCTGCCCATCTCTGTCTTTTAATTGATGTATTTAGAGCATTTACATTAATGTAATTATTGATATGTTAGGGCTTAGTTCTGGCATTTTTTCTGTTTGTTCCCTTTATTTATTTCCTCTTCCCTTCCTTCCCTACTTTTTTTATAATTCCATTTTTATTTATCTATAGTGCTTTTGAGTGTATTTCTTTGTATTTTTTTTTAGTTGTTGCTTTAGTTATTACATTATACATACATAACTTATAGCCTACTTTTGTTGACATATTACTAGTTTGAGTGACATGTAGAAAACTTACCTCCTTTTAAGTCTCTTTAATCTCCACCGATTGTAATATGATTGCCTTAAATATTTCCCTTACATACAGTAAGAACTACTTTAGACAGGGTTATCATTTTTGCTTCAGCCATCAAACATGATTTATAATACTTAAAGGAAGCAGTAAAGTCTATTGTATTTACCCATATTTTTCCTCTTTCCATTGTTCTTTCTTCCTTTCTTATGTTCCAAGTTTCCTTCTTTTATCACGGAGGTAGGATCACAATTTTTTCCAATGTGTTTAGTTAAAGTAGTTTGGTAATTGTCTAAAATTTTTCTCTCTTGTTAGGCTGCCCCTCTCCTGATTCATTGGCTAGAGAGAGCAGGCTTTTCTTGCGTTTTCTTTTGTTCGTGTCTGTTCGTGTTCCCAGTTGCTGGCTTCTCCAGCATCTAGTCCAAGATGTATGAAGCAAAAAGAAAATCCAGCAGGGAACTCACCACTGTGTCATACCTTAGATTCCAAGGTCCCTAGCCAGTTTGTATTCTATTCACCTTTCAGAGACTTCTCATATTTGTTTTATGTGTAACATCCAGTGGACCTAATTTTCTCCTTCCTTTTGTCACCAAGCCTCTGAGGAAAAAAATAGTTTACTTAAAAATAGTTTTCCTCCCTTTCATCATTTGCATCTCAACTTCATCTTCAGTGAAGTTTGACTCCATCAGGGCAAGGGCTTTGTTTTCTTCATGACCGTGTCTCAAGGATACAGTGTCTAGCCAGCCTTTGGTGAACACTTCCTGTCACTACATTATCCTAGTAACTTTCTTTACTTTATATTCTCAATGCACCACCCCAGTATAAAAACTCATTACCTCATGCACGAATTTAGGTATTGGTTTTGTTTTATGCTTTTCTCCTTGTGCCTTTCTCCATACCATCATCCCCCTAAGAAATGTCCTTCAGTTATTCCCTGCTTGCTCATTTTTTTTTTCTTCCCTTAAAAATCAAACCTAGTTACACCTCTTAGTTCTCATCTTCTTAGCCTCGGCATCCTAAAGTCCTGCATTCACTACTTTCTGAGTACTCATTTGTAAATTAACATATTGTCTCAGTTAAAAATGCTTTGAGCTTTAATTAAAACTCTGCTATAGTGGCTTATGCAAAGGAGATAGATGCTGATATTGCAGCTGGATGACTTCAGAGCGAATGTCTTTTCAATTTACTAGGCCTTTTCCTCATGCTGGCTGGTCTACTCAGGAGCAGGTGATTGCTCTTCTGGAAACCACATCTGAATCTTAGGTAAGAAGAAAGGGCATAGAATGAAGGAATAGGCTAACCAAGTCCATTTCTTTTTATTTAGAAAAGAAAGCCCTCTCAAAAGTCACACCCAGCAGATTTCTTATTTTGTCTCTTTGGACAGAATTCTGTTACAAATCCACTCCTAGGTGGAAACTACAAATGAGAAAGGGGTTGTGAATAGAAATTCAGTTAGCCAAACAATGATACCTGCCACACATATACATAAATATCTATATAATCAATTCAAGTAAATCTTATGTCTCCCTAATTAGTTTGGAAGGTCTTTGAGAGCAGATATCTAATCAGAGGAATTTCATACTTCACACTGGATGATTGTTAGGGTCCTCCTAATTTCATATATTTCTGCTAAAAACAACAAATAAAAGTGTTAAATAGAGACTTTAAGCCAAAAATAATTACTTCGGAATTTTTAGTGAGTTCAGCTTCTTCTGAAATTAAAAACTCTTTCAGTCAGAGAGAAGAATTTCTTTCATCTCTTTTTCTTTTTTATAGGAAGTAGAGCATACAAATTATAGTAGGAACAGAAGTGAAGATCTAAGAAGTCTATTGGAAGATTAGATGTAGTAACTAACACATGAACCCGAGAAACCAAGCATGTCCAGCTGTCAAAATAGGTCTGCATAGGGCAAGTTTACAGGATGTCTAGGGGAAGTTGTGCCTCCATTCAGCTACCACCTCTGTGGGTCATCTGCCAAGCATCTGGTGTTGGTCCTGTGGCAATTGTTGTTCAATAGGATCAGGAGTTGGGAAGAAAAGCAAGATGTGGATTGGAGGAGAATGAGGACAAGCCAGACCCTTCTGATCCTTTACCTCTGTCTCTTTGTGCATCTAACCACAGTGAACTTTAGAGTAATAGCTGCTGATTTACTTCCACCTTCCAAATATTCTTTTGGCCAACTCTAATTTGCACCATCCAGGGAAGTGGATTTGGGGAAATGTAGCCCAGCTTAATCAAGTTGACAGAGACAGAATAAACCATCATTCTAAGTAAACTATACAAATGGAAGTTGAATCTCTGACCAGTAGAGTAGTAAAATGATTATATTGCCTGGAGGGCTAGGATTATGTTTTAGTCCAATTCTTCTGTACCCTTTGTCCTAGCCAATAATTTGATTTTTAAGTCACACGTTGTCTTCATTGATCTCCCTGTGCAAGCTAGTTTTCCTCTGCCTTGATACCTGTCTCCCTGAAGGAAAAGGAATCCTTTCTTTGGATTTAGGCTATAATGCCCTGCCCATACAGTCTTGTTTTTTCAACTTTTTCTGGTTTTCTCTCTCTCTCGCTCTCTCGTTTCTTGTATTTCTGTTGGCATTCTTCTCCTGTTTCTCTATTCTGGGTACGACTCTTGTACATTCTTTGGTACATATCCAGCTTCTCTCCTGCCTAAGCATGTTTATGAACCATAACTTCCATCTAATAATTTATCTTCGGGTGATGTAGTTCTCCTATTTTTGTTTTAACTAACCAGTATATATTCAACTGCAGATATTTATTGAACATCCAAGATATCATCCTATTTTCCATATGGGCTCAAAGTATAAAAATATTTATAAAACAAGACAAGAAATAAAAAATACCAATATACAGCAACAAATAAACAGCTTTCAGAATTCAGAGAGAGGAATTAAGTTTGGCTTCTGTATGGGACCTTTATTGACCTTTCCAATCAAGGAACTTTGTATAAGATTTCCAGATCTTTATAGTATTGCCTTAGTGTTTATGTTGTAAGTTAGCTATGAACAGTAAAATTGTTTTAGTACATTGAATTCAAGCAATATTAAATAAACAGTATTACAAAAAGCTATATAAATATATTTGTAAAGGAAGATATAATTAATAATTTTAAATAATATAAAAATAGAAGAGACACTAATTGTGAAAATATAAATATAGGACTAAGAAAACTAGGCTATGATTTTATTTCCACTGACTATTCAGAAATTATTTTTATTTTTGTGGTGTTTCAGGGACATGAACTTCTGGGGCTCAGAGTCACTTAGTGTTGCATGCATTTACTCAAGCTTACTTTTCTCATCATGAAATTTGTAATTTAATGGTATGAGTAAGCAATAGTTAGTGGTTTTGAAGCGGGCGTCCCCAACCCCCTGGTGGCAGATTGCTACTGGGCCACTACCAGTCCTTGGCCTGTTAGGAGTCGGTTTGCACAGCAAGAGGTGAGCGGCAGGTGATCGAGCAAAGCTTCATCAGTATTTGCAGCTGCTCCCATCGCTGGCATCACTACCTCAGCTCCACCTCAGATCATCAGACATTAGATTCTCATAGGAGCACCGCTCCCGCATGCCAAAAACGGTTGGAGACCGCTATTTTAGAGCATTCTATCTATATTCAATATCATCACTGATGAATGCCAGAACAATTCTTTGAGGACTATGCAGATATATATAATTTTATCTTTTTAATGCGGTTATACATTTCTTCTTTGTATAAAAGTTAAATACCATAAACTACTTAGACTGTTACTTTAATTTCACAGTAGTATATATGAACGGAGAAGGGAAATATGACCATGTTTTTTATGAAGTTCAGGTGTGGATTCACACATAGCAAAGAGAATTGTCCTGCTAGCTGCGTGGCTGAGGAAATGATCATAAATGTTATGCAGGAGCAATGCTGAGAAGCTGTCATGTGTTTTCTTTGCTGATATTTTATGTAAAGGAAAAAATAAGATGTAGAATTATTTCTGAAGGATGCAAAACTCAGCTTCCCATTCAGTCTAGTCTCTTCAGTCCAGCATAGATTGGTCAAGCCTCTCAAGTTCAATTCAGTGTCTTTACTCAGCCCTACTTCTTGCCTCCTGGTTAGGGTAGAACAAAAAGAGAGACAAAGATATACTCAATTTTTATGTCTATTTCCTGTTCTAATTTACTATTAATATGGTACCATTAAGCTTTCAAGGAATTTTTTTCTATTCCAAGGTACCTTACAAAAGCTAGAAAAGCTGCATTAAAAAAAAAGTCTTTTTTTTATTGTGATAAAATGTAACATAAAATTCACCTTTTTAAACTTTTTTTGGGGGGGGGCCTACAGCACCCAGTATTCCTAGGAGGTCTCCCATCCAAATACTAACCAGACCTGACCCTGCTTAGCTTCCAAGATCAGACGAGATTGGGCGTGTTTAGGGTGGCATGGCCTTTTTAACCTTTTTTAAGTGTACAATTCAGTGACATTAAGTACACTTACATTGTTGTGCAACCATTACCACCATTCATCTTCAGAACTCTTTCCTCATCCTAAAATGAACACTTCTTATCCTAACTTAATAATAGGAGGATAAGATCATTGGGATAGAGAAGAAATTAGGCGGGGGGTGGGAATAGAATATTCTATGTGTCAAATATATCCCTAATGGAAAGAGAGAGTAAGCAGGAGAAACTTGACCATGGTTAACAGTCTACCTCCGGGCCTCATGAAGAGATATGTATAGAGAACAGCTCAGGTAATGCACGCTGTTCCTTGCTGTGGCATTGTATATTTGATCCCCTGGATTTAACCCTTGGATCTGTTGCACTGGGTTGAATCTCAGGTAAGCTCGTAGTATTTGTTTAAGCCTTATAGCCTCAAACCTCATGACATTTTTTTAAAAGCCCTATAGCCTCAAACTTGGCCATTCTAAGAGCCATGAAAACTTTTCTGTAGAGTTGAGAAAAAATTCGAGAAGATAAAGCCAAAAAAAGAGTGATTAAAAAAAAAAAAGAAGAAGCATTTCTCTTGAAAGCGTAACATAGAGTAACTAGTCTAAGACATTTACACACTTTTGGTCTTCTTAATCTTGGGTCCCACTCTCAATTCTCCTTGGTCTTCTAGTCAGGGTAGAGGGTAGGAGAATGAGACTCTAGGCCTTCTTACTACACCTGCTATACTGAAGGGGATGGTATCATGCGACCCAAAATAATAGGATGTTCCAAGAGAAAGAAATCGCAAAACCAAAATAAAACTGAAAAGTCCAAAAGGAATGAAGCAATCAAAAAAGTCTTCCCAAAAGACTCTAAAATAATGATAATAATAAATTATTGAATACTTATGTGTTCACAAAAATTCTATGATGAAAGTGCAACTTTTTCCCTTCTTCTGATAAGGAAACTGAGGCGCAGAGAAGTAACTATTCAACTCATTTATTACACTAATGCTTATCTGCTTAGTGAGAGATGCTAGGGATACAACACTAAACGTAATTGATATTGGCCATTCTCCCCTCATGGAATTTACAATCAAGTGGAGAAGACAAACAAACAAAACGGCAAGCAAGTCAATGAATAAAATAATTTCAGATTGAATCAAGTGATATGAAGGAAATATATGAAGAGGAGGGTGAATCTGGGACTAATTTAGGCAGGGTACTCAGGGACGACCTCTCTACAGAGATGAGGCTTATACAGTCTCTTAAAGGAAAAGAAAGAGCTAGTCATCAAGGAGTGAAGGAGAGGTTCCAGGCAAGATTAAATAGCATGTGCAAAGAGCTTAGAATATTATCGAAGTTGAAATAAAAAACTTTTGGCTGGAATGTAGAGAATAAGTCATTAGATGACATTGAAAGACTCCAGATCATACAGAGCCTGTTGACCACAATAAAGAGTTTAGACTTTACTCTCTCTCTTTTTTATGTACACAAATGTATTAACTGTCATTCATTCTTAGTAGTAAGGTTACATTTGGTTTTTATATTTTTTCTTCCTTTTTTAACCTGTATTTCTCAAGTTTTTAGAACAAATATATATTACTTATAAAAATCAAATATGAATCTTTTTCTTTTAAAGATGAATGTGATATTATATGATTCCATTTATATGAAATACCAATAAATGGCAAATCTACAAAAACAGAAAGCACATCAGTGGTTTCCTGGAGTTGGGGTGGGCGTGGGGAGGGACTGCAAATAGGCATGAAGGAACTTTCTGATTTTGAAATGTTATAAAGCTGGATTGTAGTGATGGTTCTATAAATTTATAGCTCTATAAATATACAAAAAACAAATAAACAAAAAACAATGTCATTGTACATCTACAATGGGTAAATTTTCTGGCATGTAAAATTATACCTCAATAAATCTGCTTTAAAAAATGAAATTGAGAACAACCGTGGGATGATTTCTAAAACCAGAGACAAGATAAGCCACCCACAGAAGGCAAAAGAAAAGTTAAGCTGTTCTGGAGCCTGTAAAGGACCCTAAAGCTTTATCCAAATTTGCACCCTTTTGCAGAACTGCCTGTGCCCGCTTCCAGGTGCTCTTACAGCTTGCTTTTGACATCTGCCCTTAATATTTAAAAGTTGAAATGAGTGGTGGGGTGGGGATATGGGAAGAATATAAGAATTATAATTAATAATATGACAAAAATAACTATTAATACTAAGACAAAAATAATAAAATAAATCATAACAGAAATAAAATAAGGGCTTGGGATGTGACTGTCAAACTCTTTGACTTTCTGGGACAGCTCTTAGGGTTGAAAGTTTTTCAGGTGCTAGCATCTTTTGAATAGCTTCTTCAAATTTGGGTAACTCTCTACAGTAGGAATCTCCTTTCTCAAATCAGAATCCTCAAGCTTAGGTTTCCCAGCCTCCCTAATTCCTAGCCTGTGTCCAAATTCCACCAAGCAGAAACATTTACACAACCTTTGATTCAGAAGTGAGGGCACTGGTGAGAAGCAGGCATTTGGCTGGCCGAGTTGCCCACAGGGACAGTGTGTTTCCAAGACTGGTGGTGGCGGCAACTTTCTTACCAAGTTGATTTGTGGTTTGGTTTTGGAAATTTTTTTCCTTCAGGGTTTGGGAGCGTTTTATGATTATTTATTGCTGTGTAACAAACTACCTCAAACCTCAGTGGTTTCAAACAACAACGGTGTTGTTATATCTCATAATTCTGTATGTCAGGAATTTGAACAGGGCACAGAGAAGATTTCATATCTGCTCCATGTGGCGCCTACAGGAGCTGGTCAATCCAAGATGGCCTTTTCACTTACATGTCTGATGCTTCAATTAGAGTAACTCAAATGGCTGGAGGCTGGCTGAAGAAGTTCAACGCGGGTCATATGTCTGGGACCTTGTCCTCAAATTGACTGGGTTCCTCAGGTCTTGGGCCTCCACCTTTCCGTGCAGTTTCTGTATCTGGTTCCTCCCATAGTAAAGTTGGACTTCTTACAGGTAGAGAGCTTCTGCAGAGTACAAGAGCAAATGCTGCCAGGCCTTCCTAAAGCTTAAGCCCAGAACTGGCACAGGGTCATTTCATTGCATTCTATTGATTAAAATAAGTCACAGGGCCATTCCAGCTTCAAAGGACAGGGTGTCCACAAGGATTTTAACAGCCAAGAGGCATGATTCATTATAGGCCACCAACGTAACTGTTTACTACCCTCAGCCTAGAGCCTTTCCTCCCGTTCTTCCAATTATTCAGTAAACTCTTGCATGAAATATAATAAATACTTTTCTGCTTGAAATATCAGGAGAAGATTCTGTTGACAATAACAAAGAGTTCTGCCTTATGCAATTAGCATTGCAAATATTTTCTCTATAATTAAAGAAGAAAAGGATCCCAATAATAGTAGTAACTTTATTTCTTTTTTTTCTTAGCCCCTGTATGTGATTATTCAGATTCTAACATGGTCCCCAAAATTCCTCCACAATTATTTCTAGAAGTCCTGTGGTAGTTTCAAGTTATAACTCTTACTCCAAAAAACACTAAGCATAGGTTTGAAGTTAAGTTTTATCAACCTTTCAAAGAAAAAATTATTCTTACAGAGTTTAAAGACGAATATGAAAAGATCTCTAATTCATTTTACAAATCCAGTATAATTCTAAAACTAAAACATATAAAAGACAACATCATAAAAAACCTATAGCCCATTCTCATTAATGAATATAATCACTTTAAACTTTAAAAATGGCCACTCAAATCCAACAGTTATGACAAACTTTAAAAATGGCCACTCAAATCCAACAGTTATGACAAGTACAATAACTATAAATTTAAATGTGATGATCAAGTAGTTTTAGGATTGCAAAGGTGACTCAATGTTAGCAAATATTAATATAACTTGTTATATGAATAGGATAAAGTAGAAAAAAATGATTATGCAATAGGATATTAAACCTGAAGTTTTAGCTGAGTTACTGGGCAATGATGGATCAGTTCCAAAGTGAGTCAGGAGATAGACCAATCTGTAAATTCCTAAAGAAATAATAACTCATCTTGGACCCCATGCCCACTCTAAAAACATTAAAAAGGGGCAGATTTAAGGGGATTCAAGGAAAATTTCTTTAGAGAAAATTTACGGTATATTTTGTGTCCCAAATGTACCAAGAACAGGGATGGAAAGTTCCTCCAGGCTCCCTGGTCCCTCAGAAATAATAGGATTCCTCAGGAAACTTGCTCCACATCCTCTAAGGTGGGGAACAGAGAGGATGGGACCAACTGAAGCCTTGTTGACTCCTGACCAAGAAGAGTTATGCAAAGGGAAATAAGACTCCAAAAGAGAGACCACATGGAGTATCATTGGAAAAGCAGAAGCTGAGTGGAGGGCAGCAGACAGAAATGCTGTTGCCCATGTCCTAGGAGTTGTAGGTGGAAGATGCCAACGAGGAGCCTCAGCAGAGTCCACGCAAGTTTTCAACAGAGAAAAAAACAGCTTTAAACATTTGCTGGATCCTTTGACTTGGGAATTCCAATCCTAGTTAGTGACCCAACAAAAATATATACACATGTACACCAAAGACGTGTACAAAATGTGTATAGCAGAATTATTCACATTAGCCCAACTGAAAGCTTCTCAAATATTTATCAACAGTAGAATGGATAAATAAATGATATATGTTTATATAATGGAATATTATTGAGTAATAAATAAAAGGATGCCTTTCTGAATCATTCAATAGCATGGATAAATCTCACACATGTCGAGTGTCAAAAACAGGTACAAAATAGTACATTCTCTACAATTCCATTTATAAGAGCTCAAAAAAAAGGCAAAACTAACCTATATTGATAGAGTTCAGCATAGAGGTCGAATTTAGAGTAAGCATAGTGACTAAGAGGTGGTACAAAGAAGAGTTCTCGAGTCTGGCAACGCTGTTTCTTGATCTGGGTTCTCAGTTACAGGGATAGTCTCATTTTGTAAAAGTTCACTGAGCCGTATGATGTGTATTTTTTTCTGTATATTTGTAATATTTTAATTTTAAAAAGTTGCATACACATGCAAATTTTCTAGGCCCAGAGAGTATGAGGTCATCTAAAGTATTAGAAATTAAGTGTAAATTGTCTGCTCCTCTTTTGCCTCCCTCTTCCAGTCAGTGAGTGTGAACAGAGAGAAGAAATTGACTGTATTTCTTGCAGTAAAACCAGGCAGTCTTCTGACTCCAGGCCCTACCTAAAGGTGTGTGGGTGGAGAAATCTTACCTTTGAATGCAGATTGACATGTTAATATACAGGTTTCCATTGCTATCCAAAAGTAGAGCATTCTTATGAAATCTTTGGTAAGCTGAAATGTCACAAAGCAAAGCAATTACTACTAATTTATATGGAAAATTTTTTGAGTGTTCCCAGATCCAAAAAATAACCTACCAAATCATAGCAAATACGCTTAATTACATCATTTTACACTAAGCATAACAGCTTTATGAGCTCTCTTAGCACATTTTGCTAAAAGGATGCACAAAATAAATCAAGACACAGCACAGCCGCTCATAGACATAGTTCAAAGCATTGATACTGAGATCCTGAGTGTAGTCCTGGCAGAAGGAACCTGGCAGGGCTCTTCATGTTGCCTCTATCATGGTTCACTGCAAAAGATATGCTGAATGCCATTTTCATTTTTTGCCTTTTTTCATAAAAGCAAAAATCCTCTTCGGATTTCTTTGAGTTAGCAAAAACAGGTATTAACATAGGTCTTTTGCAAACGCTGAGTGGCATAATGCAAACACTCGAAAAGTAGGGATACCTGTACGTCAATTCATATATTTGACAAGACATTTTAATTATTAAATTAAATTTGCCTCCACCAACGATGTTTGGACTTCCAATTACCTAGGAGTGACCAGAAAAGTCAACCTTGAGTTTCATTCAGAGTGACGGAATACACCTCATTCTTAATGCATCTTAAAGGGACCAACATATAGGTGCATTTTGGGACCCACATATAGGTGCATTTTGATTATATCCCATTGGTTTGCTTGTTTAAAATACCATTTACAGTGCTCACTACAGATGCAAAAATAGGTTTTTAGATTTAAAAAAATAGGAAATTAGTAAGAGAAAGATACTTTCTTAACAAAAATAATTTCTAATAAATACCAGTCATATTTATATTTAAAGGGAGTGAATACAAGAATTATTTCACATTAATGTCATGAATAAGATAAAAGTTATCACCTCTTTTATTCAAAATTGTTCTGAGAATTCCATTCAATGTAGTAAGCTGGGTAACAAAAGTAAGTTATAACTAAGAAGACCAAAGAGAATAAATGGTTATTATTTAGAGGCAATATAATTATTACCAAAATATTCCAAGAGAATAAACTAAATAGAAATTGTAGTTAATTCTGAACTATCTTAGGATAACTATAAGTGGAACATATTAAAAATTAATAGTTTTTCTAAATATTCTGCATGATTACATTTATATAAAGGTGAAAAATAGACAACAAAATTAACCTGTCCTGATAGAGGTCAGGATGGTGGTTGAATTTAGAGTAACAAGCGGTGACTGAGATGTGGTCCAGTTTGAGAAAGTAATGGGGGAAAATTCCATTTACAATCTCAAAAAACCAAACCAAATGAAAACAAACCTTTAAAACCTAGTAATAAACTTAAGAATCGATTCATGGGACAAAAACAGTTAAGATTTACTGAAAGATATAAAAGAAAGTCTAGAATAAAGGGAGAGAGATAACATTTCTGCATGAGAAGACTCATCATCATAAAAATGCCGATTATTCCTTATGTAATCTAAACATTTCATGTAATTTCTTAAAAAATTGATTCCCAAATTCACCCGAACGGTTGGTTACCCATGTCACTTAGAAAAAGTCCCTATACAACCTGTTTCCCTCCCATTACCTTTTAAGCCTCATAACTGATCCCTCTACCATTTTATCTCTCTTCTCTACCCATAGCGGATTCCTTGTTACTTCTTCAACATGCCAGACAAGGTTCTGCCTCACATCCTTTGCAACTGCTAGTCTTTCTTTTTGGAATGCTCTTTCTTTAAGTAGCTGCATCCTTGCTCCCTCACCACCTACAGATCTTTGCTCAAATGTGTACTTTTTTTTCCACTTCTTTGTCTATTTTTTTTTCACAGCACTTACCCTTGTCTGGTATGCTATATATTTTTTACTTACTTGTTTATTGCCTGTCTCAACTATCGACCTCTAACTAACACATGTACACCCATGTGCACATAAAAAAACCTGTTGATCAAAAAAGCTAAGATTATTTTACTTTCCTTTTTGGGGAAAACATCACCATGACAGAGTCTAAGAGGTGTCTCAAGATGAGGAAAGTAAAGAAAGGCATTTACAGAGATTTAGGGCCTGGGTCGGGGGACTTTAAGGTAAGTCTTACAGGGTGGGGCACTGGTTGGGAATGAGCACACTTTATGATATAACAGTTTTGGATTACTGGGCCAATTAAACAAGAATTCTAAAATGAGTTCTGATGAGCTAGCAGTTTTGATAAATAAGATGTTTGGTAAATTCGCGTTACATTTTCTAATCAACAGCCAATGCTTCTGCTTTGTTATTGTTTAACACAGGGACTTGAGAATTATGTTAGTTTAAATTCCCAGTTCTCCCTTTTTATTATTCTGCATGCTATTCTGGAGGACCATTATCATTTGGGGACATCATTGATCTGGACCTGTACCATGTTCGATGGATAGAGTGCAGTTTCTGAAGGTAGTTGTTTCCACCTCTACAAGTGTCAACTTTTTTGGTTCTTTTTGGTAGAAGATCATCAGGAAGCACAGTGACTACTTGGCAGCATTTAATGTTCTGGAGTTCTGCATTTGAGCATTGCAACACAAACAAATGCTAGTCTAATTTGGATAAAAGTGTCCAATTAAGCTAAGGGAATAGATTCAACTATGAAGATCCCACAGAACCAGATATTTGGGTATTAGCTAAATTACTTAGTTTCATGATATCTTTATTTGTTTTCCAGATCTTTTTAGAGTAATAGTAACAGTCCCAGAGAATCTGCAGAAATATAAGTACAACATTATTTCCTTTAGAAGCCAATATTATATCTAATGACTCAATATTGTGAACTCAATATTGTGCCTGTCCAACTTCATGAAATTCTTAGATGAAAAGTTCTATGGCCTTAGATACAGTACCTAGTTTGACTATTTTCTGAACCATAGCATATATAATATTGCTTCTACTTTTCAGGCCTCTTGGAAGGCATAAAATGAAGAGCCCAGGGTGCATAAGAGGGCAATCCAAAAAATTCCCTTCAGTTTTAAAGTTTTGAACTCAAATCAAAACACAATTTTCCTCCGTGTTGAATTAAACTATTTAAAAACTTTTCTTCTGGGAGGGGGAATTTGTCGGCTCATATGAACTTTGGATAATATCAGGGCCTATCTTAAAAGCAGATATCAGTTAACCAAGATAACAGATCTCTGTTCAGTCTGCTGGTAGCAGTCCATTTGTGTGCCACAAATTTAATACCATTTGCAAGAGCCAACCAATGGTATTTTTGGTATCCCTATGGAGCTGTCAAATGGTATGGTAATGTTTTTCACTATTGCATAAGTGTCAATGGTATCAAGAAATGATATTTGTAATAAAGAAATTACTAGGTAGCTCTAAAGTAAAAGAACCCAGGGTTAGGTCCACTAGTATAGCTTTCTTGCAAGATTTATAAAAGTGAAACAGTCTTTGAATATACTCTATCTGTGTTTAAATCCTTTCCAAACTCTATTTTTATTGGTTGCAAAGGCTAACTCCTACAAAAGTTTCCTACAATGAGTTTGTCTAACTGCAGATTCTAAGAGCACAAAATGCCCTCACTTCAGATATCAGCCACAAATTGGGGAGTCTCTAGCATAACTCTCACTTCTAAACAATTGGCTACAAACTCAGGGATTCCCATGACCACCCTCAGGTTTAATAGTTTTCTAAGACCCACAGAACTCAGTAAAAGTGCTATATTTATAACTACAATATTATTATAGCAAAAGTCTACAATTTGAACTGGCCAAAAGAAGAGATGCATAGGGTAAGCCTAGGAACGTTTCAAACGTGAAACTCCCATAATCCTCAGGGATGTGTTCCCCTCCTAGCATTAATGTGTGAAAACACTCAAAGAGTACCACTGCCAACCAGAGAAGCTCACCGAAATTCACTATTTAGAGTTTTTACTGAAGTGTTGTTACGTAGGTATGATTGATTGAATCATTGCCCACGTGGTGGAACTCAGTCTCCAGAGGTCAAGCTGATATCACATGGCTCAAAGTCCCAATCCTCTAATCACATGGTTGGTCTTTCTGGTGTGGCCAGCCCCTCATCTGTGTCACCTCATTGGCATAAACTATCAGGTGTGGTCTGAGGGGTCTACCATGAATAACAAAGACAGTACTGTCACTCAGGAAATTAAAAGGGTTTAGAGATTATCTCCTGGGAACTGAAAACAAAGGCCAGTCAAATTATTTATTACATGTTCTCCAAGTATTGTTTCTTTGGAGGGGAACATGCTAGGGGATTTCTGACCATTGTTACTTTTAGAAAAGTCACTTAGTGGTTGAATCCAGGAAATCAACTGATTTTACAAGAAACTAATACAAAAGGAAAATAAATGATACCCAAAGGAAAGAGTATAAAAACCCAAGATTTGGTTTGATTTTGTGTTTTAGCCAAATCACAAGAAAATTGTAATCAAGCATTGGACTTTTACCAGGGAGTGACCAGGAATTCAAAAAGCACTATTAAGTATAGGGATCTTATAGTTAACAATCTAAAATCTTAAAGCAACCAAGAGGAATGAAAGTAGCTTGGAAAATAAAATACAAAAGCATATTGATTAAAGCAGTCTGACTTCGTCATTTTAATCTTTTTTTCATGAGCCTTGCATGGAAGCTATGTACTTCATGCAGTCATTTTGATCTGAAAGTATTAGGAGGAATCTGCCTCCTCCTGATCTTGGAGTTTCTGGTCATTACAGTTTTCCAGTAATTTAAGGGTGACTTAAATCTCTTTACTTGAGAGAAGTGGTTCTAAGGCTAAGCACCCTAGTTTTGCTATAGTGTTTATTGTTTACAGTTTCTGATAAGATTCTTTTCATCAAAGCTCAAGGGCTATTTTTCACTGAGGTCCCTTCTTCAAGATGAAATCTCTCAGAGGATTACCAAAAAAAAAAGAGAGTAGAATTTTTCTTAATATAAAATTGATACATAAGTATGTAGCCAATGATTATCCTAAAAATAGAAACATATTACAAATAGGAAGGAGATTCCAAGGATTTTTTATTTGTACTACAAAGTATATTATGATAATGGTCACCGAGTGACAAGGGCATTGGAACTTAATAGCTTGGAAATAAAATCTTTTTGGAGATGGTTATTGTACAAGTCTTTGGACATGAACAAAAGTATATATCTAAGATATGTCTGTCAGGGACCAGTCGGGAGACAGAAACCACACCAGTTTTTTGAACAGAAAAAATTTGATATAATATCCCCCCCCCCACGCACACACATAATTATTCACTAATAGGAGGTAGAAATAAAAAGAAGACTCTAAGGGATCCAGAATAGCAGGTGCTGAAGAGTAATTACTATCTCTAGGCTAAGGAAGAACAAGCAATAAAAGAACTAAGGACTAGAAGAGAATTCTCACACCTCTTTAAAGAGAACATGCCTACCACATACACAGCTACACAGCCCGCCAGAGATGAAGAAACTTGCTAGAGGGGTCTTTAGAGTGGTTAACTATTGCTGGAGATTATGAGCAGGCTGGGTCAGTCAGTAAAAGTGGCCAGCTGCTGCCAGAGGATCTAGGTTAGTTCATCTAAAGTAGCCTCAAGAAGAGGGAGCATAGCCTGAAAGTAAAGCTGGAGCTCTTCTGTTGGGTTCCTGTGTTGAAGAATGATGATGGAGGGCTAAAGGCCAAAAGAAATGAGTCTTTCTGTAGCTAAGGCCATATTGTGTTACTTCGTTGCCTTCTGCTGATCAGCCATAACATCTCAACTGCTAGTAAAGGAGAAATGATTATAGGGTCCAGCACTAGTATCATGAAAGTGTAGATTTGGAGTGGGGCGATAATATTAAATTAATAACCAGCATATAAGAAGTTCATAGTCATTGAAAAATATCGATTAATTTTACATTTACTCTAAATTTGATAAAGAGTTCTCACAACAGTTATGTTAATGAAAATTTGAAGAATGCCAAACAAGCCAAATTATTTCTACTATCTTTCTTTATGAGTTGATAGATCAAGTATTTGGCTGAACTGGTGGCTATTCCAATAAACTTGAAGAAATTTTTCATTTATTACAAAGCTTAACAATCCAATTATTCTGAATTTGAGGTCTGAATTTGGGACAGATAAAATCAAGAGTTGTCAGAGAATACGAACATCAGTCATTTTATTCAAAAGCAAGGAATAACTAAGGTAATTAATAGGAAACATACAAAATAAGTAATAATGTTTATTAGGGACTTAACTTTTGTTTTAAACCTTTTTTTTTGTCAAAATGATTCAACGGTATGCCCAAAGTCTAGAGAATTAACAGAGTATTTTGGGAATAAAAAAAGAATTCCTGTTATCTGAGATAGAATAACAAGGTTGTTTTAGAGACAGAAATTGTAGATTCTAATTCCACCTTTTGTTTTCCATCTATATTATAATTTACAGTAAAAAATACATAAACACTCAAATTTATCTCTTATTATAATACAGCTTTGAAATATGTTTAACTTAATCAGTAATTAAATAAAAACAATGTATATATTATGTTGTTGGATTTAACATCTTCATAAACTGCAAAAATACCCTTTAAAAGCAAAGGGCATGCCATATTTGTGGTTTTGATTGCATACTCCTATTTCTATTTAATGATTCTCATTATTATAAATAACCAGAGTTATCAATTTGGGATTTTTCAAACACAAGAGAAATTAGAAAGTAGGAAACTAAAAGTATCTTGTTAATTTTTTCCACTGAGCATATATATTATACTACTTTAATACATTTTAAGATGGCAGAAGAATATATCTATAGAAACGTAAGCATAAGTATAATATTTTTAAAAAATTTGCACATCTTGCTAATCTATAATCATTCTGTATATAAAAATAAGGAGAAGAATAACTTAAAACTATGCTTAGTGATTAATGCCTGCACTTTTTTTTTACAAAAACAATTTTTTGGGTAACCAGCATATATTTGTTAGTTGACTCATTTTAATAGAAATTTAAGGTCTTATAATTGACTAAAAATCTGGAAATTACAATTTGAGTTAACCCATTGAGTCCTTAACATATATAGTATTATAAGAATCCATAAGATTAAATCCTTCAGAAATACTCTTTAAGATAATTTCATTTAGCTAAACACAATTTTATGTTTGTGATTTTAAACCATCTGTGAAAATAATAACTTCCTGAGCACATAAAATTAATGTAGAAATTTTAAAAATTTAAATCATGAGAAACTAAACCTAAGTCTTACATTTAAAATAAATATCGAGCTCACCTTTTAATTTTGTTGCAAAGTCAAGGAGAAGACATAAAGTTGTTCTTAACCTAAAGTTATATCACTATATGTTCAAAGAATCATTTATTTATCAGTAATTTACATGGACTTTTAAAAACTATAAGTAAAACTCTGCATTTATATATGAAACTGTGACTTTTCACAAGTTTGGAGAAAAAGATATCCACTAGCTTATATACTTCTTAGGGACTCACTCGGATCTTCCCCCCGCCCCAGTCTTTTTTTTCAATTAAAAAAATTTTTTTTGAAATTACTTCAAACATTTTAAAGGTACAAAAATACAATAGTATAAAGAACATCCATATATTTTTTTTTGCTGTCTGTATTAACATTTTATTTATTTTTATTTTTTAAATTTTTATTCTTTTAATTACAGTTGACATTCAATATTATATTAGTTTCAGGTGTATAGCATAGTGGTTAGACATTTATATAACTTACAAAGAGATCTCCCTGATAAGTCTAGTACCCACCTGGCACCATACATATTTATTAGAGTATTATTGACTATATTCCTTATGCTGTATTTTACATCCTTGTGATTGTTTTGTAACTACCAATTTATACTTTTAAAACCATCCACATTTTTTCATCCAGCCCAGCCACCCCTCCCATTTGGCAACCATCAGTTTGTTTTCTGTATCTACGAATCTGTTTCTGATTTGTTTATTTTATTTTTTAGATTCCATATATAAGTGAAATCATATGGTGTTTGTCTTTCTCTATCTGACTTATTTCACTTAGCTTAATACCCTCTAAGTCCATCTATGTTGTCACAAATGGTAAGATTTCATTTCTTTTTTATGGGTGAGTAATATTTCATTTTATACATGGACCACATCTTTTTATCCAATTGTCTATTGATGGGCACTAAGGTTGCTTCCATATCTTGGCTATTGTAAATAATGTTGCGACGAACATATGGATACATACATCTTTTTGAATTAGTGCTTTGGATTTCCTTGGATAACTACCAGTAGTGGAATTGTTGGGTCATATCATAGTTGTATTTTTAATTTCTTGAGGAAACTCCATTCCATTTTCCGTAGTAACCACATTAATTTGCAATTCCAACAGTGCACAAGGCTTCCCTTTTCTCCACATCTTCACCAACACTTACCGTTAGTCGATTTATTGATAATAGCCATTCTGACAGGTGTGAGGTGATATTTCATTGCGGTTTTTATTTGCATTTCTTTGGCGATAAGCGTCTTTGAGCATATTTTCCTATGTCTATTGTCCATCTGTATGTCCTCTTAGGAGAAATGTCTATTGAGGTCCTCTGCCTAGGATGTTTACGTCTCTTCTCAGGGCCACCCTAATTTCTGCCATTGTGCCTATTTTTCCCTTTTGGCAAATTCTAACTTTGAATTATGGAGAATAGTCTCACTGAAGAGACATTCTCTTTCCCAGAAGTATAGCTCTCTAAATTTGAATTATTTCATCTAGAACAAAAGCTCAAAGCTTCAACAGGGAAGTCTAAGCTCTGGGAGATAAAATCCTATCTAACAGTCCTATGCAGGTTGTTAACAAATCTGGATCTTTTTCAGATCTGTCCACCAGAGAGAGATGCACATACACTCTTTAATTTTTGTGGAAGTCTATTGGGTGAGTAACTATGAGATTAGAAATATAGACATTTATATTACTTAAGGATAAATATTGGTGAATGTTAGTCTAAATTTACAAGTAGGAAGAAAAACACTTTTCCTGTTGCCTATAATATGCAAGAGCATCACTACTCATATTGGAGTGGTTACTTCACCTTGTTATACATATCTATTTTGGTTTCTTTCTTCCATCATTGCCCTCGCTCCTACCCGTTAACATTTCTGCTTTCAAATTGCCCTCTTTAAATCAGCCAGGAATAATAATAAATAAGCTCAATACTTAACAATATGTATCTTTAAAGAATGTACCTTGCTTACAGACACTTGAATACAGCTTTGTAATTATTCACCATAAGGTTATGAATTAAATTATTAGACTTGCCAATTCTCCTCTCTAATTTCTAATGGCAGTGGTGGTGTAGTAGTGGTTTCATGCTTCTAGTTATACAAGATAAAAGTGGTATTTCTAGATGTTACTAAATTTTATTAATAATCAGATAAATGCAAATGAAAAGAATATTAAAAAATGATGTATCACTTTTTTGCCTATCAGATTGGAAAAATTTCAATATCACAAAAACATCTCATGCTGGCAATGGCAGCGGGAAGTAGACACTCTCACAATATGTTGATATTTCTTTAATTTGATACACTCATTGTGGACTATGTATAAAAATTAAAATATGCCATCAAATTTTGTTGATTCCTCAAAACACATCATAAAAACAGTTGATGAAGCAAAAGGCGTTTATTAGATTCCTGCAGTAAGGAAGAATACCACTTTGGCAGTGTCTTGAAATGAAAAATTAGGGCCACTTAGTTTTTGGGTTTTAGGGATTGGAAATGAATAATTTTAGGCAGGTTATTGCAAGTCAAGGAAATGTTTGGGACTGGGCAATAGTATTAGATTGGTGGG